>NC_084999.1:21667212-21799712 GCF_963854185.1 Sardina pilchardus
ATTCTACTCCTGGACCATCCCCCCATAACCTCCACCTCCGTGTCTGTCTGTCCCAGAGTACTCTGATCTGCTGTGTGCTGGCTTTTGAGAGACACGACTGGATGAGACACATCGGAAGTAGGTCAGCAGTAGCCAATCAAAATCACAGACCAGTGCTGATGTCACTTTTTACCCAGACATCTGAACAATCAGCCAGATGTTAGCCAGATGTTACCCAACTGTAATTTCTTCACTGTAATTTCAGTTTTATAAGCCATCATAAATAATACATTATTATATTTGAATAATACAACCAACATTTGTTCTCAAAAACTGAAGAAAAAAGGATCCAAACACAATTCAATAAACCTACCCTACACTTGGCGGGTTAACAAAATGGCACAACATGGTTATGGGACAAAGTGGAATTGTGCCCTGGTTAAAGCACTTCCGAAACTTGGCCGCACCCTCTGAGATCCCAGCCTCTCTGGAAGCCACACTGACGTGGATTTCAAGCAGCTGCGAAATATCTGGAGGCCTACTGATGCTGTAGCATTCTACCTCTAAATTGGATGCTTAATAAGCAAGACGAAATGTGGTCATGGAAAATCAATGTTCTTTTCGCTAAACATTTTAGCAGAGCAATAGCATGCTTAGAACATTTCCCCTAATAAGTAAGCCATGTAATTCATGACTCTGATCATATCAATGCATGTGCTTGAATATAAAGTGAAGTGTATCCGTGATTGTGAAGATTGTGCTATTGTGAACTTAATTTCAATTAAATTCTTGGCCTCAAAACCTGGCCTCCTAGCCAGAGCTGATTACACATCTAAAGATAGTCCACACGTACAGCACATGGTACAAGCCAATCTCATGTGAGGTCTGTAGACACGTAGACACACACACACACACACACACACACACACACACACACACACACACACACACACACACAACATGCACACATATATGCATGGATGAATTAACAAGCGGGCACACACACACACACACACACACACACACATACACAAGCTAACACATGCTGCTCTGGTTCTGGACACAATTTCATAATACTGTCCATATGTGCAGGCTGTAAGACCACAAACAAATATAAGAAATAACTAAATTTGACCATTAAAAATCAATGTGTCAAGACAAAAATTAATCTTGTTGATGGTGAAAACTTACTTAAAAGCAGCAAGATATAAAATGACAAGGTTACCACACTGTTGGCCAATATACAGTATGTTGGCTTTACCCGTAAACAGAGACACTACATTGTGTAAAACCAGCCGTTAAAACGGAAAAAAGATTCAATTCGTAAAGGCATCAGTAGCGAAAAGATCAAGGATTTTGTCACAATTTATGTACGTCACATGAGTTTCACTTATAGTCAGGCATGTATGTGAGACGCCTATGTCCTCATCCTCCCTCTGTGCCGATAGCATCACAGGGGAGCGAGGTGGGGTCCTTGCAGTGATGCTGTGTCATGCTCCTGCTAGATCAGAAAGGAGGCCGTGTGTTTGTTTGTGTGGATGCGTGTGTATTCGCTGCTTTCCAATAGCCCCGAGGATGCACCCTGGTTTGGGACGGTGCTGATGGAGAGTTTGGGTGCGGCTGGATGCCACCTCAGGCGGCCGCCACTCTCTCCTCCCCTCTGCCCTTGTCAGACCCATGTGCTGATGGACATTCTACAGGCTCCTCAGGATACATGCTAAACTCTCTCTCTCTCTCTCTCTCTCTCTCTCTCTCTCTCTCAATTCTTCCTCACCCCCTCTTCACTTGCCTTCCTTGCTTAACCTGTCTCATCCGTCCATCTACACATCCATTTATCTCTCTGTCCATCTCTCCATCCATCCATCCATCCATCCATCCATCCATCCATCCTTACCTGGTCCAGGCAACCCCGTGTGTGTGTCTGTGTGTGTGTTGTGCAGAAGTCCAGTAGACGGGCCGTCTCTGTGTGCCGTCTCCCCCGGCATGGCACCTTCTCCTCCCAAACGAGGACAAATATCACCGGCGGAAAAAGAAGGGATGATGGAAAAACAGAGCCACGCAGAGGAACAAAGGAGTGCGCATTAATGAAGGTCCCTCAGATAGCATGTGCCTCTCTCTCTCTCTCTCTCTCTCTCTCTCTCTGTCTGTCTCTCTTCTGCGGAGTAGCTCAGTGGCACTGCACTCAGCTCAGCTAGTGCGTGCGTGTGTGTGTGTGAGCGTGCACGCGTCTGTGTGTGTGTGTGTGTGTGTGAGGCGTGCCGCTGACAGCGTGTGGAATCTGAGAGAGAGCTGCAGTATTCGCTCTGATTACAGGACCACTTGCCTCTGCCTCTCTCTCTCTCTCTGCTTCTCTCTCTCTCTCTCTCCCCTCCCACCCTCTTTTGCCCTTTCTATGTCTCTCTTTCTTTTTCTCTCTTCCCCCCCACCCTCTTGCCTCTTCTCTCCCTCCCTTATATCGCTCCCTGCTCTGTCATTGGCCTGCCTCCTTTCGTTTTCTCCTGCCTCCGCTCTCCTCTCTCTCTCCCTCCCTGCCTGCCTGCATCCTCTCTCCCCTCCCTCCCTGCCTCCTCCCTCCTCCCTCTCCTTCCCTCCCTCTCTCTCTCTCTCCCTCCCTGCCTCCTCTCTCTCTCTCTCTCCCTCTCAGGCAGTGAGAGGCTTCAGGAGATGATGTCAGCAGATTTTGTGCTGTATCTCTGTGCTGCCCCTTTAATTGCAGCAGGCTCCACCACTCCTGCGGGGTGTCGAGGGGACGAGAGGGGAGGGGAGGGGAGGGGAGGGGAGGGGAGGAGGACGGGGGATGAGGGTGCACCGTGCACACTAGCTAGCTGCTGGTAAATAAAATAGTTAGGTGCTTGCTGCACTGCTGAGTCAGAGAGGGAATCAGAGATCACAAAACAGAAAGACAAAGTCTCCTTTCTCTTTCTATTTCTCTCCATCTCGTTCACTCTGTATGGTCTCATGGCCACTGGAAATGGACAGACACACAACAGCTACAGCACAACAAAAACAATAGAAAAGCTCGTTCAAACCAATCTTTATTACCTTTACCAAACTTTCTCTCTTACATCCACTTGTACAGTGCTTCTGTAGGATAAAATACCATATACATAATAATAAATAACATATGCTCTGAATTGTGAAAAAAAAACAACAAAAAAAACACTACTACCTTGTAATCAATATTACACGATATTATGTGCCTGAGATTTACTTGACCTGGTGCTGCTGAGTGAAACAGAGAGTAGCCTACCAACACTGCAGTGCAGGAGGGGACTGCTTAAGTTTGTCACAGGAACCAAGGAGAGGTTTCCCTGGCAACGGCTCCAGGGAACAATTAGATGTGGATCCGATTCAGCAAGGGTTCCATTGCTGGCAACAGTCGGGGCTTTCCTCTCACTCTCCCTCTTTCTTTTTCAGTTCTTCCAGTCACTTTCATTTTCTGCAATACACTCATGCACAAACACAAGGTACTTTTCACAGTAAGCGGATTAAACTGCACTTACAGTGAGGAGAAAATGTATTTGATACCATGCTAAAGTTGCCTAAAAAGAGGAATATAAAATCGTCATTTGACAATTGATCTTAATGTCTTAATTCAAAAATTGAGTAAAAATAAAACCGCTAAGTACGCCAATTTTCTTTGTGATGGAAGAATGTTTCGTAAATAAATAAATGTTCTTCCTAAATGCTAGGGGGAAGTAAGTATTTGACCCCCAATGTAACCCTATGGGAATTCAACACATAGGGTTAACATAGGGGCGGGCAGATTTTTATTTTTTAAGGCCAGCTATTTTATGGATTCAGGATATTATGCATCCTGATAAAGTTCCCTTGGCCGTTGGAATTAAGATAGCCCCACATCATTACATACCCTTTACCATAGCTAGAGATTGGCATGGTGCTTTTTCCAGTAGGCCTATTAGCCTGTTTGATGCTCATTGAGCTCAAAGCAAATCAAACAGGCTAATAGGCCTACTGGAAAAAGCACCATGCCAATCTCTAGCTATGGTGAAGGGTATGTGATGATGTGGGGCTATTTTAATTTCAAAGGCCAAGGGAAATTTATCGGGATGCATAATATCCTAGATCCATGAAATAGCTGGCCTTTAAAAATAAAAATCTGCCTGCCCCTATGTTAACCCTATGTGTTAAATTCCCATAGGGTTACATAGGGGGTCAAATACTTCCTTCCCCTAGCATTTAAGGAAAACATTTATCTATTTACGATACATTCTTCAATCACAAAGAAAATTGGTGTCCTTGGCGGTTTGATTTGTACTAATTTTTTGAGTTAAGGCATTAAGATCAATTGTCAAATGATGATTTTATATTCCTGTTTTAGCAGGGTATCAAATACATGTGCTCCTCACTGTATATGTTAGCTAAGCATCATGACACCATTAGATATGAGACTACACTTGTCAGATATTCACATCTAATACATCAATCAATGTTGACATGACATTTTAAATATGAAATTAAAATGTTACAGGAAATAAATGAACGATCGCCCCAAAACTGTCCTGTCTACCCCTAGCCTGGGAATACCCATACGAACATTTGGAAAATCTGGGATTTGCTCTGCCCATTTCCAATGTCCCTAAAACACAGTTATGCAGATACAATCTCTAATCCGGCATGGGCGTGTATTTCTTTGCAATTGAGTTAACAACTGCATTTAAAATCTTTGTTTACAAGATTACTACACTTTTGAAAAGATCATGTACCAATTTAAGCTCAATTTCACTGCTAGTTACACCCCTGCTGGAAATCGTAAGTCAATGAACCTTTTCCAGACCCACTCCAAATTGGACAATTGTGAACCCCTGCTTTCTTTGGCAATTCTCATCATGGGCAACAAAAGCAATTTCCACATTTGCAAAGGGGGGCAATGTTGAATAATGCATTCACAGTGCTGGAGTGGGGGGTTAATGTGCTGGGTAAGCCTGGATGACTGTAGCCATCTCTTGTTAAGAGGTCATGGTAGGGGGTTGGTAGTGAATTAGTTCATGGGCAGACACTCTAAGCTCGCTGGCTTGGACTTAATTGCCTGACTGACCATCGTAGTCTCTAGCATGTCTGAGAGAGGACTTTGTTATGTGGCTCTGATCACTTAGTCGCAGCAATGACCCCAACAAACACAAGTCCATCCTAGTGTCATCGAGACAGTCCAGATGAATCAATCCAATTCTGTTTGTCCCATACTGATAATTGAGAGAGGCTACAAGTCCATCACCAAAAAAAAAGACCTCTTGATCCCTACGACACTTGCTTTAAAGTGAGGTTCAGTGATATCTAGTGTGGGCAGAATTTTGCCTCAGCATTCAGAAAAAACTAGTGAGAAACAACAGCAATCAGAAAGAGGTCAGAAGAACAAAGGAGACCCTAAAGAGACCAAAGTCAGTCTAACCCTCGTCCACCTGCCTGTAGCAGAGAGAAGTGAAGCTCTCTTCTCTCCCTTTCGTCCATTCCGTTGTTCGCTAGGGCCGCGCTGAGCAGAGGTTATATAATTGTGTCTAGCTATGCTGGTCACTGCTGGCTCCCGCTCCAATGGGGACTCACGCAGCCTCAGGACCAGATGAACTCCTCTAACCTCAGCCAGTCTGCGTTTCCCTTAGGACGGCAATATGTGACGCACTTACCTAGGAATAGAATAGAAATGCAGTGAAACCCCTAATGGGACATCTGAGGACAGGGAGAGTGCCCTTGACAGATGGGGTGCCTCTCATTTAGTCTTTTATACATCCTCCCTTCCTCCTCGGGCCTCGATCCTCACTGATCTACAGTGCATAGAAAATGATGGGGCGACAACAATGGGATAGTCTATCCAGTGTTATATCCAGTTATAGATCAGTGGGAACGCCCCTCGAGGATCGAGGAGAAATGTTGAATGGCACCCAATGTCTCACGTCTTCAGTGAAGAGGGTCAAATCAAGGTGAGGTCATCTAATGTTTTGAATGTTTCAATCACAAACGGACATGTTCTACTACAGATAACTTGGGAAAACCTCTGCCGTGGCTATTAACAATTTTAAGAGTTTCAAATCAAATAAGGCAAGTTTGACTGAGTTGAAAAGCAAGCACCTCATTTCCTATTCAAAAGCAGTAAGTACATAATCACAAGCTTTTATTGTACTTCACATACATTCTGCAGCCATTTCCTCACTTCAGTTGAAAAAGCTGCAGCAACTCAATGCCTATTCTTGAAGGAGCCTCTTAAATCAATTATAACCAGCCAGAGACACAGCTTTCATTATGTTTCAGGCCATATACATTACCCTACATCATGATCAGATTAAACACCCACGAGTTCATGCTCAAACACTAGAACATTGGGAAAAACAAAAACACCTGCAGAAAAGCCACACGACTCAGTTGTTGTGCTGTTGTTGAGTTATCCACAAGTACTAACACATGCCATGCGAGGCATTCAATACTCTCTGCCAACAGTCTGTATAGGACTCGATAGGACGATGAGACGATTTCCTTCCATCCTCCCACATGTTAGCAGTTCTCCAGAGAGGAGTATTAAGGTGGTGATGGCATAGCTTAGGCAACTGACTGGGAATGCATTTCAGCTTTTGGAAATTCCAGATCTTGATTATTGTCATGACCAAATTATCATCTTTTTTTTTAAACCATAACACCTCAGGGTAAGAATGGTATGTATCTAAATCAAAAAGGAAAAAAAAACGTTTGACCCAATCCATGACCCTCAAGTTCAAAATGGCTCTTGCACCCTGACCGTAATAGAGATGTGAACGTCAATGCCAAGTAAACTATAACCTTGAGCTCCCTGCTGGATTTGAGGTCTCAGAAATCAGAAAATTGATTTTCATTTGCTTGAAACGTTTCATGACAGACTGAAATGAGACTTTCTTTCATCATTGCCATTCAATTGGTCATCTGTGATATGTTCAACGCATACTGTAAGTGCGGGAGGGGTAATTCAATTAAAGAGAGAAGCCTCTTTCCTTACAGACACACTCATCCACATATATGGGATTTTATACTGCAAAAATACTGGTGCACAAGGCTCCTGTGGTCACTTGACTTCAAAACTCATTATTTTCTCCTCAATTTAATAATAAGCTAGACCAGTTTTGCCAAACATTACTGAAAGAGATTCCAAGCTCTACAGAGAATGACTTTAGACTGTCCATCAAACCAATGCTTCCTTTTCAGACAGTCACCTGAAACTACAACAATATTGTCCGGTTCTGCGCTCAAATCACCACATTTACATCTGACACGTTAATTCACATATGTTATCCAACAAATGAGATGAAAGAATACCTAATGTTAAATATTTTATTTACGCTAATTTCCATTTAATTTTCAGCAAGTAAAACATGAACATTCTTTTAAATACCAAGTGCCACAGAATGCATCCCAATATGAGCAGGTGCTGCAGGCCACCAATGCTATTAAACCCATATTCAAATAAAACAGATGGACATATCGACACGATGACCAGGCACAACTGCTACCTGTGTAACCATAATAGCTGTTGTGTAAGCCAAAGCCATTCTTGTTCTGCATCAACAGTGCTATTGGGTGTGCAGTCTAAAAGTCATGTTTCCGACTTCATTATATTTACAGAGACCAAAAAGCCAGAAGTGTCCGACTTTCTCCTCTCCCCTGTCTTCTTCTGTTTTTTTTTTTTTTTTTAAGCTCAGCCTCTCTCTGTCTTTGGGTATCCCAACATCCTTGAGCATCTTCATTCTCATCAAAAGCTTCACAGCAGTCTCCTTGGTAACAGGGAAAGCCCCAGAAGTGTTGTCAAGGCAACCAGATTAAAAAATATATAAGGAGGTATGTGTGCATCTGAATACTTCTAGAAATGTCTCTGAAATGAATAAAGGCTGTTGAAACAGAGCTTTGATAAACCTGCTTGGAGTGTCAAATGATTTGTTGACAATTTCAGAGATATTTGGCTCTGATCAGGCTTATGACTGGAATGGTCTCACAGATATGGTGGTTTGGTTTAATGGGTACAATAATGATGTAACACGCAAAAAAAAGTCCAGCTGTTGCTTCAGTGCTGTAGCATTTGGACATTCTGTTTGGCTGTTTTTTTTTTTTTTTAAAAAGAATGGTTTCTGATGGAACAAACTGAGGGGTCTTGTGGGGCCCTTCTGTAGATGGGTGCCTTTGGTGGCAGTGTTCAGGGTCACTCCTACTTGCTGAAGACCTTGGGTTTGATCCCTGGTCAGACGAAGCAGGCTCTGCGGCCAGGTCCACTCACTTGGCCATCTCTTCAGCCACGGCCTTGCCCATCTTGTCTTTCAGGTAGGCCACCCTCTGCCAGTCAGTTTTCAACTCCAGCCATTCATAGTATGGCACCTGCAAAAGGGACAGAAAAAAAACATCCCACATCTCATTTGACAGGATATCCATATCCATAATCATTTCCACGGACAGAAATCCCCAAACTCTCAACTAGATCTTGAAACTGTCAGTCATCAGATTTAACAACTAATCCTCATAATTCACTCCCAAATCCACTCAATTTAGTCCTTTATTCCACCACATTTGATAAATGGAATGGTGCGTGTGTGGCACCACGTCTGATGTCTACTGACCCAATCAGCCCTGATGTGGGAAAGGTTTGGGAATTAGCCACGTTTGGGAAATTACAGGCAGTTCTTTCTAAGTGGCCCTGCCTGGGCCCACAGTGTAAGGAGATTGGCCTACTTACAGCGGCAGACATCTCAGGGCCCTGCGCAAAAACTGGCTATATATACACACACAAGCTCGCCACCAAAATGAGCGTGGGGGAAAAAACCTCTAGTTTTAGCATGGCTCACGGCTCATCTGCATTAGCAGGGCGGCTAACCAAGCCGGATTACCAACACAGACAATTAGCATGCAGATACGTCTCCATGACTGGCAAAGCTGAGCACTTTTGACTATTACCCTGACTAGCACCAAACCAGAGAAAGGGAAAAAATGTAAAAAAAAAATATATATATATATATATATATTGCGTGACTGAAACAAATTGCCCAGCAAATACATATTCGGGACAAAACAAAAATAGCAACCTCTACATACAGACGACAAATACAAACTATGGGCAATCACAACCAGATACATAATGTCTGTTTGTTGGGTTTGTAAGGTTTGCACTTTTTCGCTTGAGAAGTGCAGTCTTCTCATACCAGCAGTTTTTAGAACATCCTATGGGCTGACTAAGCATAAGTGAGAGTAAGCTTCTCAGCTTCTGGGCTGCCATCTCAAGAAGGTTACATTAAAGACACTGAGGACTTAAGCCACTCAATTTGATTAACTTAGGAATAACAACACCATGGGGGACACCTGGAAAGTTTCCATTTGCTTAAACATGCAGTCTACAGAGAATGCGTACGTGCCGTCTACAGAGAATGCGATCTT
Source organism: Sardina pilchardus (assembly GCF_963854185.1). Lineage (NCBI taxonomy): Eukaryota > Metazoa > Chordata > Actinopteri > Clupeiformes > Clupeidae > Sardina > Sardina pilchardus. The sequence goes on from NC_084999.1 coordinate 21,676,588, forward strand.
GCATGTTGTGCGCGTCATGCATGTTGTGGGTCACGTGTGTAGCATTTGAGCATTTTCAGACTGCCATTTCATTGCTAGTGATCTGTGAACCTTGCAAATGCAATCCCCTGAGATTTGAATGCAATTTTCATTTCTCTCAGTTATTTCAGCTTCATAGGGCTTCATAAATATACAAACAAACAAAAAAAAATCACCTCTGTACAGTAGTTTTTGAGAAAAACGATGTCCTCGTTGTCCTAGTTTATTACCATAAAACACAATGAGATGTGTGTAGCACAAGTGCCTGAGATTAAACTATTCAGAAAAGTTTGGTTTTATTGAACAGAAATGAACTGATATATTTAATTTGGTTAAGTTTAGTGTTTTTAAGCTAAAAGTTTTCTAGTAATGTTAGTTGTGTGTGTGGGTCAATGAAATGAATGACCACAATGAAATGAATCAAAGCAGTTCCCCTCTGTTTCTTATTTGTTTATTTATTTACTTATGTAATTCATTAAATTTATTCAGGCTACTATTCATGGGTTTCATCAGGTCCCTTTCCACAGGTGTATACAATCAAGCACCATGCAGTCTGCATTGATAATCAAGGTGCTTGATTGTATACACCTGTGGAAAGGGACCTGATGAATAATATGTCTGTGTCGACGCTTTCACTTCAGTTGTTTTACAGTAGCTTGATATGGCAAATGAATGACTATTTTCAATGTAATATCTAGCCTAAAAATGAAATTATGCGCTCATTTCAATTCCAATGTCCTCGTTTGAGGACATGAAAGTTAAGTTTAGGTCTGTTTGTGATGATCAAAATGGGGAAACTTGATGCCATATCATACTACAACTGTTCACAAACATATACAAATAAGTTTCAATGTCATAACGTCAATTGGTACGCTACAATGACGATAGTTGTCATGCATCTGCCTATAAAACATGGAGGTAGGTGTCTGCGCCATATGGCTTTTTCCCCAAAACAGTGTATTGTGTGTGATAACACTAGAGGGCAAAATGAAGTGTCAACATATGAGGACAACAGGTTTTTATTCCGAAAAATTAAGCACAAGGTAAAGCAGAGCCAAAATGTAATGTCCTCGTACGAGGACGCAGGGTCTCAGGAGGTTTTAAAGGAGAACTCAGTGACTGCACAATAAGTCGCATTTGTTTATGTTTATATTTAAATTGGGATGTGCATCTGTCCTTTATAAGAGGATTCAGTACGTATCTAGATGCACAAGCTACTATACGATCCAGAAACAATGCGTTTTAATAAGAACAATTCGGTGCGATTAGATCCGATTCAATATGGTGCGATGCGATGTAATAGGGCCCTAAAATGCAATACAGTTCTTAATTAATGTCATTTTGTTTTCCATTCAACAGTATCCACATAAAAAAAAATCTTTGCCAAATGTCTCTAAACGAAATAACTAAGCCAATTAATAGGGATCTATACAGTACATTCATGTCACTCTATACTTGCTGAACCAATCACAATAGTTTAAAACTCTGGTGTAGCTGTACTGTAACTCTAGAGAAAAGGTCTTTGCCTTTGATTACCCTTCATAAATAAGGAGGCTACTAACACACATTGTGAGATGTGCGTTTGTTACATCAACAAAGACAGATCTAGGCAATATTACCATCCCTCCCCAGTCAAATTTCAGATGTACTGTACATTGGAGCGATGGGGAGACACCCGTGGAAAGGGGAGTGCAGGAGGCTGAGTAAAGTTACCACACAAACAAGGAGTGTCAGCCTAAGAAGATCAGAGAGAGAGCAGCGTCTCTCAAACTGTGCGGAGACATGCCAGGTGGGGCACGAGCTGACGTGATTTTTTTACAAATCTGTAGCCTATGCCTTCCTTTATTGATAATTACGAGCATGCACCTCCATCTCACAAAACACACACAAACAAGGTAATCTAGACTCTTGTATCATTGACCAGATGAAAATGTTTGAATCATTGTCCGAAAATAATTGACGTCGGAATTTGAATTGCAGCGGAAACAAAAAGAAAACGTTCTGTCCGACGACACAATTGCTGTTCTGCGATCTCGAAGAACAACTGCTTGACAAACTCAAACACTCACGTTTTGCCTTGCAAATGGACGAGGCCACTGACAGTAACAAAGATTGTTTATATATTGCTTATGTCCGCTTTGCTAATTTGACAGCGAGCGAAGATATTCTATTTTGCGAGTGAGTCAAAAGTAGGGCCACTGCTGATGAGCTATTCAACATTCTCAACAATTAGGCTACCTGGTAGAACATGACATCAAAGGTGAGGGACTTTGCTCGGATGGCGCACAGACGATCGCAGGTAAAAGAAATGGCCTGCAGGCCCTTATAAAGAGGGTAGCGCCCGATTTCATTCATAGGGAAGCGTTCGCGTCAAGGCAGCATAGTCCTGACCTACAGTAAATAAGATTTTGAACGAGATTGTAAGAGTGGTGAACTTCATTTCTAACACAATGGTAGCTTATAGTTGGCCCTTTTTCTTTATTTTTGGAAATCAGCCTTTTTTGAAGCAAGGATTGACACCTTGTCAATGACAATTGACTGATGTTATTTGTCATTGATTTATATTTTTATTTTCTCTATTTTTGAACTGATATTTATCTGTAGCCTAACTGTTACTGATGTATATTTAGCATGTGACACTATGTCAATACATTTGACAATTTCAAGCTTGACCTACTACTTTCTTAGAGCAATGAGGGACAGGTGGGGCTCGAAAATGCCTCCTTGATCAAAATGGGGAATGAAAGAAAAAGTTTGAGAACCACTGGGTTAGAGGTTTGTACTTACAACTGAATACAGTATGACTTCATTCAGGATACTGCAACACACACATTAACGCGCCACGTGCGTTATTAGTCCATATTGCGTATCACTATACTCGAATTTGTTTGTTTGTTCGCATCACATACTGTTAGGACATAGTGTAAGGTTGGCTGCAAAGATCATGCAGACATACTGTACAACCCATCAACTTATCTGCAAGCTTTCAGAAAACCAAAATACAGACAAAAATGTTTACTGTCAATTTCCGACTAATAACCAATGTTTACAGACGATTTTTTTTTTGCCACCTGTATACATCGGAATGCATTTTCCTCATGCTTCGTTATGAATAAAGCAAAATCTAATTCTGCTATCGAGCACTGCAGTTAATACATGCATTTCATCTTTCACATTTAAATAAAACAGTGTTCTTATTCTAATATGGTTTATACACAATGCGGGCAATACACAGGAAATTACTGTACGCACAAAAGGCATTGTCTGTCTCTGTATTTTATGTTGGGAATAACGAGTCTTACGGCATGATGTCATCACACACACCCACACACACACACATTTCTAGCAACATTAGCAGAATAAGTATACCCAGCACCGTGCTGAGACCTGCTCCTAGTGCTAGCAGCTAATGGGTGAAGACGTGCAAGCTGGCTGGACTGCTACAGGACTCCAGGATATATGTACAAACACACACACACACACACACACACACACACACACACACACACACACACACACACACACACACACACACACACACACACACACACACACACACACACACACACACACACACACACACACACAGTGCAGCACAGCTACGGTCTAAATGTGAAAATGAAAGTCACAACAGGATACTGGCCATTAGGTGGAAATCATGGAGGGGCCCAGTGCTCCCTATAACTTTGAGATCATAGAAAACAGGCAGCTAACTGCAGGCCAAGAACTTAAGCAAAGCTGTGCTGCACAGCACAAAAAAACTGAGTAGAATAAATGCAAGAGCCCTCTGGATACAAAATAAGACCTCAAGCTACTTTTAAAAAAAATATTATTTATTTATTTTTATCTCGATCACACAGAGGGGCAGCCGTGGTGTACTGGTTAGCGCATCGGGCTTGTAACCGGAGGGTTGCCGGTTCGATCCCCGACCAGTCCACCACGGCTGAAGTGCCCTTGAGCAAGGCACCTAACCCCTCACTGCTCCCCGAGCGCCGCTGGTTGGGCAGGCAGCTCACTGCTCTGGGTTGTGTGATTCACCTCACTGTGTGTTCACTGTGTGCTGTGTGTTCACTAATTCGGTTAAATTGGGTTAAATGCAGAGAACTGAATTTCCCTCACGGGATCAAAAAAGTATATATTCTATTCTATTCTATTCAGAGGGACTCTGTGTAACACCGGGGTGCTGGGGACTGACACTTCAATGTTGTACTCACTGAAAAAGAGTTTGCCTAAGGAGACAATAAAGTACCAAACTAACTATGATTTTACGGTTAGTATGTGTACAATTTCCATAATTAAAGAGGTCATTTAGTGGCATTACAATCCTTCCCATTTTACTATTCCACCATCTATTCAACCCATTCTCTCTTTCTCCCTGGGCTATGAAGCATCCTTCCTCATCTCTTCTTCAATCTGTCAATCTCCCCTCTAGCCATCATACCTCAACAAGAAGGAAACCCGCTAGCTGGAGGTGTCGTTTCTGCATGGCAAAGCGCCCAAGGAGTTCTTTGCTTCTCAGAATGAAGTTATGGAACTCCCACGTCACGAACCCCATCCTGTATACATTGACATGAGAACAGGAGACAGACACACACACACACACACACAAACACACACATGTTTCTATTAACATGAAGTCACAACATCACTGTCAATTTCACATAGCAGACAGGAGCAGAGCAAGACTATGCATGTACAGTTTATATGAACAGGCTATTACTTTTAATTTATCACACAGAAAAGGAACAAAACAACAACAAAAATATTATACATGTATAGTATGTGCCTATTCTGTGTGTGTGTGTGTGTGTGTGTGTGTGTGTGTGTGTGTGTGTGTGTGTATACTAATAACGGTGTGAGCCTCTCACCTTCGTGCTCCGTCAGGTAAGGGCTTATCCCCGCCTCCTCCAGGTAAGTGCGGGGCAATGAGAGCGTCCAGCTCGATCGGCTTATTCTCAGAATCTAAAATCAGCTCACCGTCTAATTAACACACATAAACACAAACAACATGACGTCTTGGTCAAGAGCTAGCATCTATACAACTACACTGTACTAACATTACTGGTGATGGCCTACTATTGGTCGGTACACTAATGCACTAATATCACAGTATGACTAACAGAGTAGTGATCAGAATATCAATTTGGCAATAATCAATCAATCAATTAATTAATCAAATGTTACAACAACCAATTTACATCTCACTGAAACAAACAAATAGATGTGTTATATCACGTCCTATGTTGTCATATCTCATCATAGGCCGAGCAGACAAGCTAACGAATCCCTACACCATAGACACAGACATTCCCCTGACAACGGGATAATAATTGCAATATGAATTTAGAGCAGATTTCAAACCAATAAAATGACCTCATGACATTTGTCATCCATCCTGAACGTGGCCTGACCGGGGGAAAACAAAAACAACAACAAAAAAAACAAAGGTATTGCCACAATATACCTTTGACCCAATTAAATCAAACGACTCTAACCTAGCGTCCAGCCGTAGCAGGTGGCGACGGAGGTGCGCAGGGTGTTGGGCTTGGACTCGGTCAGGCTGGTGAGAGCGGCGTGGAGGGCCGTCTGGAGCTCGGACGGCTGTGACGCGTGGGCAGCAGCAGGCTCGGGGGACGGTGTGGGGACAGAGGAACCTAATCCACCCAGGCTCCCCTCCATCACGATGTGCAGCAGCTTCACGCGGTAGCTCTCCACACGGGCCGGACTACCGCCTGGGGGTGAGTGTGTGTGTGTGTGTGTGTGTGAGTGTGTGTTAATGGATGTGTGTGTACACATGTTGAGGGGAGATGTGACAGATGTGGGATGAGTGAAAAAGAGGGGGGGGGGGGGATCATGTTAAAACAGAATCTGTTGCCATCTGTATACTTATATTCAGCTAATCTTACAATGGCTATCAACAAGAACAGAAAAACGAGAGATCTACACAGGCCCACTGAAAACAGATTGATTCAGTTGTGCAATCCTAAGTGTATATTATAGCGCCCTATATTGGGACAATACTGCCGCCCTCTGCTTGACTGATGTACTGCAGATAAAACTTAAATGTTTTTGTGACTGCATGAATCTGCTCTCCATCCTTACACAACCACCACACATATACTGTATATCAAGAAACTACATTCGCTTTATAAAATATTCAAGGAACAGACTAAGATACATTGTCACTAGGACAGACATATAATCTCTCTCTCTCTCACACACGCACGCACGCACGCACGCACACACGCACGCACGCACGCACGCACGCACACACGCACACGCACGCACACGCGCACACACACACCATATTCAATTTAGAAAAATGGCTATGTTATTCCTCTGTGTTTGAAATATGCTGTATAAGTAAAGGGTCATTATGAATATGCAAGCCACATGAAGTAATTGGGGATTATTATTTTTTGTTGGCTCACTATTACCCAAGACATGCTATCCGGCAACGGGAGATTCCATTCACTAACCTACTGTAAGCTAGTGAGGGCACTGCCGGACTAAGACAATGCATGCACAGAGACAAAAATGCTTTTGCTCATTTGTCTAGCTCTAAGGGAGATGGTGAATAACCCAATTTCATAAAACAGTGGCGTGTTCCTTTATCTCCTTCTCTAGCTACTATTTGCATACAGAGTGCTGATGGGCTGCGGAGACAAGCTGATTGGCTCTAACGGCATTCTGTGAATGTATGCCTACAACATGAAGCTTACAGCACAATAACCAAGTTTTGATCAGAATAATAATAATATTAATAATAATAAATTACACATGTCCTGAATTACTGCAAATCACTTTTACGTATCAAACCGCAGGGGGTGTACCATTCGTTCGAGAGTGTACCATGGTGCGGTGACATCCCTAACACACACACCTGATAGTTTCTCCTGAAAGCTGGGCTGTGTTAGGGCGCTGATGTACTCTGGTTTGGCCTGCTGCATCACACACAGGGACCACACGACGTCCACCTGCAGGAAGGGCTCCAGTTGGGGCAGTGTGTCCTTCAAAGCAGAGTGCACCTGCATCCAAAAACAATAACAACAAATAAACACCAACACAAACACACTCATACACACTAGGGTTGGGAAAGTGAAATATTACAATCAATCCAATCAATAAGAAAGAACTGGAACCAGGACCAACAAGCAGAACAAACACTGAAAAAAAATCATCTATAGGCAAACAAGAACAAGTAATTTTACACCTAAATCCTATAATCAGGTCTAACAGTTATTTTCATCAGCTGCTCAATATTGATCTATATTATTAAGTTCTTAGTATTTTATTGCATATGTCTGCGGATCAATACTTCAAATAAAAATGCACTTTTTGAATTTCAGTTAAGGCTTATAGTATTGGCTACTCCTGGAATAAAGAATAAAAAATATATATTTAAAAATGTTTACAGTCTAGAGTCAAAATGAGGAATTGACAGGAATTGGATTCAATAAGGAGAAACTGAATTGAAATCAGAATTGATATACATTTATGTATTTATATTATTATATTACATAAATGTGTAAGAAAGTAACAAGGTGTCAAAGTAGACTCTGACCTTGGTGAAGAAGGCCTCTCCTTTGCTTGGCTGGAAGTTGAGCTTAGCTAGAGTCATGAGTAGGTTACATAGCTGCAGTGTGCTGTACTTCTTACTGTTGGCCACGTAGTGCTGCAGTAGTGGATAGAAATCAGGAAATAAAGAGCAGGGACAGAGCAAGGAAAGATATATATACAGTGAGGAGCACATGTATTTGATACCATGCTAAAACAGGAATATAAAATCATAATTTGACAATTGATCTTAATGCCTTAATTTAAAAAATGAGTAAAAATCAAACCGCCAAGGACACCAATTTTCTTTGTGATTGAAGAATGTATCGTAAATAGATAAATGTTTTCCTTAAATGCTAGGGGAAGGAAGTATTTGACCCCCTATGTAACCCTATGGGAATTTAACACATAGGGTTAACATAGGGGCAGGCAGATTTTTATTTTTAAAGACCAGCTATTTCATGGATCTAGGATATTATGCATCCCGATAAATTTCCCTTGGCCTTTGGAATTAAAATAGCCCCACATCATCACATACCCTTGACCATAGCTAGAGATTGGCATGGTGCTTTTTCCAGTAGGCCTATTAGCCTGTTTGATTTGCATTGAGCTCAATGAGCATCAAACAGGCTAATAGGCCTACTGCAAAAAGCACCATGCCAATCTCTCGCTATGGTGAAAGGTATGTAATGACGTGGGGCTATTTTAATTCCAACGGCCAAGGGAACTTTATCAGGATGCATAATAACCTGAATCCATGAAATAGCTGGCCTTAAAAAATAAAAATCTGCCTGCCCCAATGTTAACCCTATGTGTTAAATTCCCATAGGGTTACATTGGGGGTCAAATACTTCCTTCCCCCTAGCATTTAGGAAGAACATTTATTTATTTACGAAACATTCTTCATTCACAAAGAAAATTGGGGTAGTTAGCGGTTTTATTTTTACTCAATTTTTGAATTAAGACATTAAGATCAATTGTCAAATGATGATTTTATATTCCTCTTTTTAGTCAACTTTAGCATGGTATCAAATACATGTTCTCCTCACTGTATATAAAAAAAAGGAAAATGTCAGTTTTGACCAACAGATACCAATTTACTCACCACCAAAAAAATAATATCGCATCCATATGTACATATCTTCACATACATGTACTTATAACAATAGTGATGCAATCACACAAATATGAATCTTTTGCTGAAGCCGCTCCTGCCTAAATGTCTGTTCATAAACCACTTTCCCTAACAAACATTCCAATAAGTTTATTTCAGATCATATTCTTAGCTAGCCTGACGAGCCAGACCCACATCAAGATGTAGGGCCTGGACACTCACCGTAGACAGGGCTCAATCGGAGGGGTGGGATAAACAGTTGTCTTTCAAATTCCCTCCCCGCAATAGGATAACGCTAAACGAATCATCTTCTTGTTTTCAACTAGCAGGATGCGTAACCTTCCCTCTCCACGCAATAGGATAACGCTAAACGAATCATCTTCTTGTTTTCAAATAACAGGATGCGTTACCGTCGCAACTTCTGGTCGCATGTCAGTCACCATTATGTTAAGCCCACCCACCAACTCTATACACGCTGTGATTGGCCCGCTGGTTTTTCTCAGTTCTCAGCTCCCTGGCTCTATGGATCATGCCTAGACTGCCCCGCCAGCCAAATTACATTTGCTGTCGCTAGGGGCGTCTAGATTTCTAGGCTAATTCTTAGCACATTTTCAGGCCCAGTATTCACTGGATCCGCAACTGAAGTGCTCCATTTGCATAGTGTAAACATTTTTTTAGGAGAGATTGGTCTAACTTTTGGAACATGTACACCACTGTGATGTCTGGTGTAACCAGTTCTTTTGATTACAGTGGACACTAATTGTTGCAGCAGACACTACGCAAATGGAACGCTTCAGTTACATGCTCGGTGTAGTACCTCCTTATCATAGAGGAAATCATGAGAAAAAACATCTCACCTCTGAGAAGGCTTCAAAAACCGGCAGGTGGAGCCACCTCAGGAAGGCAAAGGACTTGGCGCAGCGCATCACATCGGTTGCGCTCAGGTCAGGTGTCCTGGGCAACAGCTCGGACGCAACACGTTGGAATACCTGAGTCTGGTGAAAGTTGAGTTTACCTGAGACAAGACAAAGTGAGGACACATGCTATTATAAAAACACATACAAATATACATCTAGCATACTGCTGTTGTTACTAAATAGCATATTACTATTACTGAAATCAAATCTACAAATAGATGTTAGGTGCATTTTCCTCATGCTTAAGTACATAAGATATAGCTCTGTAAAAAATGAAGAGACCACGGCACATTTTTCAATTTCACTCGGCAACCGTAGGACGACATCAGAAAAACGTGCAGTGGTCTCTTCGTTTTTTTTCCAGAGCTGTATGCAACTTTAATCTCATTATTCATTTTGTTTGCTTGCGTATTTATTTGCCGACTTGCTAGTTAATGAAATTAAGCACAGACAAGTTGGAATGCATTTAACAACACCAGAAGGTGAAAGCAGAGCAGAACACCCAACATAGACCATTGGTTCCCAAAGACTGGGTTGTGATTACTATTATGATATAGTTTGTTAACTAACTCATTCGAAGTTGTCATAACTCCCTCTGTACATTTTTGCATTTAGAAAAGCTCTGAGACTGGGGGCGATCACGTTGCAGAGGGGACACCTCATTCATAAAGCAAAAGAATATGGACCTCATAGTTGCAAAATGCAGGGGACATGAATCAGCCTATATTTGCACAAACAATAATGAATACTTTAAGATCTAAAAAGTATAATTTTAAATCTCAAAAGACTGTGCTGTCAACAACTAAAGCAGACATCCACACACCGGACATAAGGCATTAAGGCAATTAAATTTGCGTCATAGGCTGCAGATATCTTCGATTGTAGAAGCACTCTCACTTAATAGCAGCATCCTCACATTCCTTCTTATTTCAGATTTAAAACGCACAACCGTGCGTTAGGCACAAAAGCCTCTTGCTCTGATATTTACATTCATTTCACATTCTTACAACATAGCTAAACACAACACCAATACACAGCCTCGGCACAAACAAGCACACATTTGACTCCAGAGGAAAATGCGGATTCAACTTTCTAAATAAAGAAACCTCCAAAACTGGCTACTACAAGTCCACACTGTTATGGATCCATTTGTCTGCAATCCAACGTAGCCTACTACAGACATTTCAATTGAAAAAATGGTTCACTGTCAGTCAGGCTCATCAGCAATGCTTACGTAGATGATCATCTCATAGGAGTTGTGAAAAAATCATATGACCCCCCCACCCATGTGATTACACTCCAGGTGAGAATGTGAAATGTACTGTATGTTGGCTTGTGCAGAATCGAATCGGCGGCTACCGTAAGCGTAAGCGATGTCCAGCAGCAGAGGGGTGCTGAGCTCCTTGGAGGGTCTCTGCAGGAAGTGGTAGGAGAGTGCCCTGAGCAAGGGCACCGTCCGGCGGTTCTGAGAGGCCATCGCCTGTGCCACCCTGCGGATGTCCTCGGCCACAAAGTTCTCCGCCAGCTCCAGGGCCTGCCACACCATGAAGCGGGAATGAAAGGAGCGTTAGTTACTCTCTAAACTTTTCCTGGCACTTCACAAGACAAGACCATTTTAGTATTGTTAGTAGAGTGTAGCTAATAATGATAATAACGTAGTTTACTCTTATAGACCATGTGGATTATGAATAGAGGGTTTTGCACACATGTATATTTGTATGTGTTTTCTGTGTGTGTGTGTGTGTGTGTATGCTTTATATGTATGTGTGTGTGTATGTGTTTTCTATGTGTGAGTGAGTGTGAGAGAGAAGAGGAGAGAGAGAGAGAGCCTCGGTCTGGAGCGTGCTCACCAGTGTTTTCTGTGTGTGTGTGTGTGTGTGTGTGTGTGTGTGTGTGTGTGTGTGTGTGTGAGAGAGAGAGAGCGTGTGTGTGTGTGTGTTTGTGAGTGTGTGTGTGTGAGAGAGAGAGAGAGAGAGTGAGTGTGTGTGTGTGTGTATGCTTTATATGTATGTGTGTGTGTGTGTGTGTGTGTGTGTGTGTGTGTGTGTTTTCTATGTGTGAGTGAGTGTGAGAGAGAAGAGGAGAGAGAGAGAGCGCCTCGGTCTGGAGCATGCTCACCAGTGTTTTCTCTCTGTGTGTGTGTGTGTGTGTGTGTGTGTGTGTGTGTGTGTGTGTGTGAGAGAGAGAGAGGGAGAGAGAGAGAGAGAGAGAGCGAGCGAGCGAGCGTGTGTGTGTGTGTTTGTGAGTGTGTGTGTGAGAGAGAGAGAGAGAGAGAGAGAGAGAGAGAGAGAGAGAGAGCATGTGTGTGTGTGTTTGTGAGTGTGTGTGTGTGTGAGAGAGAGAGAGAGAGAGAGAGAGAGAGAGAGAGAGAGAGAGAGAACGAGCGAGTGTGTATTTGTGTGTGTGTGTGTGTGTGTGCGTGCGCATGCACCTTATCCTCCAGCTTCTCGATAAGCGTCGGCGGCAGGTGGGCGGCGCAGCCCATCAGCAGGCGGACCGTCCGGGGCTCGCTCAGCTCCGTCCAGCGCAGCTCCAGCTGCTTGGTCAGCTCGTTGGCCAGCGCCGTGGCCTCCCCCTTGGCCTGGCCCGGGCCCGGGCCCAGCCGAGCCAGCCGCGCCTCCTCGGCCACCACCCAGTCCATCAGGAAGGCCAGCTGCTTGTAGGAGAGGCGCCGCACGCGCCACAGCGCCTCCGTCTGGAGCGAGTGCAGCACAGCGTCGCCGGGGGGCATGTCCAGCTGGGAGGCGGCACGGAGCGCGCTCACCAGCGTTCCGTTCCACACGGTTGGGACCTATGTAGTCCAAAAAAAACAAGGCCCCCCACACAAGGTCCGCGCAGGAACAACAGTTTGCAACTGTTGACTATTCAATTCAATCAACAGTCTCCAATCAACAGCTGCAGCCTGCTAATATTTACTTCAGCTTACAAAATAAAATCAAAACTAAAAAACGTATGAACACCCATGGTTTCTTCATTGATTTCCTGTTGCTGGTATCCTAACTTTTGCACAGGTTTCCAAATACAACACGTAATAATGTAATACAGTGGTTGTCAGTAATTAGCGTTAGTGTGTCTGTGTGAGTGTGTGTGTCTGATTTTGAAGCTCTTACCTGATTGCTAATTGTATTCAGGAGCGCAACACAGCTGGGGTCATTCAACAGCCGCCTCCTCTCTCCAGCTCTCTTCTCCAGAGCCAGCCGGCCCATTTGGACCAGGCACATTGCGGCCTGGTTGGCAGAGCCTCTGCGAGCCTCCCACAGCCGCAGCACTTGCTCTGGTGATTTGGCCCTGCTGACCTGCTCGTCGAACTGGGTGCGCTTGAACGTAAACTGGCTGTCTTCCTCTCTGGCAACGCTGTGTCTGTCACACAGGCTTCTTGTTGCCACCAGCGTCCTGGTTCGGGCCTGGGGGCAAAGCAGCTCTGCCGGCTGGGTGGTAGTGGCCTGAACGAGGGCGGAGGCAACTGATGAAGCTCTGGAGGAGCGGGGCAACACCCGGGCCAAGCGGTACAGCATCCTCATCGTCATCAGTGCGACTAGTCAATGCGACTAATCAGACACTAGCAATCCACTGTCAGCTCACAATTCTTCAAGCGGCAACCGAGAGAGAGAGAGAGAGAGAGAGAGAGAGAGAGAGAGAGAGAGAGAGAGATTGGGTAGGGTTACAATTCGAGCATAAAATGAATTACCTCTCCCGCTTCTCAAAAATTCATGCCTGTTATTTCGACCTGAATCACCTGCCTCTATGAGGAAAGATACTTGTTGTTGGGAGGGCGACAACAATCCCTGCCCAGTGAAAACACACAAATGCAACACACATTAAATTAAGCTGAGGAAGACAATAATGGTGTGATATCAGCATAGCTCCAGTCCGTGATATCGGTAGTCAACATTGCATAAACGTTGCTAGGTAAATTAATTATATGATTATGTTAACGTTACACAACCAGCTAACGCATGTGTTTAGTAACGACAAGCTAGCATAGCACATAAGCGATTATCAAATCACTGAAATTTATAGCAACATCTTGATGCATGTTTCACATGGAAAAAATGAAACTATGAATGAGAAGTGGACAGCCATACTGTCTATGACAAGCCTTTCCTGACCTTGCCCAGGCGCAGCTTGAAGCTCTTATGAAACTGTCAATGTAAACTTGCAATTCCAACAGTTTTGGCGATTGATCATTCTATACCTAACTCTTTCCAGGGTACCCACGTGGAGATAAATAATACACGCAAAATTCAGTAAATGCAAACATGGTATTACCTTTCAATATCATCTCGCAAGTTGAATAAGGCTACATTCACATGGACAGCCGGTGGACGTCGCACAAAATGTGCGTCATAGCAGGGAAGTCATGTGAGTAAAACAACTGCAATGATTGGCTGATTGTCTGCTCATGACATTCATCGCTTGTAACCTAACATAACTCTGACATAACCTTTTAGGTCTATGCCTTTTACTAATGAACATAACCAAGTTTATCTGCAAACAAATTTGCATACAAAACAATGTATTGTGATGTGTCTGGAGTATCACAGTATTTAGATAGAATCGTATTACGATTGTTGAAATACCACACCATGACATGAAAAACATAGATAGCCTACAGTAAGGTCACCAGATTTGATTTCTGGGAGCAAAAAACCTGAGACATTTTAATTTCAGAAGCCAAAATAATGTGTTTATCTTTGTAAAGGGACATTACACCTGAGTTGCCCTGGGGCACCCTCCTAGGGGGAAGCAGGGGCATGCTCCTCCGTAAGAAAATGATGGTGTAGGCCTAGGCTATAATTTAATGTTTAAATGTATCTGGTGCACTTTGCAAATAAATTCAGACTTCTTTATTCTTATCAATAGATGGATATTGTCTAAACTACTTCGCCTTTAATAATGCGCTTACAGTTGTTTCCAATTGCTAACACACTACAATGACATTCATAGCACAATTATTCAAACTGACACACAGAGAGCAACACATCCTGTCTCCAAACACATTTTCGATTTACACACATTTTGCAATAAAAAATGGCACTTTTTGCATGCACTGCACACGGTTATCTGCATAAGACACAACAATCGGACATAAACTAACATGTTTGCAGTTTCAAAACAATGCCATCCAAGATAACACACATGAGCTAATTGACCAAATGTGCCACCTATCCAAACACCTCAATGCTTACAGTTTTTTCCAATTGCTAAAACACAATTTTGAAAACTCGCACACAATTTTGAAAATTCACACACAATTCACAAAACCACACCCCAAATTGCAAAATACCTCAATCTACCCAGCAAAATGAAGCACTGCAACCAAAACTGCATATTACATTACCAAAATCAAACTTATGCACCACATGGCACACACTTCATTCTTTCACAAGATTTTTGTCTAACCAAATACACACTGTTGGTCATAATGAAAAACACTCTTATCTTTAGTGTGCTTTGCCATAATATTGCATAAAGTTCTTCACGTGCACATAAATATTTGCAGATACAGATGCATGCTGTTCAAACTTTCTTTTCACCAAACAAGTCAGTGCAACATATGCACAGCAAGTATATTTATTGGACTCCCTTCCCCTCTCATTCTCATTCTCACTCTCCCTCTCCCTCTTCTCTCTCCCTGCAATGTCTTCCATTTTTGTTGTAAAAAAGGTGCTCGTTGTTCAATGGTTTTACTGTATTGTTTTTATCTTTGTAAAGCACATTGGGTTGCCCTGCTGGACAAAATGTGCTATATAAATAAACTTGCCTTGCCTTACCTTACCTGTGGTCTTTTCATAGTGCTTACGACCTGATGGAAGTGGTATAAATTAAGCATTGAGGTGTTTGGCTAGGTGGCACACATATTGGTCAATTAGCTCATATGTGTTATCATGGATGGCATTGTTTTGAAACTGCAAACATGTGACTTTATGTCAGATTATTGTGTCTTATGCAGAAAACCGTGTTCAGTGCATGCAAAAAGTGCCATTTTGCATTAAAAAGTGCCATTTTGCATTGCAAAATGTGTGTAAAGCTGAAAATGTGTTTAGACATTTGGAGACTTGAGAGGATGTGTTGCTCTTTGTGTGTCAGTTTGAATAATTGTGCAATGAATGTCATTTTAGTGTGTTAGCAATTGGAAAAAACTGTAATTTATAGCCTACAATCAGGAAGTAAGAACTATATGAAAAGACCACAGGTAAGGTGAGGCAAGGCAACTTTATTTACAGTATATAGCACATTTTGACCAACCCAATGTGCTCCACAAAGATAAAAACAATACAGTAAAACCATAAAACAACGAGCACCTTTTTTACAACAAAAATGGAAGACATTGCAGAGAGAGGAAGAGGAAAAGGGAGGGTGATACTGTAATGAGAGGGGAAGGGATAGTCCAACGTATACTTGCTGTGCATATGTTGCACTGACTTATATGGTGAAAAAAAAAGTTTCAACAGCATGCATCTGTATCTGCAAATATTTATATGCACATAGAGAACTTTCTATTTTAGTGTTATGGCAAAGCATACTAAAGATAAGAGTGTTTTTAATTATGACCAACAGTGTGTATTTGGTTAAACAAAAATCTTGTGAATGAATGAAGTGTGTACCATGTGGTGCAAAAGTTTGATTTTGGTAATGTTATATGCATTTTTGGTTCTAATGCTTCATTTTGCTGGGTGGATTGAGGTATTTTGCAATTTGGGGTGTGGTTGTGTGAATTTTCATAATTGTGTGTGAGTTTTCAAAATTGTGTTTTAGCAATTGGTAAAAAACTGTAATGTGCACACAGGTGGAATAATTATGATAGGCTACTGAAATAAGTTGCAGGGCAGGCGTGGCTTACCGGGCTTCAAGCTTAACCGGAGGGATGCCAGTTCGATCCCTGACTACTTGAGCAAGGCACCTAACCCCGTGTGTGTGTGTGTGTGTGTGTGTGTGTGTGTGTGTGTGTGTGTGTGTGTGTGTGTGTGTGTGTGTGTGTGTGTGTGCATCTGCTAAATTCAAGCCGCAAATGCACCTCATGCTCTCGTCTGAAATTTTACACTGTAACTATATTGTGTAATGGAATTTGAATGCTAAGCAGATTCAAGGATTTCTGATTTTCAGTGTTAGGCCTACAATTGAACAACAGGACGGAAACAGGCAGGCCTAGTTTAAAAAATAATTGCAAAGAGTGTAAACATACAAATTAATTGAGTAGGATGTCTTTTAATTAAATGTTTTAAGAAATAAACATTTCTGAGGTGTTCAGCATTTGTCCACTGAAAAGTGCTTTCCTTTAGGCCTACAAAATGAGTTTTTGTATTGAAAACTATATTTTTATGTCAAAATGTGCAGCTTTCTTTTAAAACATTTTAAAAATTTCACACTGTTCTAACCATTACATAAAGGAGTAGAAACTTTCTCATACAGTAGCTGTTCATCGTACCCATGAACAGAAATCTTAAACAATTCTCTGTTATAAAATTGGTAGAACATTTGTTGCCGGCTTAAAGTCACTAAACTGGTCTTGAATCATTCAACAAGACTGGATTTGGTTTATTACAGCGGGGATCTGAGGTTCAGCCTTCTACAGCTCGTCACTTTGCTGCTGCTTCTTCTCCTGGATCTTGTTGGGAAGAGTCTCCGTCAGGAAGGTGAAGCGCTTGGCCCTCAGGTGGTTTCCCACCTGCTGCTTCAGGCCGATCCCCAAGTACTCTTCCCCAGCACCGTACATCGGCCAGTGGGTCAACCCAGGGCCATTGGGAGATCTGAAAGTACACACACGCACGCACACACACACACACACACACACACACACACACACACACACACACACACACACACACACACACACACACACACTGTATAAACACCAAGGTGTATCCATGTTTCTAAAACTTCAACTTCAATATTCTCAAATGTATTTAGTAACATTACCCAGTGCGGGCAAAGTTACCCCAGTATGACATCATTGTTCTAGAAAGCTCGTCTTCTTCCTCTGTGAAGGTGCCTAAATTGAAAGAGGCAGTGCATCTGTATAGGCTTATAAAAATGTTGTTCAATGAAATAATCATTTTGCGCACAAACAAATAGAGGTCTGTGTAAACAGAGCATCAGCATTGCAAACAGGTTGACCACTCGTCTGGATTTTGTCCAAATGGTCTGGCTTTCACATTTCCAACTTATTAAAACTCCAGCTTATCGTAACCAGTCATTCACTTACATGGAGAAATACAGCCTCATAAACATTTGTTTTACACCTTAGAAGGTGTTGCCATATTTTCTGAATTATTCATTTAATTGAAAAATACATGCAAGTATTTTTTTTTAAAGGCCTCTGCCGATATGCCTTTTCTATATGGCTGAAATCTCCCTTTACAGATAATGTTTGGTCATGGGCACAAAACTCTACCATTAATCTTGATATGACTTTTTATGAATGGGTATCCAAAGACAAAGGCAAGATCGTCTCCATGGTCCACCTTGACAAAGCTTGCCCGCTTGTCCGAGAGTATGCTTGGAGGATGCTGCAACTCATACATGTAAACTGTTGCTCCAGAATCTGTGGGAGGGATTGTGATATTCATGAGTAAGTGTGTGTGTGTGTGTGTGTGTGTGTGTGTGTGTGTGTGTGTGTGTGTGTGTGTGTGTGTGTGTGTGTGTGTGTGTGTGTGTGTGTGTGTGTGTGAACATAGAATGATGTCTTGAAAGCACATGTACTCCATTCTTACCCCTGTGAGCCTTTGACAGCTTGACGGCAGGAATAATGAAAATGAGATCTGCTAAGAGCTCTGTGAATCCATTCCTGTTTTTGATGCTGTCCTCCCCACTCCCCATGTACTCATCCAAAACCAAGTCAATGGCCCAATCTTCTGTCTATAAACAGATATTTGTATCGAGTACAAACAATGAAACATTAGGTCATCAATGTTCAATAAACAAAGTTGGTTCCATCCAATAGCGAAGAGTATCACAATAATAAAGTTAATGCTTACGTTTGGAAAGAAAGCTGCTATTAATTTTCGGACTGTCTCAAGATCCATTCCTTCTTTCCAACTAGGTGGAGCCACAGACTGACAACAAACACAATTACAAAACACAAATGACCGATCATCCACATTTAAACAAGTTGTTTTTTCCCTCATTAGCTTTGTTTACTTGTTTGTCTTTTGTGTTGATGATTTTTTTCTTCTGATAATAATAGTAAAACAACAACCTCCATAATGTAAAGCGACCAGATTTTCTAAGTTCAGAAGAGTAAATACCTCCAAAACATATATTATCTTTGTAAAAACAGGGACACTTCCCTTACAATTCATAAAGCAGTCTATCTAGTCTAATAGTTTTCCTAAATTGCAAGGGAAGTGATAAACAAAAAGTTTCCTTCTATGATCACAAAGTAGGCTAGCTAAGATCAAGAACATTCATATCTTTGAAAATCAGCTGTAAGGAACAGGGTGACTTACACCATACGATTTTCACAAGATTTGGAGAAGATTTTTTAAAAGACTTTTGAGTAAAGCTTGAGAGGGGGGCAGTATTACAGTCTTTCAAGAATCTTTCCCAAATCTTGTCAAAAGTTCTCAGAAAATGTATGGTTTGGAGGGTTAAATCCGTTTTCCCATCATAGTACACAGTCATACAATCAAATTTCCCCATTCCCAATGTATTATGCATAGGCATGCAACAAAATAATTAGGAGGGTGGAACATGTCTAAACGCATGTTATGACAGACAGATACTGTAGCTGATGCTTTAACACGTACATTATTCCAAATTGTAGATCATACAGGTCAAACTCTAAATAACATAGCATGCATGATAAACAATAACACTTACAAGAATACCTTTGGATCACCTATCCAATTATACAGTATATATCTTCTAATTTATTACTCATACTCATCAGCTGGCTGAAGGAATGCTGAATGAATGAATGAATGAATGAATGAATGAATGAATGAATGAAAGAAGCCCATTGTAGCTGACTCTTGCACAAGGCAAAGATTCTACCATGCTGCTATTCCACCAATCAAAATATCAGAAATATGGGCATTCTCGAACATCTCTGAGCTCTGAGCTGAACACTTGCTCGATCTGGCTTGAACCTGTGTGTATTGTGCAACTACGTTTGGTCAGTGTTTACTTTCTTTCTTTCCTTTTAAATTCCAATTTCAGGTCTGTCAGTCATAGTGAAAACCGGGGACAGCTCCAGCTGGGGACAGGCCACCGAAACTGGGCACTGTCCCCGGAAACCCTGGGATGTCTGGTCATCCTAATACAATACAGATGACCAAATGACTCACCCCAAGTATTATCCATCCACATTCATCATTGTTGATACCATTAATTAAAGGCACTTTGTTGAATTCCTGAGACTGAAATATGTCCCCAATTTTCTTTGGTAAAAAAATTCCATCCACGGCTGGCCCGTAGATCCAACCTCCATTCTGTAAATGAGGGGTTTGGGTCATTTCAATTAATGATGCATGTGGAGATTACACTGAGAAATTGAATTGTTCTAATTAACTGGGAGTACCCAATGAAGTTAGAGCAAAATGCTTGAAAAAAGTGAATTACATTACATGACATTACATTTTGCTGACTCTTTTTAACCAAAGCGACTTACAACATGATAAAACATTTAAGCTTTTAAGAGCATTTCTAACAACAAATTCAAAACCACAACAAGTGCATCAATGAGTGTAATAAGTGCATCAATTTATGCTCACCATCGTGATGTTTAAAATGTCCTCAGCCGACATTTGCATCACACAGTCAACAATCTCCTGCGTTTTGGTGCCAGTGCAGTTAGACATTTTGGCCACAGTCTATACGGGAAAATAATCCAAAGTACATGGGTGAAAAATAAGTCAACTACCTAATGCAAAACAAGACGAAGATGGTGCGGGATGATAACCTTCGCTGTGTCCATAGGCGGTATGCCAGTGAGGAGATCCATGGCTGCAGTGCCACTTTCTGCAATGGCACGGTGGAAAAGCCCAGTGCTCAATGGGGATAGAATCTAAATCAGATGATGATAGATATTGTCAAGGTCTTATTTTGGTTATTAATGTGAAACATTTATATCTCATTTAGCATACATGCATTAAGCTTATAGTCCTAGACTAAAACCATTTTTCAAAGGAGATGTTCACTCACTGAAGCTTTCTTTTACTCTGGAAACCAGGTCTTAGAGTACAATTTCACAGTTGATTAATTTCCACAGTTGCACACACAGTTAAGGTGGATGTCTACAGTTAAAGGCTCCTCTGAATGCGACTCAGGTTTTTATTGCAAATACTGAACTCAGGAGTACAAAAGCCCACCTGCAGTGACACGCTCACCCCCCCTGCGGACTCCCCAAATATGGTGACAGACGAGGGGTCCCCTCCAAAGCTCTGGATGTTCTCCTGAACCCACTGCAGTGCAGCCACCTGGTCCAAGAGACCCATGTTTCCAGGGGCGTTATCATCCCCAGTGCTTACAGGAGACAGAAGAGGAAAACATGTTATGTCTGTGAATGTTTGCACAAATCATAGAACAGAGCATTGTGTAGATGCTATTACATTAATTGTACGGGACTCTTCATTTTGTTCTGTGACAACAACGATCATTGTCCAAATCATTGTCCAAAGCAAAATAATGTCAAAACTGCTACTGTATCTCACCTGAAGAAGCCAAGCAATCCCAGCCTGTACTGGATCAGCACCACCACCACGTTCTGATAGGCTGCCAGAGCAGATCCATCATAAAAGGAGGCGGAGCCCATGACTAGCGCTCCACCATGGATCCACACCATGACCTAATTGACGGTAATCAAAGGCGTAAAAAATATGGAACTGTGGGTGGACTTGCAACACCCCTCAAACAAGACCGCTAAAGAAAAACTGAATAAAGCCATGGATTGTGATAAAGCCATGGACCACACCTGGAACTTACAGGTAATTTTGCATCTTCTGCAGGTTTCGCTGGAGTGTAAATATTCAGATAGAGACAATCTTCAGACACCTCAGGGATCTCAAAAGCCATACTTAATTCTTTTGTAGCTATCACAGATAGCTGTCGATCTTGTAGACACCTAAAAGACAATTGGATATAAGGCTGTGCTCAACATGGGCCAGTATGGACAAAATTAATTAATAAAGGACTAGGTACGGCAAAACTAGAGTAAGACATTTTTTATATGGTGTAGAATAATTCCACACATAATTCATAACCTGCTTTAACTGTTCATTAGGTGTTAACATAGGCCTCTGGCCCCACAGCTGTTATAATGGGCTTTATTAGTGGCATCCAGTTTAGTTTCAGGTTTTATGGGCTTCCCTAGAGTCGTGGAGTATATATTTACCTTGCCATTTTAAATACTCTTAATGCTTCTCATTAAATGTGTGTTTACAATCGAAATGACTTTGAAGCTGTTACTGTATATTAAGGTGAAAAAGCTTACAATTTGGCAGAGAAAAGGCACAGGAAAATGCTTTTGCATACACTCCTGTAAAGGGATGTTTATCTTCTGATTCATGATGTCTTTTCAAGCCATTGTTTTAGTTCAGATGGCATTTCAATCTGGTCTCATGAGACCTTGTATTATAGATTCTTGTATTACAGTATATGTCTAGATCTGCTCCACTACTCCTCTACTGTTGCACTAGAATTGTGTCCTATAATGCATTGTTCACAATCATCATTAGAGGCAAAAACTTAGGGACTAAAACATTCAAATAAATTCATTAGGGAAATTCATCATTTCAAAATGAAAATGTCAGACACCATATTCTTCGCCCCTACGAAGTACTATAGAGTGCAACACGATGATCTTACATAGGTGGTTGCTTGGTGGCATCCCTGACTCCCTCCCATCCCTGCACAGGTTGGGGTGGGGCCAGCCTGAGGGGTCCCACAGGTGGGTTAGCAAAGGGCACGCCCAGGTAGGAGTGAACCACTATTGTCTTTCCCCTCACTCGCAAGTACTCGCCTCTGAGGGCTCCCAGCTTGGTGTGGATCAGTGGTCCTGTTAGTTATCCAGACCACAGCAGGGCAGGTAGCAAAACATTTGTTATACTCTCACAAACTAAAAAGTTATATTAAGATAATTATCAGAGAAATGGTTTGCATATATTATGCACTTGACATCCATTCGAGGATAAATGTTCATATTTAGGCTCAAATGAATGTGATATGTTTACAGTCAGCAACACAATCTTTTTGTGGGTCCGTACAGTGTCCCCCGAAAACCTCTCCCTTCGCCCTTTCCTCTGCACAGTGCAGTGCCTACCTTAAGAGCAACAGGGGCGCCTGAAATAGAAAATCGTTTTGCGCCGCTATTATTATCATTATCATTATTATTTTAAGCGCTCGTGCCGCCCCATACAAGACCGCCCGGACCAGTTCGCCCGTGCCTAAAACCACTACTGGGTCCGTATCAAGCAGTTCCATTTTCAAAACAAATGCGACCGTGTTTTCCTCCACCTTACAGGACACACTTACCATCATGAGCTGTCGATGAACTACTATATACAACACTTGCAAAGAAAAGTAATAGTATGACACTTTTCATCGTGCACTAGGCTACAGTAGCCTACTAAGCGTCCGGGGGAAATGCACTGCAGTGTACGCGCAGGTTACTGTAAAGGTCGCTAGTCGTAATTGTAGTAGGCTAAGAAGTGGAAACATGTAGGCTACAGCAGGGCTCCGCCCCTTCTCTGTAACCATACAGTAAATCAAGCTTGGAAAAGTTGGTTTTATATTGGATGTTGTAGCCTATACACATTCGACACATTCGAAAAATCTATTTAGTACGACGGAGGATTAGTGCCACATGAATTTTCATAATTTATGACTTGATTCTCGTAATTAATGACTTTATTCTCGTAGGCTAATAAACGACTTTATTCTCATAACTAATTACTTTATTCTCGTATAAACGACTTTACTTTCATAAATTATGACTTTATTCTCGTAATTAATGACTTTATTCTCATAATTAATGACTTTATTCTCGTAATTAATGACTTTATTCTCATAACTAATTATTTTATTCTCGTAATCAACGACTTTATTTTCATAATTAATTACTTTATTCTCGTAATTAATTACTTTATTCTCATAACTAATTACTTTATTCTCGTAATAAACGACTTTATTCTCTTAATCAATGACTTTATTCTCGTAATTAATGACTTTATTCTCGTAATAAACGACTTTATTCTCATAATTAATTACTTTATTCTCGTAATTAATTACTTTATTCTCATAACTAATTACTTTATTCTTGAAGTTATTGAAAAAATATTATTTTCATGTGGCACTAATCCTCCGTCGTATAATACACCTATTGCGTCTTGAATTTTTCACAAACCTTTGTCAAAACACATCTGATGAGCCCAGCTAAATGCCCCACACATAACACAAAGCTTCTTATTTAAAAATCCACCCTTTGATTTTATAAATATATTTTACTCTCAAAATGCTATAAATCTACAGTATTACACTTTTTGACCTTGACCTACGTCAAAACACATCTAATGAACCCAGCTCAAAAAAAAAAAAACTTGTGTTATACAGTATAGGCAGACCTTGTAACACATCAAAGTTGATTTGAGATAAATTCGTAGCCAGAGCTATATAGATTTTTCGAATTTGTTGAATATTCAACATCCAACATAGAACCATACCACGCTCATTAACCGTTCAATTTGATGTGCAGTCATAATGAGAAAGGGAAACCAACAAGCTAAATGCATGAAGTCCGATATGTTCTGATCCAAACTAACAATTATAAAAAGAAAGTCAAAGTGTGGGTGTGTGACAGTCTGGGACACTTGACAAAACACTGTTAGCCTGAGCAATGGAATTTGAATGCTAAGCAGATTCAAGCATTTCTGATTTTCAGCGTTAGGCCTACAATTGACCAACAGGATGGAAATAATTGTAAACAGTGTAAACATACAAACTAATTGAGTATATTGTCTTTTAATCAAATGTTTTAAGAAATAAACATTTCTGAAGTGTTCAGCATTTGTCCACTGAAAAGTGCTTTCGTTTTCCAATTTCCTGAGGAGTGTTTTATGTCAAAACGTGCAGCTTTCTTGCCAAACATTTTCAAGCACATACATATCACACTGTTCTAACCATTAAAGGAGTAGAGACTTTCTCATCACAGCAGCTGTTCATCGTACCCATGAACAGAAATCTTTAAATTCTCTGTTGTAAAATTGGTAGAAGGTTTGTTGCCGGCTTAAAGTCACTAAACTGGTCTTGAATCATTCAACAAGACTGGATTTGGTTTATTAGAGCGGGGATCTGAGGTTCAGCCTTCTACAGCTCGTCACTGCGCTGCTGCTTCTTCTCCTGGATCTTGTTGGGAAGAGTCTCCGTCAGGAAGGTGAAGCGGTTGGCCCTCAGGTGGCTTCCCACCTGCTGCTTCAGCCCGATCCCCAAGTACTCTTCCCCAGCACCGTACATCGGCCAGTGGGTCAACCCAGGACCATTGGGAGATCTGAAAGTAGGACACACGCACACACACACACACACACACACACACACACACACACACACACACACACACACATATAAACACCAAGGTGTATCCACGTTTCTAAAACGTTAACACGGAGGGGTTATATGTGGTGTGGTGGATGTGTGTAAACTGTGGGTGTTACAGTCTCTTTCTCAAATATATTTAGTAACATTACCCGGTGCGGGCAAAGTTGCCCCAGTATGACATGACTGTTCTAGAAAGCTCTTCTTCTTCCTCTGTGAAGGTGCCTAAATTGAAAGAGACAGTGTGTATAGGTTTATACAATTTTTTGTTCAATTAAATAATCACTTAGAGGTAGAGGTCCGTGTAAACAGAACATCAGCATTGCAAACAGCTTGACTACTCCAGATCCAGATGATCCGGCTTTCACATGTGCCATCCTGTAAGATGGGCAACAGCGGACAACACCTAAGTAGCTAATTATCAGAAGTGGAAAAGTCCCGCTTCAGAAAGTAAAAATCCAACCATGTATTGGCTCTACCTGTGCACTTAACATAGTTGATCTTACTAATTAACTGCTCTACCTAGCTGAAGAGTTGTGCTAGAATCAGCTGGTTTAACTGAATGGTTGGCGCAGATATATGGGAGGACTTTTACTTTCTGAATCTGGACTTTTCCACCTGCTAACCATGAATAATGTTTTGTCCACTGGGCTTTAGAACAGCATAGGCAATACTAATCACCCAAAACAAACTCTCACCCCTAAACAACTTTTTGGAGAAACTGAACAAGATTTGGGTGCCCAGCTTTTTGCATCTTTGTCCTCCTTTATTAACAAAGTGTCCTCTTTGTCGCATAATCTTCCAAAGAGGGGGCTACCTATTACATAACATAAATATCCAATGCCATGGCTGTTTCCCCTTTGATGAAAACATAATGGCTAACTAGCTTTAGCTTGGGTCACATGCATCATCCTGAACCAATAAAATCGATTCTCCAACTTATCAAAACTCCAGCTTATCATAAACAGTTGTTCACTTACATGGAGAAATACTGCCTCATAAACATTCGGTTTAAACGGTTTAGCAAGTGTTACCATAATTGAAAAAGACCTGGAAGTTTATATATAAAGAGTTATTTTCCAAAACACTATATCCACCATTCTGATGATTTTTTCGCAAATCATTGTTTACATTTTTAATCATGTTTAAGCTTATTTCAGGGGAACTGTAATTGGATTATGTTTAGTTGATTTATCTTTACGCAATCAAAACAAAACAACTGCATTTTGTATTTGTATGACCTGAAATACACAATTCAATAACATGTTTTTTTTTTTTTTTTTTTTTCAAAAATGGATTTATAGCATTTTGGAAAAGAGCTCTTCATATATATGTCTTTGCCAATATGCCTTTTCTTCGTACGATCTCTGGTCATGGGCACAAAACTCTTACCGTTAATCTTGACATGACCTTTTATGAATGGGAATCCAAAGACAAATATAAGATCGTCTGCATGATCCACCTTGACAAAGCTTGGCCGCTTGTCCGAGAGTATGCTTGGAGGATGCTGCAACTCATACATGTAAACTGGTGCTCCAGAATCTGTGGGAGGGATTGTGATTGTTCATGGGTAAGTGTTTTGTGTGCGTGTATGTGTGTGTAACACAGACTGATGCCTTGAAAGCACAGGTACTACTCCAAGGACCACCTCCACACAAACACACACAGACACACACACACACACACAGACACACACACTTTCTCATGTAACAACTCTTACATTGTGTTATGTTGTTATGAGTAAATCAGTAGCACTGACAAGCATGTGAACATGTAGCCCTAACCTATACCTAACATGCACTTACCAAACACTTCCTTCTTTTACCTTCTGCTACTTCTTTCTACTTCCCTCTCCTTCTACTATCTTCTTTGACTACTTCAGCAGTCTCATCCTCTGATAGTCCTACTGTTCGGTAGGTCTACTTTGCAATGTTGGTTGGATGTTAATCTTTTTTTTGGAATTCCTCACGTTGGATAAAAGTATCTGCTAACTACCGGTAAGTGAATAAATGTAAATGTGATCATTATGTTCAGTGATATCTGTTACAGTTTAGCCAAACATTCTTACCTCTGTGAGCCTTTGACAGTTTGACGGCAGGGATATTGAAGACTAGATCTGCTAAGAGCTCTGTGAATCCATTCCTGTTTTTGATGCTGTCCTCCCCACTCCCCATGTACTCATCCAAAACCAAGTCAATGGCCCAATCTTCTGTCTATAAACAGATATTTGTATCGAGCGCAAAAAATGATTACGGTAATGCTGGTTGCATTGTATAGTGAAGAGTATCACAATAAGTTAATGCTTACGTTTGGAAAGAAGGCGGCTATTAATTTTCGGACTGTCTCAAGATCCATTCCTTCTTTCCAACTAGGTGGAGCCACATTCTGACAACAAACACAATTACAAAACACAAATGACAACCTAATTCAATCCACATTAAAACAAGACAACAACCTCCATATAATGTAAAGCGACCAGATTTCTGAGACGAAAGTTCGGAAGAGTAAATACCTCCAAAACATTACTGTATCTTTGTAAACTTAAAACAGGGACACTTCCCTTACTATTCATGAAGCAGTTTATCTTACTCTAGTACTCCTAAATTGCAAGGGAAGTGATTAACAAGGAGTTTCCTTCTCTGATCACAAAGTAGGCTAGCTAAGATCAAGAATAACTTTGAAAATCATCTGGAGCAGGTATCAGACACTTCACCCATATTAAGGCCTCCTTACACCAAACAATTTTCACAAGATTTGAGTAAAGCTTGAGTGGTGGGCATAAGTATTAAACTACAGTGTCTCAAGAATCTTTCCCAAATCGTGTCAAAAGTTCTCATCAAAAAACTCATCAGTCATACAATCAAATTTCCCCATACCCAATGTAGTATGGATGGGCAACAAAATAATTATGAGGGTGGGACACGTCTAAATGCATGTTATGACAGACAGATAGCTGATGCTTTAAAGGGAAACTGCAAGGTTTTTTTTAGCTTAATTTGCCTTAACTAATCAGCTTTGGAGTCATTGGAATGATTATTTGACTTATTTCGGGTTGAATGACGGCTTCCCCCTAGCGCCTCTGAGCGGAAAAAACACGCATACTTATGTGCCATCGGGACAACTGCTATTCCACCAATCAAAATATCAGAAATATGGGCATTCTAGAACATCTCTGAGCTGAGCACGTGCTACGGCTGGCTTGAGCCTGTGCGTGTAAAGTAGGTTGCGAAACTGTAGCTATACGTTTGGTCAGTATTTACTTTCTTTCTCTTTTCTAAATTCCAATTTCAGGTCTGTCAGTCATAGTGAAAACCGGGGACAGCTCCAGCTGGGGACAGGCCACCGAAACTGTCCCCGGAAACCGGGGATGTCCTAATATAATACAGATGACATCCAAAATGTTGCACATAGAGACCTATATCAGGAATCCAAAAGGTGTATGTTTACTCACCCTAACTACTGCCCATCCACATTCATCATTGTTGATACCATTAATTAAAGGCACTTTGCTGAATTCCTGAGACTGAAATATGTCTCCAATTTTCTTTGGTAAAAAATGTCCATCCATGGCTGGCCCGTAGATCCAACCTCCATTCTGTAAATGAAGGGTTTGGGTCATTTCCATTAATGGTACAGTAGATGCATGTGGAGATTATAATGAGAAATTGGATTGTTCTAATTAACTGGGAGTACCCAATGAAAAAAGTGAATTAATGCTCACCATCGTGATGTTTAAAATGTCCTCAGTCGACATTTGCATCACACAGTCAACAATCTCCTGTGGTTTGGTGCCAGTGCAGTTAGACATTTTGGCCACAGTCTACGGGAAAATAATCCAAAGTACATGGGTGAAAAACAAATCAATTACGTAATGCAAAACAAGATGAAGATGGTGCGGGATGATAACCTTCGCTGTGTCCATAGGCGGTATGCCAGTGAGGAGATCCATGGCTGCAGTGCCACTTTCTGCAATGGCACGGTGGAAAAGCCCAGTGCTCAATGGGGATAGAATCTAAATCAGATGATGATAGATTTTTTCAAAGGAGATGTTCACTGAAGCTTTCTTTTACTCTTTCATTTCCACAGTTGCAGCACACAGTCAAGATGGATGTCTACCGGTAAAGGCTCCTCTGAATGCGACTCAGGTTTTTATTGCAAATACTGAACTCAGGAGTACAGAAGCCCACCTGCAGTGACACGCTCACCCCCCCTGCGGACTCTCCAAATATGGTGACAGACGAGGGGTCCCCTCCAAAGCTCTGGATGTTCTCCTGAACCCACTGCAGTGCAGCCACCTGGTCCAAGAGACCCATGTTTCCAGGGGCGTTATCATCCCCAGTGCTTACAGGAGACAGAAGTGGAAAACATGTTATGTCTGTGAACTATGTTTGCACAAAGCATAGATCAGAGCATTGTGTAGATGTTATATTACAACAACAACAACAATCATTCTCCAAATCAAAATAAAGGTAAATCTAGGTCATAATTGCAATCTTACCTGAAGAAGCCTAGCAATCCCAGCCTGTACTGGATCAGCACCACCACCACGTTGTGATAGGCTGCCAGAGCAGATCCATCATAAAAGGAGGCGGAGCCCATGATTAACGCTCCACCATGGATCCACACCATGACCTAATTGACGGTAACCCATAGGTGTGAAAAATATGGAGCTGTGGGTGGGTTTGTAACATCTCCCACAACCCCCACCCCGCATTATTCAAAACCGAGACATATAAACATAAAGCCATGGATTGTGTCTCCACACCACACCTGGAACTTACAGGCAATCTTGCATCTTCAGCAGGTTTCGCTGGAGTGTAAATATTCAGATAGAGACAATCTTCAGACACCTCAGGAATCTCAACAACCACACCAAATGCTTCTGCAAACATGACAGATATCTGTCGATCTTGTAGACACCTAAAAGACAATGGGATATAAGGCTGTGCTCATCATCCGCCAGTATGGACATAATGAATACAAAAAGACTGTGTTTATACTGTGTCATAATTCCAGATATAATTCAATTATCCTCCTTTGATTGTATTAGGTGTTAACATAGGCCTCTGGCCCCACAGCTGTCATGATGGGCTTTACAGTAAAGGCATTCAGTTACAGTAAGTGTCAGGTTCATGGGCTTCCCCCTAGAGTCGAAGAGTAGGCCTACATACAGCATATTATCATAATTGCCATTTTGAATACTTTTAAATACATATAGTTCTCATGGCTTGAGCCCTTCTCACGTTACATGTATTTGTTTTGGAGCATAGCAACAGGCCAGGACAATTACAAAAGAGATGTACTGACCAGTTGCACAATTTTTCACAATTCTCGCAAGATGTCACTGTTGCACCAGCCAAAATTGCAAGGCTGTTTTTTCTTTGGATTCATGATGTCTGTCTTCTCAAGCCATTGGCAGGCATGCAAACTGGTCAGGGGTGAAAAAGGTGAGACTCTTCTCCGACCCCCGACCCCCCCCCCCCCCCCCCCCCCCCCGAAAAAAAAAAAAAAAAAAAAACATGGAAACAAATCTTCCAAAGTGTGAGGGACCCGCTTTCTTTCTTTCTTACTATCTCTCTTTCTCTGTGCTTATGTACTTATTATGTATTTATTACACATTTCTGATGATTTCATAGGCCTAATGGACACTTAAACTATCAGAATAAGGAAAAGTCTGAATATTTCTTGGACCAAACCAGGTAACCAATAATCTTGCTTGAGACACACACTATTTCAAACTAATATTATTAGGCCTATATAAAATAGGGTAGGCTTTAATTTTTCAAATTGTTTTAAAACGTTTTAATATGCAGCCTAGGCTACTAGGCTACATATTGTATTTTCTAGGCTATATTGTGCTAGTGTGTTTAACAAACCAATAAAGTTATGTGAACTGTCTTCATATTACATGTTAAACTGTAGGCTACCTGTAGGCGCAGACTAGGCTACTGATCAGGGTCCTCCTGTAACTCGACAATCAAATGTAAATTTAATTTACGCATGGCTCACAAACTCGTAATGATCCGGGTGTTCATGAAAATTGTTGCAAGTCACACACATAACTCAAACGGTTACGTGCGTTACGTGTGGTCTGAAGCAGTCGCAACTTTTTTTGGCTACGTTACTATAGCGAATCATTTGAGTTGCATATCTTTTGCGTAGGCTTTGCGTAAGGTCTATGCGCAGTGTGCTTCGCGTAACAGGGCCCACTTTTCTAAAAGACAGCATTATCATGTCAATCAACTACGTCTCTGGACAAAACGAACCAGCCCAGTTTATGAGCATTTAATTCAACTGTCACATTAGCCTTTGATATACTGATAAAGTCTGCCTATTTGCTTCACCTTTTGCCGATCTAGATGGTTCAAACTGCACGCATTCTTCATCAAAATAACTCGTTATGTCTACATGTTTGTCTAATTTCGCTAAACTTTCATCATTAGAAGAAAACAACCTATGCTATGTTGCTACTCTAATCTCAGCGTCTTTTTCAAATAGAAGTTGAAAGTTTTAACTAGCACACCTGTGAAATCCCTCGGCATCTCTTCTCGCCAGAATCACTATATTCCACCTGACATCTCAGACGCATCTATCTGCGCTCACAACAGAGGCTATACTTGGCGTGCGCATTCTGTTCGCGTTGCGTCTTTGTCAACAATTCGCTTCCACTAATGTTTATTAAACGCATAGGGGCTACATTCACGCATCCCTTGCTGATCAGACACGTTTTAAATGCGGCTCTAGAAACACCTCAAGATGCGTTAGCGTCTGCGCATGATTTCTAAACTCAGTTGTAAATTCAATTCACCTTGACCCCCCCCCCCCCCCTTAAATATTTTCTCATCGGATCTGCACGAACCATGTAAGTAACCTATTTTTGATTCAAAACGGCGAATTTCGCCGAAAGGTGAGGAGTTTGCATGCCTGCATTGGGTTAGTTTAGATGTCATTTCAATCTGGTCTCATGAGACCTAGATTCTCGTATTATGTTTGTCTAGATCTGCACCACTACTCCTCTACTGTTGTACTAGGATTGTGTCCGCATTGTTCACAATGATCATTAGAGGCAAAAACTTAGGGTCTAAAACATTGAAATAAATTCATTAGGGGCAACAAAATGAAAATGTTAAGGGGTCATTCGAACACCCTTCTTTGGCCCCTGAGGATTACTATATGCTACATGATGATCTTACATAAGTGGTTGCTTGGTGGCATCCCTGACTCCCTCCCATCCCTGCACAGGTTGGGGTGGGGCCAGCCTGAGGGGTCCCACAGGTGGCTTAGCAAAGGGCACGCCCAGGTAGGAGTGAACCACAGTCGTCTTTCCCCTCACTCGCAAGTACTCGCCTCTGAGGGCTCCCAGCTTGGTGTGGATCAGTGGTCCTGTAGTTGTTCATACCACAGCAGGTTAAACATTATATTTTCACAAACTAAAAAGTTATGATCATTATCAGAGAAATGGTTTGCATATGTTATGCACTTGGCATAAGGGCTAAACTTTCTCATTTAGGCGTAAATGACTTTTGACATGTTACAGTCAGCAACACAATCTTTTTGTGGCACGGTATCAAGCAGTTCCATTTTCAAAACAAATGCGAGTAGATTTCATACAGTTTGTTCCTCCACTTTCCAGGACACACTTACCATCATGAGTGGTCGATGAACTTGTATATAGAACACTTGCAAAGAAAATCAATGGTAAGACACTTTTCATCGTAGCAACTTGCCTACCAAGCGTCCAGGGGAAATGCACTGCAGTTACGCGCAGGTTACTGAAAAGAACAGACGTCGTAAGGTCGTAAGTTTAGTCGGTTAAGAACTGGAAATATGAAGGCTACAGCAGTGCTCCGCCCCTCCCTTACTCTTTCACCTACATAAGTCATTCACCTCTAGGGAAAATTCGACGTGCACAGTCATAATGAGAAAGGGAAAACACCAAACCGACACCGTTCCCTTTTATTTATTATTTAATTAATAACGTTGTGTAAAACAGGTGCATAGGCCTTATACTCTTTTAGACTCCAATCCAGGTTGTGTTGTAGGCATTCCTTACAGATAGCTGATCACTGCATAAACTGAAATGAGATCCCTACAAGTTCACAAACACGGCACCTCAGTGCTACTTTTAAAAATCGTGCAAAATTGATTTATGGTTCCTTTAACTCGCGCACGCTCACTCAGAATGTTCAATGGTGACAGCAGCACACACCTTGCAAACCATTGGACTTTGTAACGCTCTTAGTCTGGTTTTCGGAAATACAGGCAGGGTTCACCAAGCCTACCCAACTCTGCCTCTCACAGGGAGCATGTTATATAGCTTAAGATAACACTGTGTTAATGTATAGAGTTATTCCAGGCTATGATTAAAAAGTCAACAACTTTTTGTCCAAATGTTTCAAGAAGCTGTTTAGCAAATATCTTCATCAAATAATTCATCAGACACTGAAGACTTATGGAAGTATTGTTTAATGTGAAGAGAAGGGAGCTGACGCTGTCCTTCTACAGCTCATGACTTTGCTGCTGCTTCTTTTCCTGGATCTTCTTGGGAAGAGTCTCCGTCATGAAGGTAAAGCGGCTGGCCCTCAGGTGGCTTCCCACCTGCTGCTTCAGGCTAATCCCCAAGTACTCTTCCCCAGCACCGTACATCGGCCAGTGGGTCAACCCAGGGCCATTGGGAGATCTGAAAAAGGACAACATGTACCAGAGTAATTGTACCCATGGGAAACATATCCACACAGTCTACAACTCTAATGAACATTTTTGTCAAATTCAGCAAATTATTCTTCACTATAGTGGCCAAGAAGGGTAAAACAAAAAGGTCACGAGGTCAAGGTCAAGGTTCAAAATGAAAACCATGTTGCACCATGTTGTTATGTTTTCCTGATTGAGCAACATATTTAAACAGTGCAGATACATTACCCAGTGCGAGCAAAGTTTCCCCAGTATGACATAACTCTTCTACACAGCTCGTCCTCCTCCTCCGTGCAGGTGGCTGTAAGACAACAGAAATAACTACAAAGAAACTGACAAATCTTTACATATGTAACTTAACTTACAGTAATAAATACACATCTTAAAATGCGGTTCTGTTAAACAATTATTTGCATTCAAAATGATAAAGCCTGCTGTAAGGATTGTGTGCATGGAACTAATGTGATCAAAGGGTAAGTCAGCCATTAGGCAACAGCAGTTACTGTAATAGCTGTAATGGAGAATTACCGTTAATCTTGACATGGCTTTTCATGAAGCAGCTCCCGAAGACATACACAATGTCATCTCCATGGTCCACTTTAACGAAACTTGGACGTCTGTCATAGACTGTGCTCGGACGGTGTTGTAACTCGTACATGTAAACCGGTGCACCAGAGTCTTTGGGAATAAATAAAGAGATGAGTATGACAATCTCTGTGTCTCTCACTGAGGCACTGATCCATCTCCAAATACTTCCTTTGTTAAGAAACGGTCCCTTTCAAAATAAAGCATCTCTAACATGATGTAGCACAGGCCTTCACTGTTATTTGCCTGGATCATACAGATTCTGAGAATGTTGCAATCCTTCTGTTAACTTCTTTGGGGGGGGGGGGGACAAAAAAACATAGCCCATAGACATGCTAGGAGGCAAACACACATGGATGAGAGCCTCACACCAGGTCTACACCGGGTCCGCAACTGAAGTGCTCCGTTTGCGTATTGTAAGACTGATCTATTCGTTTTCAAGCATATGTGCCACTGTCACATCTGGTGTAGCCAGACACTATGCGGGCAGAACACTTGAGTTATACCTGCCAGATGCAGCCTCCCTGTAAGTGATTGTATACAGTATGTAAGGTGTTAAGATCCCTGTAAACTGCCCAGCACAGTACTCCCTCACCTACAGTATATATTAATTTATGTCTTACCTCTGTGAAAGTTCGATAGCTTGATGATAGGAATGATGAAGAGAATATCTCCACAGAGCTCTAAAAATCCATCCCGGTTTTTGATCCGATTCTCTCCACTACCCAAGTACTCATCTACAATCAAGTCAATAATCCAGTCCTCTGTCTATAAACACACAGTTGCATTGGTCACAAAACATCAAGGACATCAGGGTAGAATCACTCTGTCACTGATAATAGATAAGGCAAGTTAGTATCAGTATGCTCACTTTTGGGAAGAAGTGGATGATACCTTCTTTGGCTATCTCACGATCCATTCCCTCCACCCACCCAGGTGGAGCATTAAACTGAGAAAAATATACACAGCGTGAACAGAGTATTCATTTTTAAACCAGAACCCCCACCCCCCCCACACACACGCACAAACACACACAAAATGCACATACAGTGAAATACCAGAGTGAGTTTACTCACAAAAGGCACCATCCAGCCACACTCATCATTGGTCACACCACTGATTAATGGGACTTTGCTGAACTCATGAGATTCAAAAAGGTCCTTCACATGTTTTGGCATGAAATTTCCATCTTTAGTCACTCCAAAGAGCCATCCCTTAATCTGTGAAATAGAGAATGTAATACAATATTTTTTTGGAAATATCTGAATATGAATATATGAATGTTAGAGTTTCTGAGTGTTGTTTTATCCATGCTGCATGTTTACTGAGTACACTTCTTATTGTTTTAGTCTAAATGTCATCAAATATCTCCTAAATACATTATGTCTATCTGTAGCTAAGGTATATAGCACCTGTGGACAAGTTTAAATCAACAATCAAGCAACACGTTGAGATTTTCATCACTTGAAATGATGACACTGTAGAAACATATAACATATGGATCTTCTGTCAGGTACTAAAGCATCTCACCTCCGCAACCTTTAAGATATCCTCTGTCGACATCTTCATCACACAGTCAGCAATCTGGTGTGGCTTGGTGCCATTACATTTCATAGCATTGGCCACAATCTAACGGAACAGAGAAACAAATCTAAGGGTATTATGACCACTCAACACTTCAGAATAGAAAACAAATGATGTGAGGTGATGTGAGGTGATGACCTTAGCTGTTCTCATAGGCTCTAGGCTAACGAAGGTTTCTATTGTGGCGGCCCCACTCCCTGTAATTGCACGGTGGAAAAGGCCATTGCTCAATGGTGATAGGACCTATGGAATGACAATAACGCATCAAGAAAATGAATCATGTGCTCAGTTAGATGGTACAGTTGTAGCATTGGCATACAGATGAGATACCATATGTGCTACCTAATATTTTATTGAAGTTGATTTACTAGCTTTAACATTTTTTGTTTTTTTTTCAACTTCATAAAACTGTATTTGACAGGACAGTGAAGAGTGGAGAGTGCAGACTGGAAATGACGAGAAATGAGAAAGACATAACGTGAGCTCTGAGAAAAATAACCTCAGGTAAGACTGCTTGAAATTGGGGTGTGCAACTGCTCGCCCCAAATTGTACGTGTTTGATGTATGACAGGGCTCTTCAATTAGCGGCCCGCGGGCCGGATCCGGCCCCCGAGATACTTTGTAGTGGCCCTTGAAGTGTTGGCTGATGTTATATATGAGCAAATCTTTATGATCGGTAGAGACGTAAATAGCTGGTGGAAAACACGCTAATGGAGGTGCAGTGATAGGCTACACTGCGAGTAGCGCCTAGAAATAATGTTCTGTGTGGTGCGTTGCCGCTGTAGGCTACTTTGTTACTGGATATTATACAAAGAGGTGCCTTGCTTCGTTTTTACGCAGCGTCACCAACATGTTGACGTGCGCCAAATCCAAGCTTTTTTCCTCAAAGCATGAAGCATTTTCGGTGCATGAAATCTCACCGGTAGTGTGCCTCTCCAGTCAAGCAGATCCTCGCGAAAACATTCGCCACTCGTAATGTAGCTATTGGAGCAAATAGGAGTCGGTTTAAAAGTTTAACTTTGGTGGCATCAGTTCTGTTGCATGCTCTCACTCGCTCTGAAGTCCTGCAGCCACTGCACCTCAGCCAATTGCACGTAAAGTTTTGACCGAGTTGAACATAAGTTCCATCTTAGCTTAGTTTCAACGTAAATTGCCACTACGTTGGAGTATTATAAGCTACTAACATTTTAACGGGTTGCACCATGGAAATAGTTTCAGTGTGAAACTAATACACATCCATCGCCTTGATGTCAAGTCCACTGTAAGTAACATTGATCTGTGAACACGTTCATCCAATTTAAATGGTGGGAACGTTAAATGTATGTTGAGAAGAGTTACATATGCGACCGATTACGCACATTTAATTCATTTAAACACTGTTTGAAACCTGTTTGTGCCCATTGGAAATTGTATGGACCTAGCAGTTACTGCGCAAAGCTCAGATTCCATTGCTGTTAATGTTATCACAGATTTCATATTAGCCATAGCAATGCAGATCCAGTGTCACCTTCCCAATGCCTACCACTGTGGTAGTCTGGGCCTGTGGCAGAAATATTCCCAAAACACAAATACAACAAAATAACCACAAAATAATTATGCTTTTACAAAATGCAACATATTAGCAATATAGATCCAGTGTCACCTTCCCAATGTTGGCCTACCACTGTGGTAGTCTGGGCCTGTGGCAGAAATATTCCCAAAACACAAATAACCACCAAAAAACGATATTATCAGAGAATGTCTAATAAGGGACGGGCTCTGATATTATGCATTTACAAAATGCAACATTTGAACACCCATATTTGTGCTGTTGTAGTTTATTGTATCTACATTTGTACGTAATTACTCATATTTCAAGCGGTATTTCTCCGGCCCCTCAGTTGTGATACTTTTCATGAACTGGCCCCTATTACAAACTAATTGAATAGCCCTGATGTATGAAGTCTGTCCTCTTTTTGAACATGGCTGGGAATGAGAGTCCCTCTCATTGCAGACCCATGGTTAGTGTTAGAGTTAGCTCAGAACCTCACCTGCATTGAGACGCTCATTGCTCCTGCGGACTCCCCGAATATGGTGACAGACGAGGGGTCCCCTCCGAAGCTCTGGATGTTCTCCTGAACCCACCGCAGTGCAGCCACCTGGTCCAAGAAACCCATGTTTCCAGGGGCGTTATCATCGCCAGTGCTGACAGGAGACAGAAGGGAACATAAAGGGTCTGGACATTTACAAACTCCCCAAGACTGCATGCTATACACAGTTGACAGTGTTCAGACCCACCACAGTTGACAGAATCACCAACATGCCTTCCGATTGAAATTATAGCATAGTTGGGTCTGACCGTCTGATTGGTCAATGTGGTGAGAGCAATTCGGTCCACATTTCCATAAACTTCATATTGATCATATTCATATTCATAATGAACACAATTGAAATGTACAGTATATATGTATAGAAATGGCAATAGTAAGAGTGTCAGGGATGATGAAACTTTCAAAAGCACAAACCACACTCACACACAAACATCTCACCTGAAAAAACCCATCAATCCCAGCCTGTACTGGATCAGCACCACCACCACGTTCTGATAGGCTGCCAGAACAGATCCATCATAAAAGGAGGCGGAGCCCATGATTAACGCTCCTCCATGGATCCACACCATCACCTGGATGACAGCAGCACATACAGTAGCCTCAGAAGAACAATCTTCTAAATAAGCAAATGACACAGTCAGAGACGGTTTATAAAACGAGACGATTCATATGAGGGTAAATTCTGGTTTCACTGTGACGCAACTGCCACTCCCATTTAGGAGGCAAACGGGAGCATTTCTATGGTAGAAATAAACCTGTCATCAACGGCACCTGCTTCTGCTGATTCTACACCGTTCTAAACCGATTATCTCGTCACTGATCACGCCCCTTTAGGAGGCGGAAGTGGGTGCCATTTCATTCCATTGAAAAACCCCTTTATGATTCATCTTAGTAACTATACGATCTTTGACACAGTCCTTCCAAACCACAAGTGGCACATTTAAGCCAAACCTCCACAGGTGTATTATTCAGACGTGTAATACATCTCTTCTTCATGAGATGCCTTCATGATTACTGTTTCTGCTTTAAATTGTGTTTCTCAGTTAAATGAAACTATATCTTTCCAGTAGGCCTGAAAGTAACAGTAGAGTGCTCTGTCAGAAGCAGTAGAATGGTCCGTTAGTATACAGTGGAGTGGTCCGTTAGCATACAGACGAGTGGTCCATTAGTATACAGTGGAGTGGTCAGTATACAGTAGAGTTTTCAGTATACTGTCAGTATGTATGCAGTGGAGTGTTCTGTCAGTATGCAGTGGAGTGTGCTGTCAGTATGCAGTGGAGTGGTCTGTCAGTATGCAGTGGAGTGGTCTGTAAGTATGCAGTGGAGTGGTCCGTAAGTATATAGTGGAGTGGTCTGTCAGTATGTAGTGGAGTGGTCTGTCAGTATGCAGTGGAGTGGTCTGTAAGTATGCAGTGGAGTGGCTAGTACATAACAGTAAGTTACAGTGTCCTGTAAGTAATTGGTTGAACTCACAGGTAACTTGGCATCTTCAGCAGGTTTGGCAGGAGTGTAGACATTCAGATAGAGACAATCCTCAGACACTACAGGAAGCTCCATAACCATGCTAAGCATTGCTGCGAAGTCTATAGATATCTGTCGATTCTGTAGACACCTAAAAACAAACAGGCTCATTTCCTCAAACATGCTGGACTCCCTCAGGCTGTTATGATGCTATAATAATACTGTACATAACTTCAGTTGCAACTTCACTGTTTGCACATGACTGTACTATCATAAGCGTTATAACTTTGGTCATACAGGTTAAATACACTGCTCAAAAAAGAAATTAAAGGAACATTTGTGAAACACATCAGATATCAATGGGAAGAAACATCATGCTGATGGATATTGTCACGACCCTGTCATGGTCAGACCTGCACCCCGCCCATTTCTTCTATTATCTTTCTATTTGTTTCATTGTTCCAGCAGGGGGCGGTAGACGTGTCAGCGCACAGGTGTGAGAGATTTGGGCCTGATGTGGGCCAGTGGATAAAATGGCCACTTCCCATGATGCGGGGGGACTCCCTCTCCTCTCGACCGTCGTTCTATTATGTTATAGTTTGAGTCTGTTGATGCATTGTACTTATAATACCCCTAGACACTTATGCACTACACCTTACTTTTTATAGCTTCATCATACTGACTTTCTATTATTACTTAATAAATATCATTTATTGTTACTTTTGCGAGGAACTCCCTTTATGTTACCCATGCTTGAGCCAGCGTGTGTGACAATATATTGATATGAACCAGGGAATATGTTAGGATTGTAACATACTGGCTCACGTATGTACATTAAGGGGAGACCAACGCAGCATTGAAATAATAATACATGAATTTATTAAATGAAGTTAACATAAACTAATATTAAGAAATAACGATAAGCGTGTGTTGCAAGTCAGTGTATGTGGTAATTACACAAAGTGGTGTAAGTCAGTAAAGGGAACAATTTTGCCTAAATGTCATCATAGCAATTCAAAATGGTACTCAGTAGTTCGTATGGCCCCCACATGCTTGACGACTTAGGTGAATGCTCCTAATGAGATGGCAGACAGATCTGCTCCCAGATGTTAGCACGGCCATCACTGAGCTCCTTGACAGTTTGTGGTGCAACTTACGGTAGTGCATGCCATGGACCAAAACGCAATGTCCAAGAGGTGTTCTACTGGATTTAACTTAGGGGAGCATATAGGGGACAGTAAAATGCTATTAATTCCTTCATCCTCCAGGAACTGCCTGCACACTCCCGCCACATGTGGCCGGCCATTGTTGTGCACCAGGAGGAACCCAGGGCCCACTGCACCAGTACATGGTTACTGAAGTTTTCATCCAGTGAGGGTGAACCTGGATGAACCAGGAGCAGTGAAGGTGAACCTGCTCTCATCTGTGAAAAGGGTGCCAGTGGCGCACCTGCCAATTTTGCATTCTATGGCAAATGCCAATTGAGCTCCACAGTGCTGGGGAGTGACCACAGCTCCCTCTAGAAGTCATTGGGCCCTCAGGTCACCCTCATGAAATGTTTCTGACTGTGTGGTCAGAGACGTTCACTCCAACGGCCTGCTAGAGGTCATTTTGTAGGGCTCCTACTGTTCCTCCTTGCACAAAGGAACAGATACTGGTCCTGCACCGCCCAGCTCTCCTAGAGCAACTGCCTGTCTCCTGGAATCTCCTTTAGAGACTGAGCTGAGAGACACAGCAGTCCTTCTGACAATGGGGGTCATCTCGTTGTTGCCTCTCTAGTGCATCTTTTGTTAACGTTAATGACACCGAAGCAGATGAAACTAATTCATAACCACCTATGTTATGTAACTGGCCAGACTAATAGCTTACAAGTTTGATGGACTTTATGTTATAAGGGTGTTCTCTTATTTATTTTGGGCAGTGTATATATCACTCACCCATATGGCAAGCCCACCTACAGTAGAGCATGTGCACTGATAATTACACATCTTTAAAGGTGCAGTCAGGGATTTTGTAGCTTTTGTGCAAAACAAATTCCCAGAGAAATTCCATACAGTTTCATTTTTTGTTTGGGGGACAGACTGCCCTCACTTGATTGTTTCCAGTTTGTGGAGCCTACAGAGCACTTGTATAGTGTAGGCCTACTCACAGAAGACATCTAGCAGTTGTGAGAAGAATGTGGTAAAAAAATGATATCGACCTGATATCTCATAAAATCCCTGACTGCCTTTAACTTTGGTCTCATGGATGTCACCCAGAGCAAGTTACCCTTTGAGCATTTATGCTGATACCCTTGCACAACACGATATCATATATCTGTTATCTTGCTATCGCATGACTCTACTATGCATAAGAGTCAATGTTATTTCTGGGTGATCTCATTAATCTGCTTATTAGACGTTTACACCCTCCTAGGTTCACAATGGACACTGCAGTGGACTTTCTCACTTTGGACCGAGACTACAAACATCATGGGCAATGAATTTGAGGGATTTATTTACATGGAAGACTTTGACCCTCCGAGACCCACCCAAAGTGTTGGCTGGTACTGTTTTAAGTTGATTGTTTAGACGGAAACGATCTGAAGAGAAAACACAAAAAGTGGCATTGCATTCTCACTTTTTATTCCCTGTTTAGACGAGCGCTTTTTGGCGTAAATCTGTATGCATACGGTGACGCGAAAGTTTATGAAATTCAATGTAATATTCATGCCAGTCAGCTAGGTGGTAGTGTGAAGCACTGGCACACAACAGCACCAATGAGAGCTACCGTGAGCAGATCAGAGCAGACTTTTGCCTTTTCATGCTTTAGACGGGAACGTGACGGTGTAACGTTTTTTAAGATGTCCACTCTGGAAGTTTCTTTTTTGTTTACGATTTTAAGCCCCCAAAACACTGTCAACGTCTAAACGAAAGGTACATCTGATAAAATATTTTTATTGTCTTGAAAGCGACGAAAGGGCCTTAGTTTGCTTTATGACACACCCTGAGTGAACCAGAGTGCTAAATGTAACGGTCACAGTTAAGTTTATATTGGGGGGGGGGGGGGGGGGGAGTATAGAGGGAGTTACGCGTTTTGGATGGAGCAACTCCAAATCTGGCCGTTTCTTACAACTCTTGCGCACATTCTGCCATGGCTTTTAAAGCCCCTTGCAGTTACGCACTTTATTCAGTTCACCTTCAGAATCAAAGACTGGTTGGTATTATTTCTGGATTTAAATGGCATTCTGAAGGTCAAATCATGCCTCCTTCATAATGCCGCCTTGATTTCGAACTTGCGTGATGTGGGTGTGACAGAAGCTGGAACGGGAGAATATGCGCAAAACAGAAGTGCATAACTGAAACGGGAAGGAGAGAATTACCCAAGCGCATTTCATACACAGAGGTCATTCGATGTGCTTTACATTAAAAAAAGCAAACTGTATTATCAAATAAAAGCATAGGAGGCTAATAGTCAAAGAATAGATTAAACGTAAAGATCATAATAAAAAAGAAAAGAGAAAAACATTCAAAAATAAAGAATAATTAGACACAGGTGAACCGGATATTATTTTTAGTTCACAAAAGGCATTGTATTACATAGTCCTTTTCAACCACATGCACAGCACAGCATCTAAGCCTAACTACCATAGTTTCATTATTGAGATGTACTGTACTGTACGCCTAATGGCTGTGTCTGCTTAGGATTGTGCTCCTTGGTTGAACTGAACTACAACAACTTTCAAGTACCAGTAGGCTAATTAGGGACCATTTGAGAAGGTACTTTTTTTGCGCCTAATACTGAGAGTGTGACCTGATTAACTTACATAAGTGGTTGCTTGGTGGCATCCCTGACTCCCTCCCATCCCTGCACAGGTTGGGGTGAGGCCAGCCTGAGGGGTCCCACAGGTGGCTTAGCAAAGGGCACGCCCAGGTAGGAGTGAACCACAGTCGTCTTTCCCCTCACTCGCAAGTACTCGCCTCTGAGGGCTCCCAGCTTGGTGTGGATCAGTGGTCCTGTAGTCGTTCATATACCACAAGATAAAGGTGTTTACTCATACCATGGGCAAAAAAGTATTACTTTAAAGCACACAAGTTTATTGACTATTGAATGCTGTGATAACAGATGTCTTTATATATTGCTGATGCTGAGGTTTCTGGCACTGATATCAGATAGTAATCATAATAGTAATAGTAAACGCCCACTCTTGCACAACATCATTAATACAAAAGGGCATCAGCATTACCCTATAAGACAAAACATAACTGGAGGTGTATCTAATTAGTCCCATAGATAAGAACTGTTCTACTTTGGGTTTTTTGGAAGATATTGAAATATGTGAGTGTTAATTAAGTATGGATGTTCTTTAAAATATTCACAATGAGTGTGCACAAAA
Source organism: Sardina pilchardus (assembly GCF_963854185.1). NCBI lineage: Eukaryota > Metazoa > Chordata > Actinopteri > Clupeiformes > Clupeidae > Sardina > Sardina pilchardus. Next base: position 21,720,508 of record NC_084999.1, read on the forward strand.
AGCCTACAAAAAGAGATGAGTCTTATTAGGCCCATATCTATAATGCCGCATTAGTCCCATGTCACCGGTTCACATGACTTTCAGCAGACATTCCATATGGGGAATTATGGGTGTTCTTTAAAATATTACTATCAGAGTGTGCACAAAAGGCCTATTTTTTAAAAAGTGCCCTGTCTCTCATTAGGCCCATATAGGAGAACTTCTGCACTGGTTTGAAGTCATAAGACCACATGGCTTGGGAAGTATTGAAAAGTAGACTGTTTTATCTACATAAAATGTTTGGGTTTTCTTTATATTAAAATCGAGTGTGCATAATAGCCCCGTAAAAAGGAGGTGTATCTTATTAATCCAATATGGGATAAGCTACTGATTTTGCATGGATTTTGTAGTAGGTCACGCGTCAAAGCTAACACACTTGTCCATACAAAACTATTAGGCCTAAGGCAATTCAGAAAGTAATTTATAGACGGTTCCTAGTTGAAACCAGGTGTTATACGGTAACTGGCTTCCCGTGTCAACTTGCTTCCTTGATGACGTTCCACGATTGATGACGTTTCTTCGACAGATGTGGCACCTTGATTTGTCAACTTTCTGATATAAACGGGAGACGAACGAATACAAATATGCATGACATCTTTAAATGTCAAAATTGGTTGTAGTAGGCTACGTGCACTGGATCATGAATATGCCATCGAAAAATTATTACCTAAATAAAGTCATAACTCCACGTGAGATTCGAACCAGCAACAAACTAGGCGGCAAAATTGTCAGTCTACCACTCATCTAGTCATGCCACGAACCATCTGTTGAATAGCTGTGACGTGTAGGGCACTTGAATTCCTCCATTTATATTATGATTGTAGCAAGTTAACACGCCTGATCATGTTATCTTGCTACCGAGTTATCTTGCTACCGTTGCCCAAGCCATTTCGTAGGCCTTCTAAGTTGGTTATCATGGTTAAGTTTTACAAACGTTTCAGTAACTTCTAGGCTATGGCCACCTCTACCTGTCTGTAGCAGAGACCGGCAGAGACACATGAACGCCAGCAAATAAATAGGCTAAAATAAAAATATGTTGTCTAATTTTGTATCCTTTTGTCCAGCCTAGACTATCCTTTTAAGAATGCAGTTCATGAAACACGGACATTGAAATGCAATGGGCAGAAGAAGTCTAACGTCTCCATATTTTACGCAACATTTACGCACAAGGATAGTCAAAACTCAGTAAACACGTAGGCTTATAGGGTATTAACGATAACGTTGCTGACATGTAAACATGGATTTGGTAGATGTTTTACAATAGCCTACTTCATTTCTCTACTTAAAAGGATAAATGGCTTGGGTTAATGGCTTGGGCAACGGTAGCAAGATAACTCGGTAGCAAGATAACATGATCAGGCGTGTTAACTTGCTACAATCATGATATACTTGGTATAAGTCAATTACACTAAACGTCACAAGTAACCTAATAGCGTTTGTGGTGTGAATAGATGAGCAACAGCCTGTCAATCTTGCAGTCTTGTTTATTGCTGGTTCGACTCCCACGTGGAGTTATAATTACTTTATTTAGGTATTAATTTTTCGATGGCATATTCATGATCCAGTGCACGTAGCCTACTACAACCAATTTTGACATTTAAAGATGTCATGCATATTTGTATTCGTTCGTCTCCCGTTTATATCAGAAAGTTGACAAATCAAGGTGCCACATCTGTCGAAGAAACGTCATCAATCGTGGAACGTCATCAAGGAAGCAAGTTGACACGGGAAGCCAGTTACCGTATAACACCGGTCGGTTGCTAGCGAGGAGTCGGGCTATCAGTGTGTTCAGTGCTTGCCAACACTGTATAGCCCAAGCAACAATGGCCTATTGAATGTCTGTCAGATATCCAACTTAAAACTAACTTCACTGCGAAAATTAACATTACAGTTGTGGTCACGTTTAAGTAATAGGCTATTCACATTTTGTAGGCCCACATCGTAAACTCAATTTATTCAAACCAAACGAGAGAGAAAAAAAAAAAAAACGTGCACACTTTCTTCTAGGTTATGGGGTTGTAGACTAAACACTTCTGATGCCGAATATCAATGAGGTGCACTTTGTAGCCTAGCCTAGTAGTCAATAACACCAATGGATAGCCTACATATTTAATCACAAATGCCACAGTGAGTGTAACACTAGAGTAAAGACAGCCTACAATAGGAAAAAAGTTGACTTAACTTACCATCATGCAAAGCACACGAAGTTAAATAAATTACACTTGCCACGAAAATGAGCTGAATCAAGGGTGTTGCCATTGTCCGTTATGGAATGGCGGTGCGCAAATGTATGGACATAAATGTTAATGCTTATGGGAAATTGAGTGAATCTCCGTACTTTTCCAGTAGCGGAGAGTAGTAGTAGCCTAAGAATTAGAGGTGGACTATTAGGGGTCGAGCTGATCAGTGAGATCTTTGATGCACACTCTAACAACTTTACTTGACGATCACAGCCCCTCCCTCCCCACAGCCCTGGAAATAAATGACCTGACAAGCAGGGCAAAAATAGACTGTCTACCAGAGTCCAGAGTATGAATTATAGCGTGTACAGTATAGTTAAACAAACAGAAATGTGTGCAGCTGCGAATCTTTTGTAATGTGCGGTGTAAAGCCTCTAGCTTAATCGTTAAAAAATGGCTAAAATCAGATATATTCCCCGACCTATTAGAAGCAGCAAATGATAAGATGTACCGCAAAGTGGTACAAAATGACTCTGCAAAAATAAGACTCTTGTCATATGTCTCCATCTCCTACTCCAGGGCTCTTCAATTAGCGGCCCGCGGGCCGGATCCGGCCCCCGAGATACTTTGTAGTGGCCCTTGAAGTGTTGGCTGATGTTATATATGAGCAAATCTTTATGATCGGTAGAGACGTAAATAGCTGGTGGAAAACACGCTAATGGAGGTGCAGTGATAGGCTACACTGCGAGTAGCGCCTAGAAATAATGTTCTGTGTGGTGCGTTGCCGCTGTAGGCTACTTTGTTACTGGATATTATACAAAGAGGTGCCTTGCTTCGTTTTTACGCAGCGTCACCAACATGTTGACGTGCGCCAAATCCAAGCTTTTTTCCTCAAAGCATGAAGCATTTTCGGTGCATGAAATCTCACCGGTAGTGTGCCTCTCCAGTCAAGCAGATCCTCGCGAAAACATTCGCCACTCGTAATGTAGCTATTGGAGCAAATAGGAGTCGGTTTAAAAGTTTAACTTTGGTGGCATCAGTTCTGTTGCATGCTCTCACTCGCTCTGAAGTCCTGCAGCCACTGCACCTCAGCCAATTGCACGTAAAGTTTTGACCGAGTTGAACATAAGTTCCATCTTAGCTTAGTTTCAACGTAAATTGCCACTACGTTGGAGTATTATAAGCTACTAACATTTTAACGGGTTGCACCATGGAAATAGTTTCAGTGTGAAACTAATACACATCCATCGCCTTGATGTCAAGTCCACTGTAAGTAACATTGATCTGTGAACACGTTCATCCAATTTAAATGGTGGGAACGTTAAATGTATGTTGAGAAGAGTTACATATGCGACCGATTACGCACATTTAATTCATTTAAACACTGTTTGAAACCTGTTTGTGCCCATTGGAAATTGTATGGACCTAGCAGTTACTGCGCAAAGCTCAGATTCCATTGCTGTTAATGTTATCACAGATTTCATATTAGCCATAGCAATGCAGATCCAGTGTCACCTTCCCAATGCCTACCACTGTGGTAGTCTGGGCCTGTGGCAGAAATATTCCCAAAACACAAATACAACAAAATAACCACAAAATAATTATGCTTTTACAAAATGCAACATATTAGCAATATAGATCCAGTGTCACCTTCCCAATGTTGGCCTACCACTGTGGTAGTCTGGGCCTGTGGCAGAAATATTCCCAAAACACAAATAACCACCAAAAAACGATATTATCAGAGAATGTCTAATAAGGGACGGGCTCTGATATTATGCATTTACAAAATGCAACATTTGAACACCCATATTTGTGCTGTTGTAGTTTATTGTATCTACATTTGTACGTAATTACTCATATTTCAAGCGGTATTTCTCCGGCCCCTCAGTTGTGATACTTTTCATGAACTGGCCCCTATTACAAACTAATTGAATAGCCCTGTCCTACTCCATTCCCTCTTGTTTGTAAATAAGTGAATGTTTGTGTGTGTGTGTGTGTGTGTGTGTGTGTGTGTATGTGTGCAGGTGGGTGTGTTTATCTTTGTCTGGGTGTGTGTGTGATCTAGGATTTGACAGATTGTGTAATAATCCTACACTTCAAATTTCTTGCAGTTTTGAATCTGTCAGCCAAAAATGGTAGGCTCAAATGGGTGGTTATGGGATGGGTTGACATGGCCCCATGAGACCAACATAAAACAAATGTGGTCCTCCTAGACCTAGGCCCTACGGTTCTCGAGATAACAGAAAACCCTGTCTGACCTGGGTCCAGTCTGGGTACATAGCTGTACACCAACTGGCCTGTAGATGGCCGGGAACAGTTTTCTGTGAATATCTCGAGAACCGTAGGGACTAGGATGACCAAATATTTTAGTATTGGGCCCATGACATCTCAGATTTTAGCATAACTCACAGCACAGAACACACTTACCACAAGCATAATGTTGTTAAAGGAACAGTATGTAAGAAATGTAAAATGGCCCTGATGTCACTAGACATTAAGAAATCATGCTCATTTCTCATGAAGTTGCAGCCCTCAACTGTTGTTGATGTTTACATCGGCTATGCTTAAATTGTTAATACATAATGTTTTGAACAATTTACTTAATGAGCTTCTAACAAAAGTAGGCGTTTGGGCCCTTCGGTTGTGTTCAAAATAAAACTGACTCGATAAAATAACAAACACTTTATTTAAAAAAAAAATAAAATAAAAAAAAAGTCGAAAGATTAGTTAGTGGCAGCACTAGTCCGCATTACATTCTTTCACTCCACCACATGATGCTAATTTATGAGAGCACAGTGAGAGGTCTGGTCTCTGATTACTACAGGCCATAATAAGTCTCTCATTGGCCCTACAATTACTGTACTGTACTGTACTCAGATTCGTCCAGGTGACACATAAACTATACATAAGGTTCCTGAGGATTGTTCTCTGGTGTGTCTAGCCTACATGTGACGCACAAACCTGGTCATGATAGAACTCTAATTCAAGTATTACATTTGTCATTCCATCCCTCCTAGCACTAAAAATTGGTTTCACTTTTGGTTCATGTCCTATCTAGTCTATCTAGTTCTAATGAAATCTAATGGGAGTTTCGTTCTCAAGGGAGGAGTGAGGGGATCTGAGGTTCAGCCTTCTACAGCTCGTCACTGCACTGCTGCTTCTTCTCCTGGATCTTGTTGGGAAGAGTCTCCGTCAGGAAGGTGAAGCGGTTGGCCCTCAGGTGGCTTCCCACCTGCTGCTTCAGCCCGATCCCCAAGTACTCTTCCCCAGCACCGTACATCGGCCAGTGGGTCAACCCAGGACCATTGGGAGATCTGAAAGTAGGTTTGTAAGTAGTATTGAACATGTCAGCCAGAGATACCCCTCTTGAGACCAACGTATAAAATAAAGTTGTCATACTAGGCCCTACGGATCTTGAGATATTCACAGAAAACTGTGTTTTTGCCCTGTGTGGCAGGTGGACGATGGATCAAAACGAAAAACTATGGTTCTGTGTCCTCCTAGTGAGGCTACAAGCCCACCAAGTTTCGTGCAGCCCTGTCTTTTAGTGTCCCAGGATTTACTGACACAAGATTACTGAAGGAAAAAAAAACTGGACTATACATTATCCATTTTTTAATGTTACGTGTTGTACTGTCATTACTGTCTTTTGCTGACATACCCAGTGCGAGCAAAGTTGCCCCAGTATGAAATCACTGTCCTACAAAGCTCGTCCTCCTCCTCAGTGAAGGAACCTGATACACAAAAAAACACAAAAAAAACAGCAAAAAGTTTGTGTGAACATTTTGAAGACGAACCTGATACAAAGTACTCAAGGTATGTGGCAAGTGTCAGAGTAAATATGTCTAGTTACCATTTATCTTGACATGGGCCTTCATGAAGCAGCCTCCAAAGACAAAGGCAAGTTCGTCTCCGTGGTCCACTTTGACAAAGCTTGGGCGCTTGCTCGAGAGCAAGCTCGGAGGATGCTGGAACTCGTACATGTAAATAGGTGCACCAGAATCTGTGTGTGCGGGACAGGGAGGTCATATTCTCAGTAAGACTGAAGCCACTAGATGATGCCAATGAGCTGCAACTATTCTTTTGTCTGGAATTCCCCCATCTTTGGCCCAAGCACTTCAACTTCTCTGCAAATCTTTTCACTGATTATTTAAGGTTAAATGCACACTATTCGTAAATTTGAAATACATTAATTCATATTTGTTGCAGTCTCATAGGAAACAATGAAACAAAGTCTTACACTTAGTTATCAACTTTAACCACTGACATGGTAGCCTGAAAAAAGCAACACTTATAGCCCCAATAATATTCGTATGACTGAATAAAAATCCTACACATATCCACGCAGGCTAGTCGTGTTGCCTGGGACTCGTTGGTGACTCACCAATTATTGTTACATTTTGTGACAGCGCGCCCTTTAGATAGCTGGAATACATGCGCCTCTTACTTTAGACCAGGTTTGTCTTGGTCAGTGGTGCATGGTGCTTGGTCATTTAGTGACCTTAAAATAGCTGTGCACCTGACCACATATTTTTTCCACTTCCTTCAGTCATAGTCCATCTCTTTGGAGAGGAGAGTTAATCCTCTGCACATCTAGGTAATGTGTTGTATGGCCTACTGTAGGTTGCACTCTTACCTCTGTGAGCCTTTGATAGCTTAATAACAGGCATATTGAAGAATGCATCCGCAGTGAGTTCTCTAAACGCCTCCCTGTTTTTCAACAGGTCCTCTCCATTCCCCAGATACTCTTCCAAAACCAAGTCAATGTCCTCGCTGTCTACAAGCTAAAAAGGCACAGTTGAATTATTTTAGTTTCAGTCTTCAGTCTGTTTAGATAATAGACTCTCAAAGTCATCACCACTGCTTGATTCAGTGGATCGTGATGAGGCATACATGAAGAAGGAAGGGGGTGATGGTCTGTTTGGTAGTCTCGAGATCAATCCCATCTATCCAGCCAGGTGGTGCCAAGGCCTTGAAGAATAAATAAACAAAAAGCATGTCAACAAAGGCCATATTCCGCTCCCAAGACAACCGTTTTCAATAACGCAAATTAGGAACACTGTGAATGATGAGTGTGTGCAAACCCTGTTTGCTTTTAATGTTTGGAAATATAATTCATCATCACACTGTCTCCAAAAACATACACAATCCTTTTTTTTATGGTAGGCCTATGTGACTCTACTCACCTGGGGTCCTAACCATCCAAATTCATCACTGTTCATGCCATTAATTAATGGCACTTTGCTGAATTTGTGAGATTTGAAAAGGTCCTCCACTGGTTTGGGTAAAAAATGTCCATCAACTGTCACCAAAAACATCAATTCACGATTCTGTGAAAGTGGGAAAATTATATGCATTCTGGCCAAGGTTTAGGTAATAAAATGTAGGCTGCTATTCAAGTAACTGAGCCAGACTTGATGTTATATTCATGTTATTAATATTTAATTCACTGTAATATTAATGTTATTATTGTTTGAGTGTTATTCACTTGGCTACATTGCTTCAATTCATGCTCTTCAAATGTTAGTATATTGTTACTGTTATTGTTATTACATTGCATGTGAATGCAATGTACTGTTATCCCTATTCTTCTTAATATAGTTACAGTGCATGAAAATGCACTGTACTGTTCTTCCTATGCTTCTTCTTATTACAGTGCATGAAAATGCACTGTACTGTTCTTCCTTTTCTTCTTATTACATTGCATGTAAATGCAATGTACTGTTATCCCTGTTCTTCTTATTATCGTTATAATTATTCTGCTTCCGACCAAAATCAACTAGCAAAGGCTCTAAAACCACTGAACCGTTTGACGTCATTCAAACACTCCTACACAGGACTTGTAACAGAGATTTGTTCTATGTATTTTTCACAGTTGTGAACTTTATACTTTTTGAGATATTTACGATAAAAGAGTTAAAAAGTCCCATAGACTTAACGTTGAGACGCTTTGGCGGCAGAAATTGATTGTTACGTAGTGCTCATTAAGCTACAGCTGTAGCAAAGAATCCTTCATTAGCCATCTGCTCCGCTTGAACCCTCTCTGGCTGTAAACACTAGTGACTAGAAGAAGCAATCTAACGTTGATAACCCAGCTAACAATTTCTGGTTAGGAGAACGTTTTTAGAACGTTTTTTTCCTGGTTAGGAAAACGTTGCCTGAAAGTTGCGAAAGTTGCCACAAGGTTCCCCAGGAAAGTTTTCTTGACGAAAATACTACGTTTTTTTCTGGTTGTTTATTTTGGTTAGCAGAACGTTCTCCTACCCTTTAGGGAACTTTACAATATTTGGTTGCATTAACGTTCCCCTAACCTCCCAGCAACAAAGTGTAAAGGGGGGGAAAAAATGTAGAATTATCGTGACAGCCAGGCATGGCTCGCTGCACACTCGCCTGCTGCGACGACAGCCTCTCTGTGACCTGGGAGAGCGAACATCTCTGATGACTAAGGCAATGACTATGTATAACATGTATATTTCTTCACTTACCATTAGCTGCTTGCTGAACTGCGATGAATACGGCCCGATAACATGAATATGTGTCAGCTAAGTATTTAAATGCCGTTAGGTCTAATACTTTCTTGTCTACGGTGTCTTTTCCTATAATAAACGATTAGTCAGATCAAAACATAAGCAGAGCAGGCGCTAGCCTAACACACTGTTTCAACATTCAAAACTGGCTGTTTTTATTGCATCGTATGCCATTAAAAGTCCTCGGTTCAGAATTATGATGGATTTTGGTTTATTTTGTTTTAAATTGGGACTGGGAATTGTGGGATAGGCTGAGTGAACAGCACAGTAACATAGGCTATAACTTGGACTACGTGTTAATATAAAACAATTCTCCCCCGGGAACATTGTGCTGTTTAAGATGCAGTCTCAACGTTTGAGAAAGAATTCATTGGAGTCCTCATCATCATATTTTCATAACAAATAAAGCTTTAAAAACATGAATGCATTTCAGGTGCCACTCTAATCGATTATGGATTAATCCAAAACTATTCGTCAGATTAGTTAGCATGAAATCGTTGTGTGCCTGCCTGGGACTATGGCTAGCTAGCTCTTCCACCCGGTTTACCCTGTACAGTGTTTTTTAAAAGCCTGTTGGACTTAATGGAACAAGTGCATGGAGATGTGAAGAATGTGATCGATACCATACAGCCAGCCTACGTGAGTAACTTTATCTCTGTGTTATCCAAATGTCTTAAAGTTAGCGAGGTTGAGTCTGCTAAAACACCAACACCCCACTCACGGACCCGAGATGGAAGTTTCTCAACCTAGCTTCGCTGGCCCCTTTAGCTGACGGGCTGGCTGGTCGGCCGAATATCAATCCAACAGAGGGGGGAAGAATAGAATAGGGCTATATGTCGATTTTGCAACAAATTATTCCGACTTTGCAGTGTGGCTGCTGGCCGTGTTCAATTGGAAACTCATAGAAACTCTGGGGCGATTTTCATCAATCAACCCCACGCACATAAGCAGAGAATACCGATATGGTTATACAAATAAGATACCTAAAAACAACTAAGTAGCAACGTTGTGTGAAAAGAGAAATGCAACCAGAATATAACGTTTTTTTCTTTAGTTGTAATAACGTTCGGGAAACTTTGATAACCTGGAGCTAACGTTCTCTCCAGGGTATTAGAAGGTTACTGATAAACTAACCACAGGAGAACCAGCGGCTAACGTTATTTGCTTGATGGGATTCAACCAGAATATAACGTTTTTTTCTTTAGTTGTAAAAACGTTAGGGGAACGTTATTTGTTTTGACAACCTGGAGATAACGTTCTCTAAACGTTATTAGTAGGTTGCTGAAAAACGAACCATAGGGGAACCAAAAGCTAACGTTAGTGAAAGTTAGCAGAACGTTAATTGTTTGCTGGGAACATGCCATGGAACGTTATCGTCTTCGTCTTGTCTCCTGCAGTAACCCACTCCTATCTTGCTTCCTTACAGTAACCGGTTAGCTCTAGGTGACGTTGGGAACACCTAGACCATAGTTAGACAATCAAACCCTAACGTAAGCACTATAGCTATTTAGCTAACGACAATAAAATTTTACGTTAGCTTTAATAGTCACGCCAGTCTTAACTCAGCGTCCAACCTGATAGACATGCCAGTTGTACCATTTATGTTTAAGCCTTCTTCTCACAGTCGTTTGTACAGTACAAGTTACATTGTTATCATTCTCATCATTGCCATCATGTTTGTTGTTAGCAAGCTAGCTAACGTTATATTTGCTATATCATTTCCTCAGCCTACCTGTTGCTGCATAGCATCATTTGTTTCAGCACTAGGTAATCAGTAGGCCTACTAAAAAGTGTCAGCGCTTGCAACTCGTTTGAAGTTGGCAACTTTATTTCAGTCTATTATTTTAATAAATGAAGAGTTATTTTCCAAAATACTATCCACAATTTTAATGCATTTTCATGAATCACTTTTTAAATGTGGGTTTCCAATTTCAGTGGAACTGTTAGGCTATTCATCTATTATTGTGTCATACAGTATGTTGTCTTTTTAACTAATACAATGTTTTACACAGCAACCTTTTTACATTTACATGCAATGGTAATTCCTTCCATGGAATTACATTTTCTAGTTACAGTGCATGAAAATGCACTGTACTGTTCTTCCTCGGTCTTCTTCTTCTTATTATTATAGTGCATGAAAATGCACTATACTGTTATTCCAAGTCTTCTTATTATTAAACTTCTTCTTCTAACGCAGCCAATTCAGCTTCAACCGTTTAACGTAGAAACTTCATTCAAACGTTGTTGCGTAGGTCTTGCTTATGCCATGCCTGCTTTGTATTTTTCAACTTTGTAACTTTTATACTTTTTAAACTATTAGTTAAAAACTATTACAATTTCCCCCATAGACTTAACATTGCTCATTATGACATCACGGCAGCAATTAGAATCTTAGGCCAGGTGGCCGGCCACCTGGGCACCAACTGTCAGTTTCTCTGGCTTTAAGCATACAGTCTCTCAGAAGACTACATATCCTGTTAACTGTTTCCTCTGTCCACAACTGTTTCAAAATAAAAGTCCTCACTGCAATAATACACGATTAAATCATTTAACCATTGAAACTACTCAACTATTGAACTGTTCAACCATTCCAACTGTCAGTTATCATCCACTATGCCTCCAGTCAACTACATGAAACCTCCATGTACCTAGCAACCAACATAGCAACCATTAAAATTAAGCGTTTATGCCCGTTTCCATAGCAACCAACATGATTATACTGCAGTAACTTCTTGTTTCCTGATAGTGGCCACCATGGATACCCTAGCAACAAATGTTTCAAAATAAAAGTCCTCACTAGCAAGTTAGCTAGTTAGCATGGTTAGCATAGTTAGCATTGTTAGCATAGTTAGCATTTTTAGCATAACTGCAAAAAATCATCAACTAAGTTAGCTAATCAACCTGGTTAGCATTGTTAGCAAATTTAGCATTGTTAGCATAGTTAACATTTTTAGCATTACTGCTAGAAATCATTGGTTAAGTTAGCTAATCAACCTGGTTAGCATTGTAAGTAAAGTTAGCATTGCTAGCATAATTAGCATTTTTTGGGTAACTGCTAGAAATCATTAGCTAAGTAAGCTAATCAACAATTAAACATGAATAGAAATCATTAGTTAAGTTAGAACTGGAATGTTTCATCTTTAAACAGTCTACCTTCACACTATCAACTCTCTGTAAACTATGCAACCACCATGTTTACCCTAGCTACACCTTAGTAACCATATCTACATTATCTATCTATTTCTGCATTTTCATGCACTGGTAATTCCTTGGAATTGCATTTCTAGTTCTTCTTCTAACGCACGCAATTCAGCTTCAACCGCTTAACGTAGAAACTCCATTCAAATGTTGACGCGTAGGTCTTACTTACGCGATGTGGGCTTTGTATTTTTCAACTTTGTAACTTTTATACTTTTTAAACTATTAGTTAAAAACTATTACAATTTTCCCCATAGACTTAACATGGCTCATTATGACATCACGGCAGCAATTAGAATGTTACCCCAGCTGGTCAGCCACCTGGCCACCAACTGTCAGTTTCTCTCAGGCTTTACAATCTCTCTGAAGACTACATATTCTGTTCCCCTGTATCCTCTGCGCACAACAGTATCAAAATAAGTCCTCCTAATTCCATCCAACTTTATATCCATTCATCTTCTTCAAACCATTCACTCATCCACCCATTCTAAACAGTCTGCCTATCAACAACATCAATTAGACGCTCTACATTGAACTTTTAAACAATCTACTCTGTCTCAGGCTGGCTCTCTTAAGACTAGCCAGTTAAATTGATTACACCTGTATCTGTATCCACTACTCTCAGTAGAGAGCTGTGTCTCTCCATTCTACAAGAATATAAGGCACATTCCATCTAACATTCTATCCATTCATCTTCTTCAGACCATTCACTCATCCACCCATTACATTCTACAGTCAGTCAATCTACATTCAACTTTTAAATTATTTACTCTGTCTCAGGCTTTAAGAGTAGCCTACTCTGGCTCTCTTAAGACTAGCCAGTTAAATTGATTACACCTGTGTCAACTACTCTCAGAGAGCTGTATCAGTGTCTCTCTTAACAAGAATATAAGGCACATTCCATCCAACCTTCTATCCATTCATCTTCTTCAGACCATTCACTCATCCACCCATTAAACTGTCAATCAATATCTATTAAACAATCTGCCTATCAACATCCATTAAACATTCTATCTATCAACATTAATTAGACTATCTACATACAACTTTTAAAGTATTTACTGTGGGTCCCTCTCAAGCAGCGTTTATATGTCCTCCCTCGCTCCTCGATCCTCAATGATCTACATAAAGAAAGATAGAAGAAGGGCTAGACTATCCCATTGTTGCCGCTCCATCATTCTTTATGTAGATCAGTGAGGAGCGAGAGAGGACGCGTAAACGCTATGAGAGGCACCTTCTGTCTCAGGCTTTAAGCATACAATCTCATTAAGACTACAGATCCTGTTTCACTACTTCCTCTGTCCACAACTGTTTCAAAATAAAGGTTCTCACTGCAATAATACACTATTAAATCATTTAACCATTGAAACTACTCAACTATTGAACTGTTCAACCATTCCAACTGTCAGTTATCATCCACTATGCCTCCAGTCAACTACATGAAACCTCCATGTACCTAGCAACCAACATAGCAACCATTTCAAATTAAGTGTTTATGACCGTTTCCATAGCAACCAACATGATTATACTGCAGTAACTTCTTGTTTCCTGATAGTGGCCACCATGGATACCCAAGCAACAAATGTTTCAAAATAAAAGTCCTCACTAGCAAGTTAGCTAGTTAGCATGGTTAGCATTGTTAGCATAGTTAGCATTTTTAGCATAACTGCAAAAAATCATCAACTAAGTTAGCTAATCAACCTGGTTAGCATTGTTAGCAAATTTAGCATTGTTAGCATAGTTAGCATTTTTAGCATTACTGCCAGAAATCATCGGTTAAGTTAGCTAATCAACATTTTAACATGAATAGAAATCATTAGTTAAGTTAGAACTGGAACGTTTCATCTTTAAACTGTCTACCTTCACACTATCAACTCTCTGTAAACTATGCAACCACCATGTTTACCCTAGCTACATCTTAGTAACCATATCTACATTATCTATCTATTTTTGCATTTTCATGCACTGGTAATTCCTTGGAATTGCATTTCTAGTTATTAATCTTCTTCTAACGCACGCAATTCAGCTTGAACCGTTTAACGTAGAAACTTCATTCAAACTTTGTTGCGTAGGTCTCGCTTATGCCATGTGTGCTTTGTATTTTTCAACTTTGTAACTTTTATACTTTTTAAACTATGAATTAAAAAACGATTTCCCCATAGATTTAACATTGAGCTATTTCCCCATAGACTTAACATTGCTCATTGTGACATCACGGCAGCAATTAGAATCTTAGGCCAGGTGGCCGGCCACCTGGGCACCAACTGTCAGTTTCTCTGGCTTTAACTATACAATCTCTCTGAAGACTACATATTCTGTTCCCCTGTATCCTCTGCGCACAACAGTATCAAAATAAGTCCTCCTAATTCCATCCAACTTTATATCCATTCATCTTCTTCAAACCATTCACTCATCCACCCATTCTAAACAGTCTGCCTATCAACATCAATAAGACGCTCTACATTCAACTTTTAAACAATCTACTCTGTCTCAGGCTGGCTCTCTTAAGACTAGCCAGTTAAATTGATTACACCTGTATCTGTATCCACTACTCTCAGTAGAGAGCTGTGTCTCTCCATTCTACAAGAATATAAGGCACATTCCATCCAACATTCTATCCATTCATCTTCATCAGACCATTCACTCATCCACCCATTAAACTGTCTATCAACATCTATTAAACAATCTGTCTATCAACATCCATTAAACTCTCTGTCTATCAACATTAATTAGACTATCTACATTCAACTTTTAAATTATTTACTCTGTCTCAGACTAGCCAGTTAAATTCATTACACCTGTATCAACTACTCTCAGAGAGCTGTATCAGTGTCTCTCTTAACAAGAATATAAGGCACATTCCATCCAACCTTCTATCCATTCATCTTCTTCAGACCATTCACTCATCCACCCATTAAACTGTCAATCAATATCTATTAAACAATCTGCCTATCAACATCCATTAAACATTCTGTCTATCAACATTAATTAGACTATCTACATACAACTTTTAAAGTATTTACTGTGGGTCCCTCTCAAGCAGCGTTTATATGTCCTCCCTCGCTCCTCGATTCTCAATGATCTACATAAAGAAAGATAGAAGAAGGGCTAGACTATCCCATTGTTGCCGCTCCATCATTCTTTATGTAGATCAGTGAGGAGCGAGAGAGGACGCGTAAACGCTATATGAGAGGCACCTTCTGTCTCAGGCTTAAAGCATACAATCTCATTAAGACTACAGATCCTGTTTCACTACTTCCTCTGTCCACAACTGTTTCAAAATAAAGGTCCTCACTGCAATAATACATTATTAAATCATTTAACCACTGAAACTACTCAACTATTGAACTGTTCACCCATTCCAACTGTCAGTTATCATCCACTATGCCTCCAGTCAACTACATGAAATCTCCATGTACCTAGCAACCAACATAGCAACCATTAAAATTAAGTGTTTATGACCGTTTCCATAGCAACCAACATGATTATACTGCAGTAACTTCTTGTTTCCTGATAGTGGCCACCATGGATACCCTAGCAACAAATGTTTCAAAATAAAAGTCCTCACTAGCAAGTTAGCTAGTTAGCATGGTTAGCATAGTTAGCATTGTTAGCATTTTTAACATAACTGCAAAAAATCATCAACTAAGTTAGCTAATCAACCTGGTTAGCATTGTTAGCAAATTTAGCATAGTTAGCATTTTTGGCATTACTGCTAGAAATCATCGGTTAAGTTAGCTAATCAACCTGGTTAGCATTGTTAGTAAAGTTAGCATTGCTAGCATAATTAGCATTTTTAGCGTAACTGCTAGAAATCATTAGCTAAGTTAGCTAATCAACATTTTAACATGAATAGAAATCATTAGTTAAGTTAGAACTGGAATGTTTCATCTTTAAACTGTCTACCTTCACACTATCAACTCTCTGTAAACTATGCAACCACCATGTTTACCCTAGCTACACCTTAGTAACCATATCTACATTATCTATCTATTTTTGCATTTTCATGCACTGGTAATTCCTTGGAATTGCATTTCTAGTTCTTCTTCTAACGCACGCAAATCAGCTAGAACCGTTTAACGTAGAAACTTCATTCAAACTGCGTTACGTAGGTCTTACTTAGGACATGTGTGCTATGACTTTTCAACTTTGTAACTTTTATACTTTTTAAACTATTAGTTAAAAACTATTACAATTTCCCCCATAGACTTAACATTGCTCATTATGACATCACGGCAGCAATTAGAATCTTACTCCAGCTGGTCAGCCACCTGGGCACCAACTGTCAGTTTCTCTCAGGCTTTACAATCTCTCTGAAGACTACATATTCTGTTCCCCTGTATCCTCTGCGCACAACAGTATCAAAATAAGTCCTCCTAATTCCATCCAACTTTATATCCATTCATCTTCTTCAAACCATTCACTCATCCACCCATTCTAAACAGTCTGCCTATCAACATCAATTAGACGCTCTACATTCAACTTTTAAACAATCTACTCTGTCTCAGGCTGGCTCTCTTAAGACTAGCCAGTTAAATTGATTACACCTGTATCTGTATCCACTACTCTCAGTAGAGAGCTGTCTCTCCATTCTACAAGAATATAAGGCACATTCCATCCAACATTCTATCCATTCATTTTCTTCAGACCATTCACTCATCCACCCATTAAACTGTCTATCAACATCTATTAAACAATCTGTCTATCAACATCCATTAAACTCTCTGTCTATCAACATTAATTATAGTGCATGAAAATGCACTATATTGTTATTCCAAGTCTTCTTATTATTACAGTGCATGAAAATGCACTGTACTGTTCTTCCTCGGTCTTCTTCTTCTTATTATTACAGTGCATGAAAATGCACTGTACTGTTCTTCCTATTCTTCTTATTATTACAGTGCATGAAAATGCACTGTACTGTTCTTCCTCGGTCTTCTTCTTCTTCTTATTATTCTTCTTCTAACGCACGCAATTCAGCTTCAACCGCTTAACGTAGAAACTCCATTCAAATTTTGTCGCGTAGGTCTTACTTACGCGATGTGGGCTTTGTATTTTTCAACTTTGTAACTTTTATACTTTTTAAACTATTAGTTAAAAACTATTACAATTTCCCCCATAGACTTAACATTGCTCATTATGACATCACGGCAGCAATTAGAATCTTACGCCAGGTGGCCAGCCACCTGGGCACCAACTGTCAGTTTCTCTCAGGCTCCTCTCTGAAGACTACATATTCTGTTCCCCTGTATCCTCTGCGCACAACAGTATCAAAATAAGTCCTCCTAATTCCATTCAACTTTATATCCATTCATCTTCTTCAAACCATTCACTCATCCACCCATTCTAAACAGTCTGCCTATCAACATCAATTAGACGCTCTACATTCAACTTTTAAACATTCTACTCTGTCTCAGGCTGGCTCTCTTAAGACTAGCCAGTTAAATTGATTACACCTGTATCTGTATCCACTACTCTCAGTAGAGAGCTGTGTCTCTCCATTCTACAAGAATATAAGGCACATTCCATCCAACATTCTTTCCATTCATCTTCTTCAGACCATTCACTCATCCACCCATGTCCAGCTGTGAATACTGTCTATCAACATCTATTAAACAATCTGTCTATCAACATCCATTAAACTCTCTGTCTATCAACATTAATTAGACTATCTACATTCAACTTTTAAATTATTTACTCTGTCTCAGGCTTTAAGAGTACTCTGGCTATCTTAAGACTAGCCAGTTAAATTGATTACACCTGTGTCAACTACTCTCAGAGAGCTGTATCAGTGTCTCTCTTAACAAGAATATAAGGCACATTCCATCCAACCTTCTATCCATTCATCTTCTTCAGACCATTCACTCATCCACCCATTAAACTGTCAATCAATATCTATTAAACAATCTGCCTATCAACATCCATTAAACATTCTGTCTATCAACATTGATTAGACTATCTACATACAACTTTTAAAGTATTTACTGTGGGTCCCTCTCAAGCAGCGTTTATATGTCCTCCCTCGCTCCTCGATCCTCAATGATCTACATAAAGAAAGATAGAAGAAGGGCTAGACTATCCCATTGTTGCCGCTCCATCATTCTTTATGTAGATCAGTGAGGAGCGAGAGAGGACGCGTAAACGCTATATGAGAGGCACCTTCTGTCTCAGGCTTTAAGCATACAATCTCATTAAGACTACAGATCCTGTTTCACTACTTCCTCTGTCCACAACTGTTTCAAAATAAAGGTCCTCACTGCAATAATACACTATTAAATCATTTAACCATTGAAACTACTCAACTATTGAACTGTTCAACCATTCCAACTGTCAGTTATCATCCACTATGCCTCCAGTCAACTACATGAAACCTCCATGTACCTAGCAACCAACATAGCAACCATTAAAATTAAGTGTTTATGACCGTTTCCATAGCAACCAACATGATTATACTGAAGTAACTTCTTGTTTCCTGATAGTGGCCACCATGGATACCCTAGCAACAAATGTTTCAAAATAAAAGTCCTCACTAGCAAGTTAGGTAGTTAGCATGGTTAGCATAGTTAGCATTGTTAGCATAGTTAGCATTTTTAGTATAACTGCAAAAAATCATCAACTAAGTTAGCTAATCAACCTGGTTAGCATTGTTAGCAAATTTAGCATTGTTAGCATAGTTAGCATTTTTAGCAATACTGCTAGAAATCATCGGTTAAGTTAGCTAATCAACCTGGTTAGCATTGTTAGTAAAGTTAGCATTGCTAGCATAATAAGCATTTTTAACGTAACTGCTAGAAATCATTAGCTAAGTTAGCTAATCAACATTTTAACATGAATAGAAATCATTAGTTAAGTTAGAACTGGAACGTTTCATCTTTAAAACGTCTACCTTCACACTATCAACTCTCTGTAAACTATGCAACCACCATGTTTACCCTAGCTACACCTTAGTAACCATATCTACATTATCTATCTATTTTTGCATTTTCATGCACTGGTAATTCCTTGGAATTGCATTTCTAGTTAAACTTCTTCTTCTAACGCTCGCAATTCAGCTTCAACCGTTTAACGTAGAAACTTCATTCAAACGTTGTTGCGTAGGTCTTGCTTATGCCATGTGTGCTTTGTATTTTTCAACTTTGTAACTTTTATACTTTTTGAACTATTAAATAAAAACTATTAACAATTTCCCCATAGACTTAACATTGCTCATTATGACATCACGGCAGCAATTAGAATGTTACCCCAGCTGGTCAGCCACCTGTGCACCAACTGTCAGTTTCTCTCAGGCAATCTCTCTGAAGACTAGGCCTACATATTCTGTTCCCCTGTATCCTCTGCGCACAACAGTATCAAAATAAGTCCTCCTAATTCCATCCAACTTTATATCCATTCATCTTCTTCAAACCATTCACTCATCCACCCATTCTAAACAGTCTGCCTATCAACATCAATTAGACGCTCTACATTCAACTTTTAAACAATCTACTCTGTCTCAGGCTGGCTCTCTTAAGACTAGCCAGTTAAATTGATTACACCTGTATCTGTATCCACTACTCTCAGTAGAGAGCTGTGTCTCTCCATTCTACAAGAATATAAGGCACATTCCATCCAACATTCTATCCATTCATCTTCTTCAGACCATTCACTCATCCACCCATTAAACTGTCTATCAACATCTATTAAACAATCTGTCTATCAACATCCATTAAACTCTCTGTCTATCAACATAAATTAGACTATCTACATTCAACTTTTAAATTATTTACTCTGTCTCAGGCTTTACTGGCTCTCTTAAGACTAGCCAGTTAAATTGATTACACCTGTATCAACTACTCTCAGAGAGCTGTATCAGTGTCTCTCTTAACAAGAATATAAGGCACATTCCATCCAACCTTCTATCCATTCATCTTCTTCAGACCATTCACTCATCCACCCATTAAACTGTCAATCAATATCTATTAAACAATCTGCCTATCAACATCCATTAAACATTCTATCTATCAACATTAATTAGACTATCTACATACAACTTTTAAAGTATTTACTGTGGGTCCCTCTCAAGCAGCGTTTATATGTCCTCCCTCGCTCCTCGATCCTCAATGATCTACATAAAGAAAGATAGAAGAAGGGCTAGACTATCCCATTGTTGCCGCTCCATCATTCTTTATGTAGATCAGTGAGGAGCGAGGGAGGACGTGTAAACGCTATATGAGAGGCACCTTCTGTCTCAGGCTTTAAGCATACAATCTCATTAAGACTACAGATCCTGTTTCCTCTTCCACTTCCTCTGTCCACAACTGTTTCAAAATAAAGGTCCTCACTGCAATAATACACTATTAAATCATTTAACCATTGAAACTACTCAACTATTGAACTGTTCAACCATTCCAACTGTCAGTTATCATCCACTATGCCTCCAGTCAACTACATGAAACCTCCATGTACCTAGCAACCAACAGAGCAACCATTAAAATTAAGTGTTTATGACCGTTTCCATAGCAACCAACATGATTATACTGCAGTAACTTCTTGTTTCCTGATAGTGGCCACCATGGATACCCTAGCAACAAATGTTTCAAAATAAAAGTCCTCACTAGCAAGTTAGCTAGTTAGCATGGTTAGCATAGTTAACATTGTTAGCATAGTTAGCATTTTTAGCATAACTGCAAAAAATCATCAACTAAGTTAGCTAATCAACCTGGTTAGCTTTGTTAGCAAATTTAGCATTGTTAGCATAGTTAGCATTTTAGTATTACTGCTAGAAATCATCGGTTAAGTTAACTAATCAACCTGGTTAGCATTGTTAGTAAAGTTAGCATTGCTAGCATAATAAGCATTTTTAACGTAACTGCTAGAAATCATTAGCTAAGTTAGCTAATCAACATTTTAACATGAATAGAAATCATTAGTTAAGTTAGAACTGGAACGTTTCATCTTTAAAATGTCTACCTTCACACTATCAACTCTCTGTAAACTATGCAACCACCATGTTTACTCTAGCTACACCTTAGTAACCATATCTACATAATCTATCTATTTTTGCATTTTCATGCACTGGTAATTCCTTGGAATTACATTTCTAGTTACAGTGCATGAAAATGCACTGTACTGTTATTCCAAGTCTTCTTATTATTATTAAACTTCTTCTTCTAACGCAGCCAATTCAGCTTCAACCGTTTAACGTAGAAACTTCATTCAAACGTTGTTGCGTAGGTCTTGCTTATGCCATGCCTGCTTTATATTTTTCAACTTTGTAACTTTTATACTTTTTAAACTATTAGTTAAAAACTATTACAATTTCCCCCATAGACTTAACATTGCTCATTATGACATCACGGCAGCAATTAGAATCTTACTCCAGCTGGTCAGCCACCTGGGCACCAACTGTCAGTTTCTCTCAGGCTTTACAATATCCCTGAAGACTACATATTCTGTTCCCCTGTATCCTCTGCGCACAACAGTATCAAAATAAGTCCTCCTAATTCCATCCAACTTTATATCCATTCATCTTCTTCAAACCATTCACTCATCCACCCATTCTAAACAGTCTGCCTATCAACATCAATTAGACGCTCTACATTCAACTTTTAAACAATCTACTCTGTCTCAGGCTGGCTCTCTTAAGACTAGCCAGTTAAATTGATTACACCTGTATCTGTATCCACTACTCTCAGTAGAGAGCTGTCTCTCCATTCTACAAGAATATAAGGCACATTCCATCCAACATTCTATCCATTCATTTTCTTCAGACCATTCACTCATCCACCCATTAAACTGTCTATCAACATTTATTAAACAACCTGTCTATCAACATCCATTAAACTCTCTGTCTATCAACATTAATTAGACTATCTACATTCAACTTTTAAATTATTTACTCTGTCTCAGGCTTTAAGAGTACACTGTGGCTCTCTTAAGACTAGCCAGTTAAATTGATTACACCTGTATCAACTACTCTCAGATAGCTGTATCAGTGTCTCTCTTAACAAGAATATAAGGCACATTCCATCCAACCTTCTATCCATTCATCTTCTTCAGACCATTCACTCATCCACCCATTAAACTGTCAATCAATATCTATTAAACAATCTGCCTATCAACATCCATTAAACATTCTGTCTATCAACATTAATTAGACTATCTACATACAACTTTTAAAGTATTTACTGTGGGTCCCTCTCAAGCAGCGTTTATATGTCCTCCCTCGCTCCTCGATCCTCAATGATCTACATAAAGAAAGATAGAAGAAGGGCTAGACTATCCCATTGTTGCCGCTCCATCATTCTTTATGTAGATCAGTGAGGAGCGAGAGAGGACGCGTAAACGCTATATGAGAGGCACCTTCTGTCTCAGGCTTTAAGCATACAATCTCATTAAGACTACATATCCTGTTTCCTCTGTCCAAAACTGTTTCAAAATAAAAGTCCTCACTGCAATAATACACTATTAAATCATTTAACCATTGAAACTACTCAACTATTTAACTGTTCAACCATTCCAACTGTCAGTTATCATCAACTATGCCTCCAGTCAACTACATGAAACCTCCATGTACCTAGCAACCAACATAGCAACCATTGAAATTAAGCGTTTATGACCGTTTCCATAGCAACCAACATGATTATACTGCAGTAACTTCTTGTTTCCTGATAGTGGGCACCATGGATACCCTAGCAACAAATGTTTCAAAATAAAAGTCCTCACTAGCAAGTTAGCTAGTTACCATGGTTAGCATAGTTAGCATTGTTAGCATAGTTAGCATTTTTAGCATAACTGCTAGAAATGATTAGCTAAGTTAGCTAATCAACCTGGTTAGCATTGTTAACAATTTTAGCATTGTTAGCATTTTTAGCATTATTGCTAGAAATCATCAGTTAAGTAAGCTAAACAACCTGGTTAGCCTTGTTACCATAGTTAGCATTGCTAGCATAGTTAGCATTTTTAACATAACTGCTAGAAATCATTAGCTAAGTTAGCTAATCAACCTGGTTAGCACTGTGAGCATAGTTAGCATAGTTAACATTTTTACCATAACTGCATGAAATCAGTAGCTAAGTTAACAATCAACCTGGTTATCATAGTTACCATAGTTATCATTTTAACAGGAATAGAAATCATAAGTTAAGTTAGAAGTGGAATGTTTCAGCTTTAAACTGTCTACCTTCACACTATCAACTCTCTGTAAACTATGCAACCACCATGTTTACCCTAGCTACACCTTTGTAACCATATCTACATTATCTATCTATTTTTGCATTTTCATGCACTGGTAATTCCTTGGAATTGCATTTCTAGTTCTTCTTCTAACGCAGCCAATTCAGCTTCAACCTCTTAACGTAGAAACACCATTCAAATTTTGTCGCGTAGGTCTTACTTACGCGATGTGGGCTTTGTATTTTTCAACTTTGTAACTTTTATACTTTTTAAACTATTAGTTAAAAACTATTACAATTTCCCCCATAGACTTAACATTGCTCATTATGACATCACGGCAGCAATTAGAATCTTACTCCAGCTGGTCAGCCACCTGGGCACCAACTGTCAGTTTCTCTCAGGCTAGAGCATACAATCTCATACAAGTGCATACAATCTCTCTGAAGACTACATATTCTGTTCCCCTGTATCCTCTGCGCACAACAGTATCAAAATAAGTCCTCCTAATTCCATCCAACTTTATATCCATTCATCTTCTTCAAACCATTCACTCATCCACCCATTCTAAACAGTCTGCCTATCAACATCAATTAGACGCTCTACATTCAACTTTTAAACAATCTACTTTGTCTCAGACTGGCTCTCTTGAGACTAGCCAGTTAAATTGATTACACCTGTATCTGTATCCACTACTCTCAGTAGAGAGCTGTGTCTCTCCATTCTACAAGAATATAAGGCACATTCCATCCAACTTTCTATCCATTCATCTTCTTCAGACCATTCACTCATCCACCCATTAAACTGTCTATCAACATCTATTAAACAATCTGTCTATCAACATCCATTAAACTCTCTGTCTATCAACATTAATTAGACTATCTACATTCAACTTTTAAATTATTTACTCTGTCTCAGGCTTTAAGAGTACACTCTGGCTTTCTTAAGACTAGCCAGTTAAATTGATTACACCTGTGTCAACTACTCTCAGAGAGCTGTATCAGAACAAGAATATAAGGCACATTCCATCCAACCTTCTATCCATTCATCTTCTTCAGACCATTCACTCATCCACCCATTAAACTGTCAATCAATATCTATTAAACAATCTGCCTATCAACATCCATTAAACATTCTGTCTATCAACATTAATTAGACTATATCCAACTTTTAAAGTATTTACTGTGGGTCCCTCTCAAGCAGCGTTTATATGTCCTCCCTCACTCCTCGATCCTCAATGATCTACATAAAGAAAGATAGAAGATGGGCTAGACTATCCCATTGTTGCCGCTCCATCATTCTTTATGTAGATCATTAAGACTACAGATCCTGTTTCACTACTTCCTCTGTCCACAACTGTTTCAAAATAAAGGTCCTCACTGCAATAATACACTATTAAATCATTTAACCACTGAAACTACTCAACTATTGAACTGTTCAACCATTCCAACTGTCAGTTATCATCCACTATGCCTCCAGTCAACTACATGAAACCTCCATGTACCTAGCAACCAACATAGCAACCATTAAAATTAAGTGTTTATGACCGTTTCCATAGCAACCAACATGATTATACTGCAGTAACTTCTTGTTTCCTGATAGTGGCCACCATGGATACCCTAGCAACAAATGTTTCAAAATAAAAGTCCTCACTAGCAAGTTAGCTAGTTAGCATGGTTAGCATAGTTAGCATTTTTAGCATAACTGCAAAAAATCATCAACTAGGTTAGCTAATCAACCTGGTTAGCATTGTTAGCAAATTTAACATTGTTAGCATAGTTAGCATTTTTAGCATTACTGCTAGAAATCATCGGTTAAGTTAGCTAATCAACCTGGCTAGCATTGTTAGTAAAGTTAGCATTGCTAGCATAATTAGCATTTTTAGCATAACTGCTAGAAATCATCGGTTAAGTTAGCTAATCAACCTGGTTAGCATTGTTAGTAAAGTTAGCATTGCTAGCATAATTAGCATTTTTAGCATAACTGCTAGAAATCATTAGCTAAGTTAGCTAATCAACATTTTAACATGAATAGAAATCATTAGTTAAGTTAGAACTGGAATGTTTAAACTTTAAACTGTCTACCTTCACACTATCAACTCTCGGTAAACTATGCAACCACCATGTTTACCCTAGCTACACCTTAGTAACCATATCTACATTATCTATCTATTTTTGCATTTTCATGCACTGGTAATTCCTTGGAATTGCATTTCTAGTTAAACTTCTTCTTCTAACGCAGCCAATTCAGCTTCAACCATTTAACGTAGAAACTTCATTCAAACGTTGTTGCGTAGGTCTTGCTTATGCCATGCCTGCTTTGTATTTTTCAACTTTGTAACTTTTATACTTTTTAAACTATTAGTTAAAAACTATTACAATTTCCCCCATAGACTTAACATTGCTCATTATGACATCACGGCAGCAATTAGAATCTTAGGCCAGGTGGCCGGCCACCTGGGCACCAACTGTCAGTTTCTCTGGCTTAAAGCATACAGTCTCTCAGAAGACTACATATCCTGTTAACTGTTTCCTCTGTCCACAACTGTTTCAAAATAAAAGTCCTCACAGCAATAATACACTATTAAATCATTTAACCATTGAAACTACTCAACTATTGAACTGTTCAACCATTCCAACTGTCAGTTATCATCCACTATGCCTCCAGTCAACTACATGAAACCTCCATGTACCTAGCAACCAACATAGCAACCATTATAATTAAGCGTTTATGACCGTTTCCATAGCAACCAACATGATTATACTGCAGTAACTTCTTGTTTCCTGATAGTGGCCACCATGGATACCCTAGCAACAAATGTTTCAAAATAAAAGTCCTCACTAGCAAGTTAGCTAGTTAGCATGGTTAGCATAGTTAGCATAACTGCAAAAAATCATCAACTAAGTTAGCTAATCAACCTGGTTAGCATTGTTAGCAAATTTAGCATTGTTAGCATAGTTAGCATTTTAGCATTACTGCTAGAAATCATCGGTTAAGTTAGCTAATCAACCTGGTTAGCATTGTTAGTAAAGTTAGCATTGCTAGCATAATTAGCATTTTTAGCGTAACTGCTAGAAATCATTAGCTAAGTTAGCTAATCAACATTTTAACATGAATAGAAATCATTAGTTTCAAATTATCAATTGGAATGTTTCTTCTTTAAACAGTCTACCTTCACACTATCAACTCTCTGTAAACTATGCAACCACCATGTTTACCCTAGCTACACCTTAGTAACCATATCTACATTATCTATCTATTTCTGCATTTTCATGCACTAGTAATTCCTTGGAATTGCATTTCTAGTTATTATTAAACTTCTTCTTCTAACGCTCGCAATTCAGCTTCAACCGTTTAACGTAGAAACTTCATTCAAACTTTGTTGCGTAGGTCTTGCTTATGCCATATGTGCTTTATATTTTTCAACTTTGTAACTTTTATACTTTTTAAACTATTAGTTAAAAACTATCACCATTTACCCCATAGACTTAACATTGCTCATTATGACATCACGGCAGCAATTAGAATGTTACCCCAGCTGGTCAGCCACCTGGGCACCAACTGTCAGTTTCTCTCAGGCTCCTCTCTGAAGACTACATATTCTGTTCCCCTGTATCCTCTGCGCACAACAGTATCAAAATAAGTCCTCCTAATTCCATCCAACTTTATATCCATTCATCTTCTTCAAACCATTCACTCATCCACCCATTCTAAACAGTCTGCCTATCAACAACATCAATTAGACGCTCTACATTGAACTTTTAAACAATCTACTCTGTCTCAGGCTGGCTCTCTTAAGACTAGCCAGTTAAATTGATTACACCTGTATCTGTATCCACTACTCTCAGTAGAGAGCTGTGTCTCTCCATTCTACAAGAATATAAGGCACATTCCATCCAACATTCTATCCATTCATCTTCTTCAGACCATTCACTCATCCACCCATTAAACTGTCTATCAACATCTATTAAACAATCTGTCTATCAACATCCATTAAACTCTCTGTCTATCAACATTAATTAGACTATCTACATTCAACTTTTAAATTATTTACTGTCTCAGGCTTTAAGAGTACACGCTGGCTCTCTTAAGACTAGCCAGTTAAATTGATTACACCTGTGTCAACTACTCTCAGAGAGCTGTATCAGTGTCTCTCTAAAGCCTACCTTACACTGACAAGATTTGGGAAAGATTCTTGAAAGATTGTAGTCTTTTAAATAATGCCCCTCATTCAGACTTTACTCAAAAGACTACAGTCTTTCAAGAATCTTTCCCAAATCTTGCCAGTGTAAGGTAGGCTTTAACAAGAATATAAGGCACATTCCATCCAACCTTCTATCCATTCATCTTCTTCAGACCATTCACTCATCCACCCATTAAACTGTCAATCAATATCTATTAAACAATCTGCCTATCAACATCCATTAAACATTCTGTCTATCAACATTAATTAGACTATATACAACTTTTAAAGTATTTACTGTGGGTCCCTCTCAAGCAGTGTTTATATGTCCTCCCTCGCTCCTCGATCCTCAATGATCTACATAAAGAAAGATAGAAGAAGGGCTAGACTATCCCATTGTTGCCGCTCCATCATTCTTTATGTAGATCAGTGAGGAGCGAGAGAGGACGCGTAAACGCTATATATGAGAGGCACCTTCTGTCTCAGGCTTTAAGCATACAATCTCATTAAGACTACAGATCCTGTTTCACTACTTCCTCTGTCCACAACTGTTTCAAAATAAAGGTCCTCACTGCAATAATACACTATTAAATCATTTAACCACTGAAACTACTCAACTATTGAACTGTTCAACCATTCCAACTGTCAGTTATCATCCACTATGCCTCCAGTCAACTACATGAAACCTCCATGTACCTAGCAACCAACATAGCAACCATTAAAATTAAGTGTTTATGACCGTTTCCATAGCAACCAACATGATTATACTGCAGTAACTTCTTGTTTCCTGATAGTGGCCACCATGGATACCCTAGCAACAAATGTTTCAAAATAAAAGTCCTCACTAGCAAGTTAGCTAGTTAGCATGGTTAGCATAGTTAGCATTGTTAGCATAACTGCAAAAAATCATAAACTAAGTAAGCTAATCAACCTGGTTAGCATTGTTAGCAAATTTAGCATTGTTAGCATAGTTAGCATTTTTAGCATTACTGCTAGGAATCATCGGTTAAGTTAGCTAATCAACCTGGTTAGCATTTTTAGTAAAGTTAGCATTGCTAGCATAATAAGCATTTTTAACGTAACTGCTAGAAATCATTAGCTAAGTTAGCTAATCAACATTTTAACATGAATAGAAATCATTAGTTAAGTTAGAACTGGAACGTTTCATCTTTAAACTGTCTACCTTCACACTATCAACTCTCTGTAAACTATGCAACCACCATGTCTACCCTAGCTACACCTTAGTAACCATATCTACATTATCTATCTATTTTTGCATTTTCATGCACTGGTAATTCCTTGGAATTGCATTTCTAGTTCTTCTTCTAACGCACGCAATTCAGCTTCAACCGCTTAACGTAGAAACTCCATTCAAATTTTGACGCGTAGGTCTTACTTACGCGATGTGGGCTTTGTATTTTTCAACTTTGTAACTTTTATACTTTTTAAACTATTAGTTAAAAACTATTACAATTTCCCCCATAGACTTAACATGGCTCATTATGACATCACGGCAGCAATTAGAATGTTACCCCAGCTGGTCAGCCACCTGGGCACCAACTGTCAGTTTCTCTCAGGCAATCTCTCTGAAGACTACATATTCTGTTCCCCTGTATCCTCTGCGCACAACAGTATCAAAATAAGTCCTCCTAATTCCATTCAACTTTATATCCATTCATCTTCTTCAAACCATTCACTCATCCACCCATTCTAAACAGTCTGCCTATCAACATCAATTAGACGCTCTACATTCAACTTTTAAACAATCTACTCTCTCTTAAGACTAGCCAGTTAAATTGATTACACCTGTATCTGTATCCACTACTCTCAGTAGAGCTGTCTCTCCATTCTACAAGAATATAAGGCACATTCCATCCAACATTCTATCCATTCATCTTCTTCAGACCATTCACTCATCCACCCATTAAACTGTCTATCAACATCTATTAAACAATCTGTCTATCAACATCCATTAAACTCTCTGTCTATCAACATTAATTAGACTATCTACATTCAACTTTTAAATTATTTACTCTGTCTCAGGCTTTAAGAGTACTCTGGCTCTCTTAAGACTAGCCAGTTAAATTGATTACACCTGTGTCAACTACTCTCAGAGAGCTGTATCAGTGTCTCTCTTAACAAGAATATAAGGCACATTCCATCCAACCTTCTATCCATTCATCTTCTTCAGACCATTCACTCATCCACCCATTAAATTGTCAATCAATATCTATTAAACAATTTGCCTATCAACATCCATTAAACATTCTGTCTATCAACATTAACTAGACTATCTACATACAACTTTTAAAGTATTTACTGTGGGTCCCTCTCAAGCAGCGTTTATATGTCCTCCCTCGCTCCTCGATCCTCAATGATCTACATAAAGAAAGATAGAAGAAGGGCTAGACTATCCCATTGTTGCCGCTCCATCATTCTTTATGTAGATCAGTGAGGAGCGAGAGAGGACGCGTAAACGCTATATGAGAGGCACCTTCTGTCTCAGGCTTTAAGCATACAATCTCATTAAGACTACAGAT
The DNA here is from genome assembly GCF_963854185.1 of Sardina pilchardus. Taxonomy (NCBI): domain Eukaryota; kingdom Metazoa; phylum Chordata; class Actinopteri; order Clupeiformes; family Clupeidae; genus Sardina; species Sardina pilchardus. The sequence continues at coordinate 21,750,326 of NC_084999.1, forward strand.
CCTGTTTCACTACGTCCTCTGTCCACAATTGTTTCAAAATAAAGGTCCTCACTGCAATAATACACTATTAAATCATTTAACCATTGAAACTACTCAATTATTGAACTGTTCAACCATTCCAACTGTCAGTTATCATCCACTATGCCTCCAGTCAACTACATGAAACCTCCATGTACCTAGCAACCAACATAGCAACCATTAAAATTAAGTGTTTGTGACCGTTTCCATAGCAACCAACATGATTATACTGCAGTAACTTCTTGTTTCCTGATAGTGGCCACCATGGATACCCTAGCAAAAAAATGTTTCAAAATAAAAGTCCTCACTAGCAAGTTAGCTAGTTAGCATGGTTAGCATAGTTAGCATTGTTAGCATAGTTAGCATTTTTAGTATAACTGCAAAAAATCATCAACTAAGTTAGCTAATCAACCTGGTTAGCATTGTTAGCAAATTTAGCATTGTTAGCATAGTTAGCATTTTTAGCATTACTGCTAGAAATCATCGGTTAAGTTAGCTAATCAACCTGGTTAGCATTGTTAGTAAAGTTAGCATTGCTAGCATAATAAGCATTTTTAGCGTAACTGCTAGAAATCATTAGCTAAGTTAGCTAATCAACATTTTAACATGAATAGAAATCATTAGTTAAGTTAGAACTGGAACGTTTCATCTTTAAAACGTCTACCTTCACACTATCAACTCTCTGTAAACTATGCAACCACCATGTTTACCCTAGCTACACCTTAGTAACCATATGTACATTATCTATTTTTGCATTTTCATGCACTGGTAATTCCTTGGAATTGCATTTCTAGTTATTATTATAGTGCATGAAAATGCACTATATTGTTCTTCCTAGGTTTCTTATTATTCCAACTTCTTCTAACGCTCGCAATTCAGCTTGAACCGTTTAACATGGAAACTTGATTCAAACTTTGCTACGTAGGTCTTACTAAGGAGACCTGTGCAATGTATTTTTCAACTTTGTAACTTTTATACTTTTTAAACTATAAATTAAAAACTATTAAAAATTTCCCCATAGACTTAACATTGCTCATTATGACATCACAGCAGCAATTAGAATGTTATGCCAGGTGGCCAGTCCAGGTGCAGCAGCTCTCTCTCTCTCTCTCTCAGGCTCTCTTGACACTACATTTTCTGTTCCCCTGTATCAACTGTATCAACTTAAGTCTTCCTAATTCCATCCAACTTTCTATCCATTCATCTTCTTCAAACCATTCACTCATCCACCCATTCTAAACAGTCTGCCTATCAACATCAACTAGACCATCTACATTCAACTTTTAAAGCCTGAGACAGAGAAGATTGGTTAAGTTTACACTCTGGCTCTCTTAAGACTAGCCAGTTAAATTGATTACACCTGTATCTGTATCCACTACTCTCAGTAGAGAGCTGTGTCTCTCCACTCTACAAGAATATAAGGCACATTGCATCCAACTTTTTATCCATTCATCTTCTTCAGACCATTCACTCATCCACCCATTAAACTGTCTATCAACATCTATTAAACAATCTGCCTATCAACATCCATTAAACTCTTTGTCTATCAACATTAATTAGACTATCTACATTCAACTTTTAAATGATTTACTCTGTCTCAGGCTTTAAGAGTACACTCTGGCTCTCTTAAGACTAGCCAGTTAAATTGATTACACCTGTATCAACTACTCTCAGAGAGCTGTATCAGTGTCTCTCTTAACAAGAATATAAGGCACATTCCATCCAACCTTCTATCCATTCATCTTCTTCAGACCATTCGCTCATCCACCCATTAAACAGTCAATCAATATCTATTAAACAATCTGCCTATCAACATCCATTAAACATTCTGTCTATCAACATTAATTAGACTAGATACATACAAGTATTTACTGTGGGTGCCTCTCAAGCAGCGTTTATATGTCCTCCCTCGCTCCTCGGGCCTCGATCCTCAATGATCTACATAAAGAAAGATAGAAGAAGGGCTAGACTATCCCATTGTTGCCGCTCCATCATTCTTTATGTAGATCAGTGAATTGTCAATTGTTTCCTTTGTCCACAACTGTTTCAAAATAAAATCCTCACTGCAATAATAGACTATCAAATCATTTAACCATTGAAACTACTCAACTGTTTAACTGTTCAACCATTCCAACTGTCAGTTATCATCCACTATGCCTCCAGTCAACTATATGAAACCTCCATGTACCTAGCAACCAACATAGCAACCATTAAAATGAAGTGCTTATGACCGTTTCCATAGCAACCAACATGATTATACTGCAGTAACTTCTTATTTCCTGATAGTGGCCACCATGGATACCCTAGCAACAAATGTTTCAAAATAAAAGTCCTCACTAGCAAGTTAGCTAGTTAGCATAGTTAGCATTTTTAGCATAACTGCAAAATATCATCAACTAAGTTAGCTAATCAACCTGGTTAGCATTGTTAGCAAATTTAGCATTGTTAGCATAGGTAGCATTTTTAGCATTACTGCTAGAAATCATCGGTTAAGTTAGCTAATCAACCTGGTTAGCATTGTTAGTAAAGTTAGCATTGGTAGCATAATTAGAATGTTTAGCATAACTGCTAGAAATCATTAGCTAAGTTAGCGAATCAACATTTTAACATGAATAGAAATCATTAGTTAAGTTAGAACTGGAATGTTTCATCTTTAAACTGTCTACCTTCACACTATCAACTCTCTGTAAACTATGCAACCACCATATTTACGCTAGCTACACCTTAGTAACCATATCTACATTATCTATCTATTTTTGCATTTTCATGCACTGGTAATTCCTTGGAATTGCATTTCTAGTTAAACTTCTTCTTCTAACGCTCGCAATTCAGCTTCAACCGTTTAACGTAGAAACTTCATTCAAACTTTGTTGCGTAGGTCTTGCTTATGCCATATGTGCTTTGTATTTTTCAACTTTGTAACTTTTATACTTTTTAAACTATTAGTTAAAAACTATCACCATTTCCCCCATAGACTTAACATTGCTCATTATGACATCACGGCAGCAATTAGAATGTTACCCCAGCTGGTCAGCCACCTGGGCACCAACTGTCAGTTTCTCTCAGGCTCCTCTCTGAAGACTACATATTCTGTTCCCCTGTATCCTCTGCGCACAACAGTATCAAAATAAGTCCTCCTAATTCCATCCAACTTTATATCCATTCATCTTCTTCAAACCATTCACTCATCCACCCATTCTAAACAGTCTGCCTATCAACAACATCAATTAGACGCTCTACATTGAACTTTTAAACAATCTACTCTGTCTCAGGCTGGCTCTCTTAAGACTAGCCAGTTAAATTGATTACACCTGTATCTGTATCCACTACTCTCAGTAGAGAGCTGTGTCTCTCCATTCTACAAGAATATAAGGCACATTCCATCCAACATTCTATCCATTCATCTTCTTCAGACCATTCACTCATCCACCCATTAAACTGTCTATCAACATCTATTAAACAATCTGTCTATCAACATCCATTAAACTCTCTGTCTATCAACATTTATTAGACTATCTACATTCAACTTTTAAATTATTTACTGTCTCAGGCTTTAAGAGTACACGCTGGCTCTCTTAAGACTAGCCAGTTAAATTGATTACACCTGTGTCAACTACTCTCAGAGAGCTGTATCAGTGTCTCTCTTAACAAGAATATAAGGCACATTCCATCCAACCTTCTATCCATTCATCTTCTTCAGACCATTCACTCATCCACCCATTAAACTGTCAATCAATATCTATTAAACAATCTGCCTATCAACATCCATTAAACATTCTGTCTATCAACATTAATTAGACTATATACAACTTTTAAAGTATTTACTGTGGGTCCCTCTCAAGCAGTGTTTATATGTCCTCCCTCGCTCCTCGATCCTCAATGATCTACATAAAGAAAGATAGAAGAAGGGCTAGACTATCCCATTGTTGCCGCTCCATCATTCTTTATGTAGATCAGTGAGGAGCGAGAGAGGACGCGTAAACGCTATATATGAGAGGCACCTTCTGTCTCAGGCTTTAAGCATACAATCTCATTAAGACTACAGATCCTGTTTCACTACTTCCTCTGTCCACAACTGTTTCAAAATAAAGGTCCTCACTGCAATAATACACTATTAAATCATTTAACCACTGAAACTACTCAACTATTGAACTGTTCAACCATTCCAACTGTCAGTTATCATCCACTATGCCTCCAGTCAACTACATGAAACCTCCATGTACCTAGCAACCAACATAGCAACCATTAAAATTAAGTGTTTATGACCGTTTCCATAGCAACCAACATGATTATACTGCAGTAACTTCTTGTTTCCTGATAGTGGCCACCATGGATACCCTAGCAACAAATGTTTCAAAATAAAAGTCCTCACTAGCAAGTTAGCTAGTTAGCATGGTTAGCATAGTTAGCATTGTTAGCATTTTTAGCATAACTGCAAAAAATCATAAACTAAGTAAGCTAATCAACCTGGTTAAGATTGTTAGCAAATTTAGCATTGTTAGCATAGTTAGCATTTTTAGCATTACTGCTAGGAATCATCGGTTAAGTTAGCTAATCAACCTGGTTAGCATTTTTAGTAAAGTTAGCATTGCTAGCATAATAAGCATTTTTAGCGTAACTGCTAGAAATCATTAGCTAAGTTAGCTAATCAACATTTTAACATGAATAGAAATCATTAGTTAAGTTAGAACTGGAACGTTTCATCTTTAAACTGTCTACCTTCACACTATCAACTCTCTGTAAACTATGCAACCACCATGTCTACCCTAGCTACACCTTAGTAACCATATCTACATTATCTATCTATTTTTGCATTTTCATGCACTGGTAATTCCTTGGAATTGCATTTCTAGTTCTTCTTCTAACGCACGCAATTCAGCTTCAACCGTTTAACGTAGAAACTTCATTCAAACGTTGTTGCGTAGGTCTTGCTTATGCCATGCCTGCTTTGTATTTTTCAACTTTGTAACTTTTATACTTTTTAAACTATTAGTTAAAAACTATTACAATTTCCCCCATAGACTTAACATTGCTCATTATGACATCACGGCAGCAATTAGAATCTTAGGCCAGGTGGCCGGCCACCTGGGCACCAACTGTCAGTTTCTCTGGCTTTAAGCATACAGTCTCTCAGAAGACTACATATCCTGTTAACTGTTTACTCTGTCCACAACTGTTTCAAAATAAAAGTCCTCACTGCAATAATACACTATTAAATCATTTAACCATTGAAACTACTCAACTATTGAACTGTTCAACCATTCCAACTGTCAGTTATCATCCACTATGCCTCCAGTCAACTACATGAAACCTCCATGTACCTAGCAACCAACATAGCAACCATTAAAATTAAGCGTTTATGACCGTTTCCATAGCAACCAACATGATTATACTGCAGTAACTTCTTGTTTCCTGATAGTGGCCACCATGGATACCCTAGCAACAAATGTTTCAAAATAAAAGTCCTCACTAGCAAGTTAGCTAGTTAGCATGGTTAGCATTGTTAGCATAGTTAGCATTTTTAGCATAACTGCAAAAAAGCATCAACTAAGTTAGCTAATCAACCTGGTTAGCATTGTTAGCAAATTTAGCATTGTTAGCATAGTTAGCATTTTTAGCATTACTGCTAGAAATCATCGGTTAAGTTAGCTAATCAACCTGGTTAGCATTGTTAATAAAGTTAGCATTGCTAACATTATTAGCATTTTTAACGTAACTGCTAGAAATCATTAGCTAAGTTAGCTAATCAACATTTTAACATGAATAGAAATCATTAGTTAAGTTAGAACTGGAATGTTTCATCTTTTAACTGTCTACCTTCACACTATCAACTCTCTGTAAACTATGCAACCACCATGTTTACCCTAGCTACACCTTAGTAACCATATCTACATTATCTATCTATTTTTGCATTTTCATGCACTGGTAATTCCTTGGAATTGCATTTCTAGTTATAATTCTTTTTCTTCTAACGCTCGCAATTCAGCTTGAACCGTTTAACGTAGAAACTTGATTCAAACTTTGCTACGTAGGTCTTACTAAGGAGACCTGTGCAATATATTTTTCAACTTTGGAACTTTTATACTTTTTAAACTGTAAATTAAAAACTATTAAACATTTCCCCATAGACTTAACATTGCTCATTATGACATCACGGCAGCAATTAGAATGTTACGCCAGGTGGCCAGTCCAGGTGCAGCAGCTCTCTCTCTCTCTCAGGCTACATACACTGGCTCTCTTAAGACTAGCCAGTTAAATTGATTACACCTGTATCTGTATCCACTACTCTCAGTAGAGAGCTGTGTCTCTCCAGTCTACAAGAATATAAGGCACATTCCATCCAACTTTCTATCCATTCATCTTCTTCAGACCATTCACTCATCCACCCATTAAACTGTCTATCAACATCTATTAAACAATCTGCCTATCAACATCCATTAAACTCTCTGTCTATCAACATTAATTAGACTATCTACATTCAACTTTTAAATGATTTACTCTGTCTCAGGCTTTAAGCACACTCTCTCTTAAGACTAGCCAGTTAAATTGATTACACCTGTATCAACTACTCTCAGAGAGCTGTATCAGTGTAAATCTTAACAAGAATATAAGGCACATTCCATCCAACCTTCTATCCATTCATCTTCTTCAGACCATTCACTCATCCACCCATTAAACTGTCAATCAATATCTATTAAACAATCTGCCTATCAACATCCATTAAACATTCTGTCTATCAACATTAATTAGACTATCTACATACAACTTTCAAAGTATTTACTGTGGGTGCCTCTCAAGCAGCGTTTATATGTCCTCCCTCGCTCCTCGATCCTCAATGATCTACATAAAGAAAGATAGAAGAAGGGCTAGACTATCCCATTGTTGCCGCTCCATCATTCTTTATGTAGATCAGTGAGGATCGAGGAGCGAGAGAGGACGCGTAAACGCTATATGAGAGGCACCTTCTGTCTCAGGCTTTAAGCATACAATCTCATTTAGACTACAGATTCTGTTTCACTACTTCCTCTGTCCACAACTGTTTCAAAATAAAGGTCCTCACTGTACACTATTAAATCATTTAACCATTGTAACTACTCAACTATTTAACTGTTCAACCATTCCAACTGTCAGTTATCAACTATGCCTCCAGTCAACTACACGAAACCTCCATGTACCTAGCAATCAACATACCAACCATTAAAATTAAGCGTTTATGACCGTTTCCATAGCAACCAACATGATTATGCTGCAGTAACTTCTTGCTTCCTGATAGTGGCCACCATGGATACCCTAGCAACAAATGTTTCAAATTAAAAGTCCTCACTAGCAAGTTAGCTAGTTAGCATGGTTAGCATAGTTAACATTGTTAGCATAGTTAGCATTTTTAGCATAACTGCAAAAAACATCTAACTAAGTTAGCTAATCAACCTGGTTTGCATTGTTAGCAATTTTAGCATAGTTAGCATTTTTAGCATTATTGCTAGAAATCATCAGTTAAGTTAGCTAATCAACCTGGTTAGCATTGTTAGTTTAAGTTAGCATTGTTACCATACTTAGCATTGCTAGCATAGTTAGCATTTTTAGCATAACTGCTAGAAATCATTAGCTAAGTTAGCTAATCAACCTGGTTAACACTGTGAGCATAGTTAGCATAGTTAACATTTTTACCATTACTGCATGAAATCAGTAGCTAAGTTAACCAATCAACCTGGTTATCATTGTTACCATAGTTAACATTTTAAAGGGATAATCCGGAGTGAAATGCACTTTAGATCAATTTTTCGGACTATTGGGAGTACATACGTTGAGTTGACACCAAAATCATGTCATTCGGATGTATTTTGAGAAAGTTCGAGTTCACCGTTTTTAGCCAAAACTCGTTAGCCTGGAAGTGACCGGGGCAGGTCCTTTCGCCACTACAAAACGCTATTTTTATACCTCTTCTACTGTTCCAAACAACGCTACACTTACGTGGTAGTGAGTAGAGGTTCCCTAAAGCCAAACCGAAGTATCCCCACGTCTTTATGTGGTCAGATAGAGAGTCCAGAATGAATTTAATCGAGTCAGTACCTTCCGGAAATGTCGCGGTGGCAGCTGCGCAACGCTTCAACAACACTTTACTAACATTTCCGGAAAGGTACTGACTCGATTAAATTCATTCTGGACTCTCTATCCGACCACATAAAGACGTGAGGATACTTCGGTTTGGCTTTAGGGACCCTCTACTCACTACCACGTAAGTGTAGCGTTGTTTGGAACAGTAGAAGAGGTATAAAAATAGCGTTTTGTAGTGGCGGAAGGACCTGCCCCGGTCACTTACAGGCTAACGAGTTTTGGCTAAAAACGGTGAACTCGAACTTTCTCAAAATACATCCGAATGACATGATTTTGGTGTCAACTCAACGTATGTACTCCCAATAGTCCGAAAAATTTATCGAAAGTGAATTTCACTCCGGATTATCCCTTTAACATGAATAGAAATCAGCAAATCAAAATGTTTCAGCTTTAAACTGTCTACCTTCACACTATCAACTCTCTGTAAACTATGCAACCACCATATTTACCCTAGCTACACCTTAGTAACCATATCTACATTATCTATCTATTTTTGCATTTCATGCACTGGTAATTCCTTGGAATTGCATTTCTAGTTAAACTTCTTCTTCTAACGCAGCCAATTCAGCTTCAACCGTTTAACGTAGAAACTTCATTCAAACGTTGTTGCGTAGGTCTTGCTTATGCCATGCCTGCTTTGTATTTTTTAACTTTGTAACTTTTATACTTTTTAAACTATTACTTAAAAACTATTACCATTTCCCCCATAGACTTAACATTGCTCATTATGACATCACGGCAGCAATTAGAATCTTACGCCAGGTGGCCGGCCACCTGGGCACCAACTGTCAGTTTCTCTGGCTTTAAGCATACAGTCTCTCAGAAGACTACATATCCTGTTAACTGTTTCCTCTGTCCACAACTGTTTCAAAATAAAAGTCCTCACTGCAATAATACACTATTAAATAATTTAACCATTGAAACTACTCAACTATTGAACTGTTCAACCATTCCAACTGTCAGTTATCATCCACTATGCCTCCAGTCAACTACATGAAACCTCCATGTACCTAGCAACCAACATAGCAACCATTCAAATTAAGTGTTTATGACCGTTTCCATAGCAACCAACATGATTATACTGCAGTAACTTCTTGTTTCCTGATAGTGGCCACCATGGAAACCCTAGCAACGAATGTTTCAAAATAAAAGTCCTCACTAGCAAGTTAGCTAGTTAGCATGGTTAGCATAGTTAGCATAGTTAGCATTTTTAGCATAACTGCAAAAAATCATCAACTAAGTTAGCTAATCAACCTGGTTAGCATTGTTAGCAAATTTAGCATTGTTAGCATAGTTAGCATTTTTAGCATTACTGCTAGAAATCATCGGTTAAGTTAGCTAATCAACCTGGTTAGCATTGTTAATAAAGTTAGCATTGCTAACATTATTAGCATTTTTAACGTAACTGCTAGAAATCATTAGCTAAGCTAGCTAATCAACATTTTAACATGAATAGAAATCATTAGTTAAGCTAGAACTGGAATGTTTCATCTTTTAACTGTCTACCTTCACACTATCAACTCTCTGTAAACTATGCAACCACCATGTTTACCCTAGCTACACCTTAGTAACCATATCTACATTATCTATCTATTTTTGCATTTTCATGCACTGGTAATTCCTTGGAATTGCATTTCTAGTTAGACTATCTACATTCAACTTTTAAATTATTTACTCTGTCTCAGGCTTTAAGAGTACACTCTGGCTCTCTTAAGACTAGCCAGTTAAATTGATTACACCTGTATCAACTACTCTCAGATAGCTGTATCAGTGTCTCTCTTAACAAGAATATAAGGCACATTCCATCCAACCTTCTATCCATTCATCTTCTTCAGACCATTCACTCATCCACCCATTAAACTGTCAATCAATATCTATTAAACAATCTGCCTATCAACATCCATTAAACATTCTGTCTATCAACATTAATTAGACTATCTACATACAACTTTTAAAGTATTTACTGTGGGTCCCTCTCAAGCAGCGTTTATATGTCCTCCCTCGCTCCTCGATCCTCAATGATCTACATAAAGAAAGATAGAAGAAGGGCTAGACTATCCCATTGTTGCCGCTCCATCATTCTTTATGTAGATCAGTGAGGAGCGAGAGAGGACGCGTAAACGCTATATGAGAGGCACCTTCTGTCTCAGGCTTTAAGCATACAATCTCATTAAGACTACAGATCCTGTTTCACTACTTCCTCTGTCCACAACTGTTTCAAAATAAAGGTCCTCACTGCAATAATACACTATTAAATCATTTAACCACTGAAACTACTCAACTATTGAACTGTTCAACCATTCCAACTGTCAGTTATCATCCACTATGCCTCCAGTCAACTACATGAAACCTCCATGTACCTAGCAACCAACATAGCCACCATTAAAATTAAGTGTTTATGACCGTTTCCATAGCAACCAACATGATTATACTGCAGTAACTTCTTGTTTCCTGATAGTGGCCACCATGGATACCCTAGCAACAAATGTTTCAAAATAAAAGTCCTCACTAGCAAGTTAGCTAGTTAGCATGGTTAGCATTGTTAGCATAGTTAGCATTGTTAGCATAACTGCAAAAAATCATCAACTAAGTTAGCTAATCAACCTGGTTAGCATTGTTAGCAAATTTAGCATTGTTAGCATAGTTGGCATTTTTAGCATTACTGCTAGAAATCATCGGTTAAGTTAGCTAATCAACCTGGTTAGCATTGTTAGTAAAGTTAGCATTGCTAGCATAATAAACATTTTTAGCGTAACTGCTAGAAATCATTAGCTAATTTAGCTAATCAACATTTTAACATGAATAGAAATCATTAGTTAAGTTAGAACTGGAACGTTTCATCTTTAAACTGTCTACCTTCACACTATCAACTCTCTGTAAACTATGCAACCACCATGTTTACCCTAGCTACACCTTAGTAACCATATCTACATTATCTATCTATTTTTGCATTTTCATGCACTGGTAATTCCTTGGAATTGCATTTCTAGTTATTATTATTCCGCTGATCAAATTCATTTTTTCTATTCAGCTTGAACTGTTTAACCTAGAAACTTCATTCAAACGTTGCAACGTAGGTCCTCAATAGGGGCATGCTGCTATGTATTTTTCAACTTTGTAACTTTTTTACTTTTTAAACTAAAAATTAAAAACTATTAAAAATGTCCCCATAGACTTAACATTGGCCTCTATGACATCACAGTCGGATCGTTAAGCAATTAGAATCTTATGCCAGGTGGCCAGCCCCACCTGCAGCAGCTCTCTCTCTCTCTCTCTCTCAGGCTTTAAGCATACAATCTCTCTGTGAAGACTACATATCCTGTTAACTGTTTCCTCTTTCCACAACTCTTTAAAGATAAAAGTTCTCACTGCAATAATACACTATTAAATCATTTAACCATTGAAACTACTCAACTATTTAACTGTTCAACCATTCCAACTGTCAGTTATCATCAACTATGCCTCCAGTCAACTACATGAGACCTCCATGTACCTAGCAACCAACATAGCAACCATTAAAATCAAGCGTTTATAACCGTTTCCATAGCAACCAACATGATTTTACTACAGTAACTTCTTTATTCCCGATAGTGGCAGCCATGGATACCCTATCAACAAATGTTTCAAAATAGAAGTCCTCAGTAGCAAGTTAGCTAGTTAGCATGGTTAGCATAGTTAGCATATTTAGCATTTTTAGCATAGCTGCTAGAAATGATTAGCTAAGTTAGCTAATCAACCTAGTTAGCATGGTTAGCATAGTTAGCATTGTTAGCATAGTTAGCATTTTTAGCATAGCTGCTAGAAATGATTAGCTAAGTTAGCTAATCAACCTAGTTAGCATTGTTAACATAGTTAGCATTGTTATCATAGTTAGCATTGTTAGCATAACTGTTAGAAATGATTAGCTAAGTTAGCTAATCAACCTGGTTTGCATAGTTAGCATTGTTAGTATAGTTAGCATTTTTAGCATAACTGATAGAAATCATTAGCTAGGTTAGCTAATCAACCTGGTTAACATTGTTAACATAGTTAACATTGTTATTATTGTTAGCATTTTTACCATAACTGTTATAAATCATTAGCTATGTAAACCAATCAACCTGGTTATCATAGTTAGATAACATTTTAACATACCTTTTAGAAATCATTAGTTAAGTTACAACTGGAATGTTTAAGCTTTAAACTGTCTAACTTCACACATCAACTGTCTTTAAACTATGCAACCACCATGTTTACCCTAGCTACACCTTAGTAACCATATCTACATTATCTATCTATATATTTTTGCATTTTCATGCACTGGTAATTCCTTGGAATTGCATTTCTAGTTATTATTCTTCCTCCGACCAAAATCCACGTTTTATAACGCTAAAACCACTTAACCGTTTGACGTCATTCAAACACTCCTACAAAGGTCTTGTAATGGAGATTTGTCCAATGTATTTTTCACATTTGTGAACTTTATACTTGTAGAGATATTTACGATAAAAGATTTTAAAATTCCCATAGAGTTAACGTTGAGACCCTTTGGCGGCAAAGATTAATTGTTACGTCAGTGCTCAGCTGTCAGTAATCAAGGATCTTTGATCCAAATGCCACCGCTGCGCCAGGCTGTAACAGCTATGAAAACATACCATGCCCCTGCTGTAAACCAGGACGTTATCGTCTTGTCAGCTGCTACTCCTTACTTGATTTGTAGTAACCGGTTTGCTCTCGGTAACGTTATCAACAGCTAACCTAACGTCAACGTAAACACTGTATTTAGCTAACGACAAGCAATTTACTAGCAAGTTACAAGCAACTGTTGCACCATAGGTTCAAGCCTTCTTATCACAGTCGTTTCTAGTAGCCTACCTACAAACTGCATTGCTATCGCTATCATTTTCACGTTTGTTTGTTTGTTAGCAAGCTAGCAGCTAGTCGTTTCAGCTATAGGGACTTGCCAGCCAGGCAATCATTTAAAGCTTTCGGCATCATTCACAAATTAAACACCTTTGTTAACAGCTTATTGTAGGCTACATTCCTATTAGGACAATCACACACCTGGAAACACTTTGAAGAACATACTAGCCCATCCTGTAATATGTGTAGCCTACATAAAATATCCTACTGTAAGCTAACGTTGCATTTGTATATCCTACCTGTTGCTGCATCATCGTTGATTGATTGGCGTTGTTTGAGATTGTATTCCGTATTCCAATGGTGTCTAAATCTATAGCCTATGCCTACTTTTAACCTGCATTAGTGTATGAAGGCTATGTAAGATATCCTACCAGTCGTCACTGTAGGCTACTAAAGTGTCAGCTCTTGCAACTTCAGTCTTTTAAATTCTAATAAATGAAGAGTTATTTTCCAAAATAGCCTATATCCACAATTTTGATGCATTTTCATAAAACACTTTTTAAATGTGACTTTCCAAGTAATTTAGTGGAATTGTAATTGGGTTATTGTTATTTATCTATTCTTCTGTGTAGCCTAGTTGTCTTTTTAACTATAGGCCTAATACAATGTTTTACACAGTCAGCAACCTTTTTGCATTTACATGCAATGGTAATTCCTTCCATGGAATTACATTTTCTAGTTGTTATTGTTATTATGATATTATGACATAACTGCTCTATCCCTTGCTTGGCCACGAGTTTGGCCACAAATTTTCTCCACATGATTATGTAATTGGTATCTCTGGTTTTATCTACTGGTATCATCTCTGGTAATATCTATATTACTGTGGTTTACCAGAGAGCATTGAAGTGGTTAGTAATCAAAGATTTGACCTCGATCTTAGTTCCAGTCCTCCAAATGTTTTCTATCAGCCACTAGCGGGCGCACTATGTCATTATTGACCTACTCTTGACACAAAGTTTTTAAAAAGCTGGGAACGGTTTTATCATATGATTCTTTTTCCATGTGTAGTTTATGTTGGTTTGTAGGCCTACGTTGCATAGAAACATTAACAAGTTCTACAACTAGTTCTGCTGTCCCTTCACTGTGAAGTAGACTAGGCCTCTTACAGGTTATTTGTCTTCTCTTTCTCATAAAAAGACATGCAGAATGCAAACAACACATTTCCCCACTGATTATGCACTATATAGCGGATTGAAGAGTGAAGCTATAATGAGCCTGTATCCCTAAATCATTAGGATATTCGTGGTTATACTTAGCCTAATATTTATATTCTAATAGTCCTGTTGATTCGTGAAATCAACCAGCACGATATGACATCCATGGTGTGAGAGTGATAATGTTTGTAGAAAGACCTTTTATATCTTTTACATACATTTTACATCTTTTATGTAGTTAAGTATAAGATTAAGTTATACATTATAGTAATAAATTAAGTAAATTAGTATATCATTATATATTAATAGTATACTGTATAAATTAAGTATAAACAAGTACAGAGCCATGCCCCAATTTTATCTTGGCCTTGACTGGTTTGCCTCTACAAGAGTAAAGGGCCATAATGCACTACTCACCAGAGCCAACTTCAAAATGTCCTCAGATGACATCTGCATGACACAGTCTACAATCTCGTGTGGCCTTGTACTAGCACAGTTTGAGGTGTTGGCCATTTTCTAAAGTAACAATTAAAAAAAAAACAAGACGAGAGACAATGTGACCACCCAACACCTCAGTATCATAATGCAAAACAAGGTGCAGATGTTGGAAGGTAATCAATCACCATGGCTATGTCCAAAGGCTGTGAGGTGACGAGGATATCCATGGCTGCACTGCCACTTTCAGCAATGCCTCGATGGAAGAGACCAGAGCTCAAGGGTGAAAGAACCTATGAGGAGCAATTCAATAAGCATTACTATTGCAAAGACTATCTAACAGTCCAAAGCCGTATAGGTAGCTTGAGTTTCATGCATATACTGACATTAATGGAAAGTAAAGGAAATGCATCAAAGACAAATATAATGGCAAAATAGGCGTACTAACAAAGTAAATATTGTATACCCTCTTGTAAACGAAAGTATACCATGCTATACACCAATTTATAGAACGCGAAACACTCCGTAACTTTGCATTGAAGCCCACCTGCAGTGACACACTCATCCCCCCTGCGGACTCCCCAAATATGGTGACAGACGAGGGGTCCCCTCCAAAGCTCTGGATGTTCTCCTGAACCCACTGCAGTGCAGCCACCTGGTCCAAGAGACCCATGTTTCCAGGGGCGTTATCATCCCCAGTGCTTACAGGAGACAGAAGGGGAAAACATGTTATGTCTGTGAAATACTGCACAAATCCTAAATCATATAAGTAGATGTTATATTACATTAATGGTATGGGATATGTAGACTCTTCATTTTTATTCTATGACAACAACAATCATTGTCCAAATCAAAATCAAGGTAAATCTAAGGTCATACAGTAACTGCAATCTCACCTGAAGAAGCCTAGCAATCCCAGCCTGTACTGGATCACCACCACCACCACTTTCTGATAGGCTGCCAGAACAGATCCATCATAAAAGGAGGCGGAGCCCATGTAAAACCCTCCACCATGGATCCACACCATGACCTGGATGACACCAGCCCATGACTTTAGACAGACACTGAGAACCATGACCAGTCATGGCAATGACCATGGTAATGAATTGAAATGTGATCGCAACATAACTTCCCAAACACAGATTAATGTAACCGCTTATACTGTCATTCTTTGATTAAACTCACCGGTAACTTGGCATCTTCAGAAGGTTTGCCAGGAGTGTAAACATTGAGATAGAGACAGTCCTCAGACACCTCAGGAATCTCCATGATCATGCCTAAGGCTTCTGACACCATTACAGAAATCTGGCGGTCTTGTATACACCTGATAACAAATCAGACATCAAAGTGCCCCCGCTCATAACGGGATTGTGACATTAGTCACAATCAGTCATTGAAGGTGCAGTCAGTGATGCATGACGTTGCATTCATTGTATTTTAATACTGAAATTTATTAGCAGTCCCTTTTGTCCAGAAACAATGTTATATTTTAACAAAGGAGGAGAGATGTTAACGCACACCAAGATGAGGTGCTGGCTGCCAGTGTATAGATCCAATGTGAGGGAAGGAGAGTGCCGCACACTCCAAGCTAATGAAAACATGTTTAATAGGCGATAATGTTTCGGCCTATAAGGCCCTCATCAGATCGCATGTAGTACATTCAGACAACAGAGACTATTTTTTTTTTTTTTTTTTGCGTTACAATTGACTATTGCTAGTCTAAGGGTCTCTAATCAGCATTAAGTAGACCTGGTTAACTTACATAAGTGGTTGCTTGGTGGCATCCCTGACTCCCTCCCATCCCTGCACAGGTTGGGGCGAGGCCAGCCTGAGGGGTCCCACAGGTGGCTTAGCAAAGGGCACGCCCAGGTAGGAGTGAACCACAGTCGTCTTTCCCCTCACTCGCAAGTACTCGCCTCTGAGGGCTCCCAGCTTGGTGTGGATCAGTGGTCCTCATAGAACATTGGCAGCATCATGTTAGTCGATATATTCCCTATCAAATGTTCATTTGTTGAGCCTATGGATGCCAATGACGTGTTGTGTAGGTTTGCTTGAATTCTGACATCCTTGTTTTCAAGCATGTTGCGAAACATTCAGCATGTTAGTGCAGTGTTTTTCAACCTTTCCATCCATGGTACTGTACATCCACGCATGTATCGTGTGTGCGTGCGTGCGTGTGCGTGTGCGTGTATGTGCAGGCCCGGGTGGCTAATCGGGAGATTCGGGAGGATTCCCGATGGGCCGTTAACGTATTGGGCCGGTGGGGCGGCCAATGTCAATTTAGTCTCTGCATTTGTTTACAGTTCAATTCGGAATCTGTCGTTTCCTATAAAGTAGGCCTATCCATCGCTGTTTTTTTTAATTATCTTTTTTTCACCCACACATAGGCTACAGCTACCGCATTGTCCATCGAATTCTATCAAGTGGTATATGAACGCGGATATAGGCTACTACTTGGCAAACCATGGGACAAACACCTAAGAAGGGAGAATTTCAACTATAATTCGTTTTAGGACAGTTTAGCCAAAGATCCTTCATATTAACCCTCTCTGGTTTAGCGGAACTTACCATGATCCATTGTTGACGACGTTAAATACGCAACACTTGCTAGGAAAATAAGCCTTATCAGGAGAGCCATTGCCGTCAGCGTCCGTTGTCAACTAAAAGTGAGCAACTGCGTGGACTCTTGCCTTAACGACCTATAGGCTACTTGTCAAGTAGCCCATGTCAATTGACTGGCTTATCCGCGGCCCCTACACTTGGCTCTGCAAGCTCCCGCGTTGTAGAAGGGGAGGGACGCGTACAGCAAAACCTGGTAAGTTCAGGGCGCCGCCAAGAGTCAGCCAGCAGCAGACCAAGTTTCGTTCGAGGCTAACGTCTTCTTCTTGGTTTGCCCAGGGCCGTAAAGACAGTGCTCGAATAGGACCGGTACTCACCGGTACGCAGTACCGACACTTCTACAGTTACTGCTCTATTTCTTGCGTACCGGGAGGTATTCTAAGTTGCCGGTGCTCTTTTCTGTCATCTCCAAATCAGGTTCCGCGTTTTATGGACCTTGTTTTGTGCACTGGTGCACAGCCATGTTGGAACAGGTAGGGGCTCAAAGTTGGGAGTATGGAATTGTCCAAAATCTATTATGCTGAAACATTCAGAGTTCCTTTAGGAACCAAGCACAGCTCAGGGATGGCCCCGGTCCATCCTGTTCCAACATGACGGTACAGTGCACAGAGCAAGGTCCATAATCATAAAGACATGAATGACAGAGTTTGGTGTGGATGAACTTGACTGGCCTGCACAGAGTCCTGACCGCAACCCAATACCGTTTGGGTCGTTTGGGATGAATTAGAGTTGAGACTGAGAGCCAGTCTCCTCGCCCAACATCAGTGTGTGACCTGACAAATGCACTTCTTGAAGAATGGTAAAAAAAATTCCCATAAACACACTCCTAAACCTTGTGGAAAGCTTTCCCAGTCGTCATATTAAACCCTATGGAATAAGAATGGGATGTGACTGAGGTTCATACAGTATGTGAGTCAAGACCGGTGAGCAAAACCGAAAATGTGCATCTCTCTCCTTATTTTTTTTTTACTTTTTACTCTCAAACTCCTTTGAGCATTTGTACTCCCATGCCATTTTATTTAACCTTGTGATATATTGGATAGGCAATAACTGTTTTATTATCATCAATATGATATGGTTTTTTGTTTTATTTAAATTAACTACTCTCTTTAATTGAACTTATTTAATCGGACTTGAAAAAATAGTGAACATGAACAGAAATATCAGGATTATGCCTTCAACTAAAGTGCATAACACATCTGTACCTCTATTCACAACTGCATTTTGAAATGTACATTATGGCTAATTTATTTTCTTTTTTTTAATGTCAATAAATGATCAAGCCTTGGACTTCCACGGCACCCCTGGGAATGCGTCGAGGCACCCCAGGGTGCCCCAGCGCCCACGTTGAAAAACAATGGCCTAGACTATATAGGGCGCCCACTCCTGGTGATATGATATACAGTACGGCTGCCCGCTTCGCTCATGCCGAAACTGCTACTGAGCGGAGTGGTAGCTTAAAGGGACACTTCACCGATTAGCATTAAGCTTTGTATCTTTAGAAAACCAGTCATGTTTTTGAATGGTCGTGCATCATTCCCACAGTTTGCCTTGAGATGGGAGAAATACGGATTTCAATGTTGGACTTCCTGCTTTCAATGATGTAAAAAATCATAATTTAACATCATTGAAAGCAGGAAGTCCTATTCATGGGTTTCATTGAAATCCGTATTTCTTTCCGGTTTTGTAAAGCTGCAAAGCTTAATGCTAATCGGTGAAGTGTCCCTTTAAGTGGTAGAGTGAGCGGTGGACGTTTTTGGGGTCGAGCTGATTACAGTGAGGTCCTTGCTGCGCACTCCAGCAGCCTGGACTGGACGGAGCGAGCGCAGCCCTTCACTTTCACTGCAGTGACCACGGCCCCTCCCCACCATGGAAATGAATAACCTGATAAGTACAGGACAAAAATAGTCTACCAGACAGTCTACCAGAGTCCAGTCACTTATCATTTCTTTATTTCCAGTTAATTCATAGTGTTTACAGTGTTATTTCTATGTAAGAAAACAAAACAGAAATGTGTGCAGCTGGAAATACCTTTGTAATGTGTGGTGTGAAGCTTTTATGGGCTAAAAAATGGCTAAAATGTGATATATCCCACCGAACAAATAAAAGCAGCCTACTGGTAGTACTATTGTTATTGAAAAAAAAAACATTCACAGTAAAAAGCATAGTGAATTGTACAAATGTCACCAGTGTTGTAGGCCTTTTATCTTTTACCCCCCCCCCCCCCCCCCCCCCGACTAAGCCCTGAACCATCACACACTTAACTGAAATCTTCTGTCTTCTGTAATATAAAATATGTTAGTAAATAAATTAAAGTGAAATAAAATAAAATAAATCTCATAAAAGTGAAAAATACATGATCAATGTATCAATCAAATAACCGTTCACTCATGCAGCTCTTTCTAGGGCTGGTTAAGGCCTCTATGATACTGTCCTCACTCAGATTGCCTCACATGTAGACGCACCAGAGAACACAAACCTGGCCGTGATAGAACTCTGATTCAAGAATTACAATTTTCATTCCATCCCTCCATCGATCAGCACAAGAGATTGGTTTCATATTTTGTTTCCATATAAATTCCTGTGTCCTTTAAAATAGTCTGTCTAGTTCTAATGAAATCATTCCACGCAGTGAAGACTCTAATGGGAGTTTTGTTCTCATTTGAGGAGTGAGGGGATCTGAGGTTCAGCCTTCTACAGCTCGTCACTTTGCTGCTGCTTCTTCTCCTGGATCTTGTTGGGAAGAGTCTCCGTCAGGAAGGTAAAGCGCTTGGCCCTCAGGTGGCTTCCCACCTGCTGCTTCAGCCCGATCCCCAAGTACTCTTCCCCAGCACCGTACATCGGCCAGTGGGTCAACCCAGGGCCATTGGGAGATCTGAAAAAGGACAACAAACACACACACACACACACACACACACACACACACACATACACACACACACACACACACACACACAAACACACATTAAAGCAGGGAATACACACATACACATACATCTACTGTATACTGTATGTAGGCAGCTCACTGCTCCGGGTTAATGCGTTCACTGAGTGTGTTCGCTAATTAAGTTTCAATATTTGATCTTTAAATATTTGACTGAAAATCTTTTGCTGACATACCCAGTGCGAGCAAAGTTGCCCCAGTATGACATCACTGTCCTACAAAACTCGTCTTCCTCCTCAGTGAAGGAACCTGATACAGCACAAAAAAAAAAAACATACCAGTTTGTGTGAACAGTTTGAAGATGAACCTGAGACAAAGTACTCAAGGTGTGTGGCAAGTGTCAGAGTAAATCTATCTTACCATTTATCTTGACATGGGCCTTCATGAAGCAACCTCCAAAGACAAAGGCAAGTTCGTCTCCGTGGTCCACTTTGACAAAGCTTGGGCGCTTGCTCGAGAGGAAGCTCGGAGGATGCTGGAACTCGTACATGTAAATAGGCGCACCAGAATCTGTGTGTGTGTGGGACAGGGAGGTCATATTCTCAGTAAGACTGAAGCCAGTAGATGATGCCAATGAGCTGCAACTATTCTTTTGTCTGGAATTCCCC
Source organism: Sardina pilchardus (assembly GCF_963854185.1). Classification (NCBI taxonomy): domain Eukaryota; kingdom Metazoa; phylum Chordata; class Actinopteri; order Clupeiformes; family Clupeidae; genus Sardina; species Sardina pilchardus. Next base: position 21,771,124 of record NC_084999.1, read on the forward strand.
CCAAGCACTTCAACTTCTCTCTGCAAATACTTCACTGATTATTTAATTATATATATTATTATATTAATATTATTTTATTTATAAGGCTAAATGCACAATATTCGCAAATTTGAAAGACGTCAATTCATATTCATTATGGTCTCATAGGCAACAACGAAACAAAGTCTTACACTTAGTTATTTACTTTCACCACTGCTAAGGTAGCCAAAGAAAATGGCCCAATAATATTTGTTTGACTAAATGAAAATCCTACACATATTCACGCAGACTAGTCGGGTTGCCTGGGACTCAACTGAGGTCTCGCCAATTGTTACATTTTGTGACGGCGCGCCCTTTAGATAGCTGGAATACATGCGCCTTTCACTTTAGACCAGGTTTTTTCTTGGTCTGTGGTGTTGTAATTTGTAGTGATCTTGAAACAGCTATGCGCCTGACCACACTTTCTTTTCCACTGACATACCCAAGGGAGTATGTTGCAATGTGCAATGTTTATTGACAACTGGTGAACTTGAGTGAGTGCATGATGAAACTGCCTTGAGTGTAAGCAGAGATTATAAAAATACTGTAAATGTCCTGCCACATATTGACTCAGGTGCTCAGTGCACAGGTAGAAACCATATATGGTAGGACTTTTACTTTCTGAAGTCGGAACTGAACAGCTCATGGTGTACGATAGGAACACGTCTTACATCGCGTTTATGCGCCAGGTGTAATACAGGGCCCTTAAGTGGAGTCTTTAAATTTGGGAGTGAGGCCAAAAAGCCAATGTCATTTTGTGACAAATAAGACACTGAAATGACGGCCGGAATGTCCATATCTGAATTCATTTTGAATGTTGAATGTGCTTCAGAACCAAACATTCAGAAGACGTCATTGAAAATAAGTCAGAAAACGTTCATTCTGGCTCTTCGGGAGACGTCTTTTCAACGTACAATAGACAATGGACGTTGTTTGGATGTACTTGGATGCCACTTCCTTCATTCCTTCATAGTCCATCTCTTTGGGGATGTGTTGCATGGCCTACTGTAGGTTGCTCTCTTACCTCTGTGAGCCTTCGATAGCTTGATGGCAGGTATATTGAAGATTAAATCCGCCATGAGCTCTGTAAACGCATCCCTGTTTTTCAACACATCCTCTCCATTCCCCAGATACTCTTCTAAAATCAAGTCAATGACCTCGCTGTCCATACCCTACAAAGACACATTTGAATTATTTAGGTTCAGTCTTCAATAAAACGAAATGTTTTTAGTAATAGACTTTCAAAGTCATCACCACTGTTGCCCAGTTCAGAGGATCATGATGAGGCATACATAAAAAAGTAGGAAGGGGGTGATGGTCTGTTTGGCAGTCTCTAGGTCCATCCCATCTATCCAGCCAGGTGGTGCCATGGACTTGAAGAATAAATAAACAAAAAGCATGTCAACAAAGGCTATCTTCCTCTCCCAAAATAACTAAAAAACACAGTGAGCGTGTGCAAATTGCGTTTTAACCACATTTAGTTTTTTATGTTGTTGATTGGAAAATATAATTGACCACATCATCTCCAAAACCATACACTTTCCATTTTTACAGTAGGCCGATCAGACTCTACTCACCGAGGGCATTAGCCATCCACATTCATCACTGGTTATGCCATTAATTAATGGTACTAAATTGTGAGATTTCAAAAGGTCCTCCACAGGTTTGGGTAAAAACTGTCCATCAGCTGTCGGGAAAAATACCATTGCTTCATTCTGTGAAATTGGGAACATTATAAAAAAAATTAGAAAATACATTTTTTGAGCGTTCTGGCCAAGGTGTATGTAATTACATGCCTATCCATCTAACTGAGCCACGCTTATATGTACAGCATATACTGTATACTGTAAGTGTGTGTGTATATATATGTAGCCTGTGTGTGTGTGTGTGTGTGTGTGTGTGTGTCTATATATATTGTAAATATTTCATTTACTGCAATATTAGGCCTACTGTTTTTTATGTTTTACTGTTTAAGTTCCCAGCTTGGCCACTTTTTAGAGTTTGACACGTAATTCTTCACATCATTATGTAATTGGTATCCCTGGTTTTATCTTGTAACATCTATATTACTGGTATCTCTGGTAATATCTATATTACTGTGGTTTACCAGAGAGTCTTGAAGTGGTCAGTAATCAAAGATCTCTGGTTTTACCTCGATCTCAGTTACCTTGATCTTGTCTTCCAAATGTTTTTATCAGCCACTAGAGGGCACATTATGTCAATATTAGCCTACTCTTGACACAGATAACTTTTTCAAAAAGCTGGGAACAGTTTTATCATATGATTCTTTATCCATGAGTTGTTTTGTAGGCATAGTGCATACTGTATATTGCATAGAAACATCAACCATTGTTCTGCTGTTCCTTCACGTAGGCCAGGCCTCTCTGACAGGTTATTTGTCTTCTCTTCTCTCATAAAAAGACATGCAGAATGCAAACAGCACATTTCCCTACTGATTATAGCAGATTGAAAAGTAAAGCCACAATTACCCTGTTTCACTAGATCAGTAGGATATTCGTGGTTATACTATATGTAGCCCAATATATTCTAATAGTCCTGTTGATTCATGAAATCAGCCAGCACAACATGACATCAATGGTGCGACAGTTATAATCTTTGTTTGTAGATAAATCTTATCTTTCATAAACAAAAAAAGTACAAAGCCATGACACACTTTTATCTTGGCCTTATTTCGGTTGCCTCTACAAGAGTAAAGGGCCAAAATGTCTCACCCCAGCTATGTTCAAAATGTCCTCAGTTGACATCTGCATGACACAGTCCACAATGTCGTGTGGCTTGGTGCTAGCACAGTTTGATGCGTTGGCCACCATCTAAAGTAACAATAAAAAGCAAGTAGTGAGATAATGTGACCACCCAACATCTCAGTAGCCTATCATATGCAGGTGCAGATGTTGGAAGGTAATTACCATGGCCATGTCCAAAGGCTGTGAGGTGATGAGGGGCTCCATGGTTGCACTGCCACTTTCAGCAATGCCTCGATGGAACAGACCAGAGCTCAAGGGTGAAATAACCTATGAGGAGCAATTCAATAAGCATTTTTAATGCAGAGATTATCTAACAGTCCAAAGCTATATGGGTAGCTTGAGCTTCATTGAAGTTAATGGAAAGGAAAGGAAATACATTTAAGACAAATGGCAAAGGCAAAATAAATGCACTGACAAAGTAAATATTCTATACCCTCTCATAAACAAAATTACAGTAAACAATGCTAAACACCAGTTTATACATAGAACGTGAAACCAATCTCAGATAATAGTTGGGAGTAGGATTCTGGTTTTCATATAGCAAAGCAAACACACAGTATATTAGCACAGAAGCCCACCTGCAGTGACACACTCGCCCCTCCTGCAGACTCTCCAAATAAGGTGACAGATGAGGGGTCCCCTCCAAAACTCTGGATGTTCTCCTGAACCCACTGCAGTGCAGCCACTTGGTCCAAGAGACCCATGTTTCCAGGGGCACCATCATCCCCAGTGCTTGGTAGCATAACAAAACAAGAAACTGTGCTGTGACTCCGGCTGTGTTATTCGATATACATAGAATCATCACCAGAATGAAGTGTAAACAAAAAGTAACCAACATAAAAAAACAGGGGTGTTGTTATAGAGGGTTGAACACTATTTTCATTATACAGGTAAGGCTGCTAAATAGACAATATTCTACCAAGAGTTGTTAGAGGTTAAAAGAATGAAGTGTAAACAAAAAGTAACCAACATAAAAAACAGGGGTGTTGTTATAGAGGGTTGAAAACTATTTTCATTATACAGGTAAGGCTGCTAAATAGACAATATTCTAACAAGTGTTGTTAGAGGTTAAAAGAAGGAGGAAAATATAGCTACATATAGTGTAAAGAACTATAGGGCACTCTCATGACTCTCAGTCTAAAATGCATGGTCACTGGCGGAAAGTTTAAACAAATTGTGTGGGTTGTCCAGTCCACATTGGATGTTGTGTAGTTACTAAATGTTATCAAAAGAAGGTGGGCCTTATATGTTTCTTAATCAGTCATGGGTGTGTTTTGGGCATAACATCCTTTAAACCAATGAGAGTGAAATCACCAACAAATGATGGTGAACAACTACTCAATAGATGTGATGTGAGATGTATTTCATAATATCTTTATTACAATTATGTATCCCATTGTAATCGTGTTATTTTGTATTGTTTTGCATGGATGTGCACTGGTGCACGTTCCTGAGGATAAGAGAAGCAGAGTGCGTTGTGCACCCGCCCATATCACTGTCGATAATGCGCTCTTGTTATAACAACAACTCGCCACAGATTTCTCACCAGGTTTCCCTTGGTCAGTAGTGCAATGTGTTTTAGGTAGTGTTTGATAGCAATTTTTAGTTAATGCACCAGACCCTCCTTAGGTTGTTAATTGCCACACCCCTTGGTGCGGTGCTCAATAAAAGAGACGGGCATGGCGAAAAGCTCAAGTCTACGATAGGAATTGCGTTGTGATGATTATAGACTTTAGACTGCACTTTAGACTATCATGATAGGGGCTATGTACACAAATGTATTATGATCGCCACACCATACATGGCACATTCTGTTTATTGACTGACTTAGGGTGTAAAGGACCTGTTGCCACTGACTTCATGCTCACCTGAAGAAGCCTAGCAATCCCAGCCTGTACTGGATCAGCACCACCACCACGTTCTGATAGGCTGCCAGAACAGATCCATCATAAAAGGAGGCGGAGCCCATGACTAGCGCTCCACCATGGATCCACACCATGACCTGGATTACGACAGCACATGCCTTTAGACAGACACTGAGGACCATGGCCTCATGGTAATGAATTGAAGTGTGATCGCAACATAACTTCTAAAACACAACTTAAAGGGATATTCCGCCATTTTTGGAAATACGCTCATTTTCCACCTTCCCTCGAGCAAAACAATCGATATTTACCTTGTTCCCGTTCATCCAGCCATTCTGTGAGTCTGGCGATACAACTTTTAGCTTCAGCCTAGCATAGATCATTGAATCGGATTAGACCATTAGCTTCTCGCCTGCTAGCTTCATGTTTAAAAGTGACTAAGATTTCTGGTAATTTTCCCATTTAAAACGTGTCTCCTCTCAAGTTAGAAAGTGCAATAAGACCAACTGAAAATGAAACCTGGCGTTTTTCTAGGCTGATTTGACATGGAACTACACTCTCATCTGGCGTAATAATCAAGGCAACTTGCAGCTACTGGCACTACTACTGCTTGTTGTCTATGGGGACTATTTTCAGATGCTGCGTAAGATATCACTGCGCCTATGGTACGTTTGCAAGTTGCCTTGATTATTACGCCAGATGAGAGTGTAGTTCCATGTCAAATCAGCCTAGAAAAACGGCAGGTTTCATTTTCAGTTGGTCTTATTGCACTTTGTAACTTGAGAGGAGACACGTTTTAAATGGGAAAATTACCAGAAATCTTAGTCACTTTTAAACATGAAGCTAGCAGGCGAGAAGCTAATGGTCTAATCCGATTCAATGATCTATGCTAGGCTGAAGCTAAAAGTTGTATCGCCAGACTCACAGAATGGCTGGATGAACGGGAACAAGGTAAATATCGATTGTTTTGCTCGAGGGGAGGTGGAAAATGAGCGTATTTCCAAAAATGGCGGAATATCCCTTTAATGTAACTGCTTATACTGTCATTCTTTGACCAAACTCACCGGTAACTTGGCATCTTCAGAGGGTTTGGCAGGAGTGTAAACATTGAGATAGAGACAGTCCTCAGACACCTCGGGAATCTCCATGATCATGTTAACCATTTCTGACACATTTACAGTCATCTGGCGGTTTTGCATACACCTGAGAACAAATCAGACATTAGACTGCTCTCGCTCCTAATGGGTGGTTGTGGTGGACACATCAAGAGTTTGTGTATTCAGTCATTAAAGGTAAATTGTGCATGATGTCGCATTCATTGTTTATGTTTCTACTGGCATTTATTAGCTCTCACCTTTGTCCAAAAACAACGTTACATTGTAGCAAAGGACCAAGCAAAACACACCAGATAGGTAACTCATACGTCCCTTCAGCATTCCCAGAGAAACTCAGAAAAAGGAGAGAAAGGAACGCTACTCTGGGTTGAAAATCTTTTGTTCAGGGTGCTCTTCAAAAGAGGGCCTAAGATACCTAAATTTTTCTGTGTTTTTTTTTCATGAAACTCAGGCTCCCTTCACAGGCTCCATTCATTCCCTTTTCCCTTTAAACTTAAGAACGTAGGCTATAGGCTAAGCCAACGTTGTTTTGAGGTTATGCTATTTGTTCAATCAGTCATTTTGAGTGAAGAGTGAAGACAGACAGTGTTCATTTTCTCTCAATGTTCAATTTTATGACTATGAAATTCCTATAGATGGCTTGTAAATCGAACAGAAATAATCTAATTTCCCATTTTTACGACATACGTCCTTTTTTGGTCAATACACTGTTTTGGTTTACTTTTTTACCTCATGCACGAGCACGAGCAGATATGAAGCTGACCAACAGTACGCCTCGTTTGAATAAATGAGGGCAAGATGCAGCTAACTGGAGTTAATGGAACAGCTTCATTCTCATCCTCAAATGAGAGTCTACACTATTTCAAGCAGGCTATTCTGCAAGGTTGATGGAATATCCCTCTGGGTGTTTTCATTGTCATTTTCTACAAACACAGCATTTTTTTGACAATGTATATAGGCAGCTATGGATTAGGAGGGGATGTTTGCTGTAAGTGACATTTTTTTATTTGATTTTTGTATATATTGTGCGTGATAATTGACTATTGCTAGTCTAAGGGTCTCTAATCAGCATTAAGTAGACCTGGTTAACTTACATAGGTGGTTGCTTGGTGGCATCCCTGACTCCCTCCCATCCCTGCACAGGTTGGGGTGGGGCCAGCCTGAGGGGTCCCACAGGTGGGTTAGCAAAGGGCACGCCCAGGTAGGAGTGAACCACAGTCGTCTTTCCCCTCACTCGCAAGTACTCGCCTCTGAGGGCTCCCAGCTTGGTGTGGATCAGTGGTCCTGTACACAAGAACATGACAGCCTGTTATGTTTAGCCTACTCTAATGAACTGAAGCGACATAATATGGGAAAACATCTTGATACAAAATAGCCGAAGTCGATTCACATTCACCATTACAGTTGATTAGTTGAGCCTATGGATGCCAAATCAAATGTGATTTTATCTAGCGTAGGCTATTGAATTCTGACATTAGTCAGCATGTCACAGAACATTCAATGTTTGTGTTTTTACCTTTTTTTAGCTTGTAGGTAGCCTATATGTCATACATTAAAACAAAAAAAACAAAAATCCCGTTGCACCAACCAACATGTAAAACAAATACACACATAGCCTAGTCCACAGAAAAATATGGACAATAAGTCATTTGTTTACAGTTTAGTTCGGAGTCTGCATTTTTAAGTAGGTCTATCCATCGCTGTTTTACATATTTTCACCCACAGATATTAGAAAGCTAGACAGTAGATAGGCCTACCGCATTGTCCGTCGATTTCTATTAAGTGGCAAAGCTACATGAACACGGACATAGCTGGAGAAACACCTGACTGAAAACACACAATTCGAAGGGAGTGGCTTTTACGACAGTTCAGCTGAACATACCATCATCTGTTATTGACGAAATTAAAGGCGCAACACTTGCTAGGAAAATGAGCCGTATCAAGAGAGCCATCGTTGTCAGTGTCTGTTGTCGACTGAAAGTAAGCAACTACACGGACTCTTATTGCCGTAGCGACCATGCATTTCCTCACCCGCCCCTACACTTTGCTCTACTAAGCTCCGGCGTTGTAAAAGGGTAGGGACACGCACAACAAAATGTGGTAGGCCTATACTGCCAAAAAAGGCTGTATTGAGTTACCTGCCCGGCATAATGTGACATCCCATTCCTATGGTTTAATGTGACGTCGGTCTACCCTTTGCATCTATATTTCAACTCTTCTGAGAAGGCTTTCGATAAGGTTTACAGGTGTGCTAATTCACCCCAAAAGCGTGCTTTTGGTTGATTTATTTCAAGACTCTGTGCAGGCCATGTTTATCCACACCGAATTCTTTCATCCACGTCTTTGTGGACCTTGCTACTGTAGCCTTTAAGCGCACTGGTGGACAGTCATGTTGGGACAGGAGGGGCCCATCTCCGAGCAGGGCTTTGGCTTGAATTCAGTTAAAGGAACTCTGAATGTTTCAGCATTAACCAAGAGGTTTTGGACAATCCCTTGCTCCCAACTTTGTGGGAACAGTTTGCGGATAGCCTCTTCCTGTTTCAACATGACAGCACCAGTGCGTAAATGTCCATGAGGGCATGGGTGACAGTTTTCAGATACATTATGTGCTTAATTGTTAAGGTTCTCCAATGTTTTCTCAGTTAGACTATTAGAATGATAGGCCTACCCGCATGGTTGCTGATAATGGGCAATGTATATTGCATTAAAGATCAGCCATTTCTTTCTACAACAGTCATTGACTCATTTACAACATTAATGATGAGAACAATGACATTTCTGGGTGACTCCAAACTTTTGAATGGTACCTAGGCTATACGTTATCACTACAGCTCTGGGTCAGCCTGACCTAATGGTTGGCTTAAAGAAGCCAACTAACAAACCGTTTCACCGTTATTAGTTAAGGCTACTATTATACCACTATGTCCAATTAAGGAAGTACGATTATCCTATTAGGTTAATTACTTTGCATTCTATTATAAGCTGTTTTAAATAGCCTAACCCATTAGCACTTTGTATTCTATTATAAGCTGTTTTAAATAGCCTAACCCATTAGCACTTTGATATACAGTAGGCTATGTATAAAACACATACTAACTCATTGCAGTTCTGCATGTGTTTAAGGCCATTCCCTATCTTGAGAAGAGATATGCTATCTATCATCAGGGGCGTGTCTAGGGGGAGGCTGGGGGAGGCAGTGCCTCCCCAAAGATAACCTCTGCCACCCCAGAGAAATTATCTGCGACGGGCGAAAAATGGAAAATGCACGCCCATACTTCTCTGTTGGATTACTCACGAAGCTCTAGTCATACTAATATATAGTGTCACTTGTTGACAGAGCACGATCTTAGCTTTCTGATGGTATTAAGAACGTAGTTGCTGTAATAAGCGTTCGCGAGAAAATCAATATGAATTTAGGCCTGCATTAACATTCGCATTATCTGCGAAAAGTGCAAAATGCACACCCATTCTTCTGTATTGGATTGCTCACGAAGTTCTAATCACACTGATATCACATGCATATCACCTGACAGAGCACGATCTTAGCTTTCCGATGATATTAAACACTAGTTGCTGTAATAAACAGTTCGCGAGAAAATCAACCTGAATTTACATGAAATGTAATCGTTTTTATTCCATCTCCACAACATTAGGCCTACCTTCGGTAAAATATCTCAAGCTCTTCGTTCAACCTACACGTGGCAAACCATATCAAATCAAATGGCAGACCTTACCAACTACGAGGCTATAAAGCATTAATTTGTACAATAAGCCATTCCCGAGTAATCCAGCTTTTAAATTGCAGGCAGCACATACACAGGTCTCCAACTTCGCTCTGTATTAGCACCCCACAATAATCACTGCATGCATATTGTGCTCTTCTTGTTCGTTTTTTTGAACGTTTATTTAAACCACATAGAATCAACGCATTGCTTCCACATATTTCTATGCATTATGCCTATTTTAGACTAGCCGAATATCATCACTGAAGCCTAATTACTCTCACGTTCTCTTAAAGTGACAGGCACTCCATGACATTAAAGATAAATGTAAATCAATATGACAATCATGTAAAATGTGAGTAAAAAAAAAAATCTATATGAAATAGTCAACTTAATATAACTAATTACACATAGGCTATCATAATGTAAACTTAATATGAATTTCAAAATGTTTGAAATACAAATAAAGCCACCTTTTCACCATAGGCGTAGCCACGGGTGGGCCCGGATGGGCCTGGGCCCGTCCACCTGTCAATCAGGCCCACCCAACTCTGTGCGTAACAAACGCAGAAACTTTCGTTTTACTAACTCAAAACTATATCGCTGACTGGTGTGGCATTTTCAGACGTGAATGAACAAGAGGAACATTGTGGCAATATTCTGAAGTGATAGTTACCACTACCTGGCGCCCAACACCTACCCACGATTATAATAAAAATAGGCTATATATTTTGCTCTACGTCAGATGCACTAAACGCTGCCATTCTCTCTCGTGCGCAAACCAAATGTGTGCGTTCCGAACAGCCCAGCTAGCCTAGGCTACGTTATTCTGGCTCATAAAGTTGAACAAATGCATGTAGTTATTTTACAGAAAGAGATAAATAGCTGGGAAGTTATGGTAGGCCAACATGGAGTGAATATACACAGGGAGATTCTTTCGGTACTCGTAGCTGAGCAGGCGCCACACGCATCTGCCAGGTCTTCAGCGTCATATTATTTAAAAGTAGACAGACGAAGCCTAGCTATTTGAAGCTAAACAAACGAATATCTGTAGTCCTATGAGTGCAGTTCATTAACCTGCTAATCAAAGTAGACGCAGCAGGTCTCAATGTCCCTTCGTTACAACTGCGGCTGATCTCTCCGACAAGATCATATTTAGAATTGCCTAAATTGTCACTATACGGTCGACTCAAATAAAATCTCCGACCCCGGGAATCAATGCTGTAAAGGACGTGAGAGAGTGCAGCTGACTGACATAATAATCTCACAGGTAAATGGCACGATGTCCACAAACAGCCAAAGTTGCATTATGTCTAAATCAGTATCAGCAAACGTTTGGGAACTGGGTGCATAAGCGAATTAAATGAAAAAGGAAAACATATTTTATTTGAATATTGACGGCAATACCCAAGATATACTTAAAAGATAGAATCCCGCACACTGTCCATTACGCATGCAAACTTGTATTCACAGTATTCACGACGTTTCGGTCATAAAGAAGGTCTATGACGGAAACGTCGTGAATACTGTGAATATGCATGCGTAATGGACAGTGTGCGGGATTCTCTCTTCTCTCTTTTAAGTAGGCTAACTGGTTAAAACCTATTCCAACGCACCTGTCCCCACAAAAGAGGTGTGCAAAAGCGCTTGTAAACTAATAGCCTACCTAAGATATAGCCTAGTACAGACCCAGAGAAGGCTTGGTAGACGTTTCGGATAGGTTGCAGCATCTTATAGCTGATTAATAGCAATCGCCTTCAGTTGTGCGTTAAAAGCGGTAGCACGGAATAGGCCCATATAAACGATAATCGTTATAGGCTATAATGACAACCACTGTCCCTCAGCTATTGAAAACACCTTGCCAGTGCTGTGAGAAGTGGTAACGTTGCTTGCGATGTTATGTAGCCTAATGACGCATATGTTCATCATTTAACTTGGAATCCATTTCTAAAATAATTTGTCAAATTTGAATATTCATATTTTGGGTTCAGGCCCACCTGAATTTTTCTAGGCCCACCCATTTTATGATTTCTGCCTACGCCCATGCTTTTCACTGAGTGTGTTGGGGGAAGAATATGCCTTGTAATGTCTTTGATCTCCACTGGTGTGGTGGGACTCCCAAATCAAATCAAGAAAGTATCAGAATTCTTAACTTATTATCAGTATCAAAACAATTGTGACACACTAATAGTCTTATGTATTTTTCATTGACTATGTCACCTGGCTGATGCATGAGAGATAGATAGATAGATAGATAGATAGATAGATACAGTGGGTATAGTAAGTATTCACACCCATGCTAAAGTTGACTAAAAAGAGGAATATAAAATCATCTTTTGAGAATTGATTGTAATGTCTTAATTCAAAAAATGAGTAAAAATCAAACCGCTAAGGACACTAATTTTCTTTGTGATTGAAGAATGTATCGTAAATAGATAAATGTTCTTCCTTAAATACAGGTTGCATAAGTAATTGAACCCTATGTTAAATTCCCATAGGAGCAGGAGGATTTTTTATATGTTTTTATTTTTAAAGGCCAGCTATTTTATGGATCCAGGATATTATGCATCCTGATAAAGTTCCCTTGGCCTTTGAAATTAAAATAGCCCCACATCATCACATACCCTTCACCATAGCTAGAGATTGGCATGGTGCTTTTTCCAGTTAGCCTATTAGCCTGTTTGATTTGCATTGAGCTCAATGAGCATCAAACAGGCTAATAGGCTAACTGGAAAAAGCACCATGCCAATCTCTAGCTATGGTGAAGGGTATGTGATGATGTGGGGCTATTTTAATTTCAAAGGCCAAGGGAACTTTATCAGGATGCATAATAACCTGGATCCATGAAATAGCTGGCCTTTAAAAATAAAAACATATAAAAAATCCTCCTGCTCCTATGGGAATTTAACATAGGGTTCAATTACTTATGCAACCTGCATTTAAGGAAGAACATTTATCTATTTACGATACATTCTTCAATCACAAAGAAAATTAGTGTCCTTAACGGTTTGATTTTTACTCATTTTTTGAATTAAGGCATTACAATCAATTCTCAAAAGATGATTTTATATTCCTCTTTTTGGTCAACTTTAGCATGGGTGTGAATACTTACTATACCCACTGTAGATAGATAGATAGATAGCTAGAATGGCTACAGATCATTTATGATTCTGTATACCTATTATTGTATTGAATGTGAGTTGTATCAGTCACGCCACTACAAATGATATTGGGAAACCCATACATTTATTCACCTGGTTTAACAACTAGGCTACTACATTGTTTAGTCTAGCTAGGGCCTAGATGGGCCCTGTGAGTCTGCCAAGTGGCCATGCGCTAAAATACTGTGCTTTTTTTGTTGCCACCCCAAATAAGCCAAATGCCCCCCCAAAGATTGCATCCTGGTAACCCCTCTGTCTATCATTGTATTATAGGCATACACATTTTTTTTCACAATGCTCTATTCCTCTTGAATCTGGGTAAGCACTAGGCCTACACATAGGCAAAAAAATAGGGGGGAAACAAATATGATATAGTAATAAAGAAAAGGCTCACTTGCATGTCTAATCTGACTGCAAGTTCATTGTGACTAAGCACATTGTAGCACTGGTTTGTAAAGAGAGCTGCAAAGTTTTATTTTATTTTTGTTACGGTCAGGTCTGTTCTGAGGCCTGTCCTACTGGTTCTTCTCTGGATGCCTTGATGGATTATTATTGGCACCTATATTGATAATATAGGCACCGTTACCGTTTAAAAATAATAATGAAAAAACAAATGTCAAACTGGCTATTTGTTATCAACAGGCTATTTGCCGCCATTTCCCATACCGTCTGTAATTTGGTGTGAGGTTTGATCAATAATGATATTTGATGAAAACAAAAAGAAAAAAATGCATTTAAAATGCCCTCTTATGCTGTCTATCTGAATAGTGTGTGGTTTGTACTATGTATGGTGACACACAACACTGGCATGTTAAGCATTTGTCTTGTAAGTGTACTAAAGTTAATGTACCTTAGTCACATTAACTTTAGTACACTTACAAGACAAATACTTTTCTACTCCCCCACACCACATACAAACAGTTTGTAGGTCTTTCCCTGAATGTTTATAAACGTATAAACATATAAACACTGGACTCTGCCCTCTTATTATCTAATTTTACACAGGCAACATTGTAAATTTAATCAGACTAGCATTTTATCACTATCTGTCTCTATCTCTACTGTCATTCTGCTCTCTCTCTCTCTCTCTCTCTCTCTCTCTCTCTCTCTCTCTCTCTCTCTCTCTCTCTCTCACACACACACACACACACACACACACACACACACACACACACACACACACACTTACATACTGTAGTTATCTGAAAACAATCACCACGTGCAATATGGTCAGTCACGATAGGGGAAATACTTGCAAGTTCAAGCACTGACACTCAGTCATGTGGATCTAAACACTGCCAGTAGCGTGTCATATCAATGCAGATAGATGTGAAATTTAGAGTTAGAGATCGTCTTAAGTTGAATTAGGGGCAACCACAAAAGGACTCCAGTTTATGTTCACTGAAGACACTGTAAGTCTCTTCTTCTCTTCTTTATAGTAAAACTATAAAGCACATTTGCTAAATGAATTCACAAACTTAGTTTACAATTGTATTTAACAAGTAATACTACTGTCAATTGAACTACGAGGCCAATTGTAAAAAAGTTGTGACGCTGTGTGAAATGACAATGAAAACAGAATGCTATCACTTATGAATCATGTTAACCTTAGCCTATTTGATTGAGAACATTTCAAAGGCAACATATTAGCTGTTGAGAGAGATTCGACAACAAGGAAATGTTTCGGCCATTAGGCCTTCATCAGAGTCATCAGTGACCTTTGACCTACTGGAGGGCATTCCAAGTACGTGATTTGGTGACATACTTGGGTAAGTTAACTCAGAGTAAGTGATAAACCTCCTACAACAAGAGCCCTATATGGCATTGTTAACATGAAGAACTCTGCACATCAATCCTAATCATCTGCCTTCACAGGTGCTTCTCAGTAGGAACAGGGGAATCACATGGGAAGGAGACTGGAGCACACTGATCTCACTTGTCACAGTAGTGTCGAAACGTTAGTCTGTTTGCACCAATAAATTCCTATGTGGCCCTATATGGCATTGTTTTGTTAGGAGAATGAAGCCATACAGATATTATGAGGTTTGCCACTTATTCTGAGTTAACTTCCTCAGGTTTGTCACTATACTTGGAAATCCCCCTGGCTGAAAAGTTTGTTTGTTACCCCCTGTCGCTACTTAAGAATATTGAAAAGAAAAACAAATTTGTTTCTTTTATTTTGTTGACAGAAAAGCATTCATGGTTCAAGACATGCAACCAAAGTACAAGTGAAAACTGTAATTGTTTTGCACTGCTCCATTTCACTACTGCTTTTAGAAGCACAAAGATTATATTTGACCATTTCAGAAGATTTTTGGAGAGAAACAGGGATTTAGCATACTGGACAAGGGCCTTTTCTACGAGATTCGCTGAAATTGTAGAAATTGTGAAGTGTAGAGATTCCAATTTTCTATGGAGGCCCGTTTCTGCCTCTTGAAAAGAAAAAGGTGTTGACATACTGAGTAAACATTTTGACCCATATGCAATGTGTGATAATTTGAGATAGGCTACTATGTCAGGATGTTGTTATACTAAGACTAAGATTGTGTGTGTGTGTGTGTGTGTGTGTGTGTGTGTGTGTGTGTGTGTGTGTGTGTGTGTGTGTGTGTGTGTGTGTGTGTGTGTCTACCAGTATGTTCATGAAGTCGGATTCTGTTGCCATGACATCTCTTGGGGAGCGTAAGCAGGGGACGGTGTGCATCTTTGGCACTGGAGACTTTGGACGCTCTCTGGGGCTTCGTCTGCTCCAGGCAGGATATGAGGTCGTGTTTGGGTCACGTGACCCCAAGAACTCGGCCCTGGTGCCCAAGGGTTCAAAGGTCATGACCCACACCGAGGCAGCTCAGATGGCACAGGTGATCTTTATAGCCGTGCAGCGGGATTACTATCACTTCCTGAACTCGCTGACCCCTGCTCTCGAGGGCAAGGTGCTGGTGGACATCAGCAACAACCTGAAGAGGGGCCAGTTCCCACAATCCAATGCCGAGTACCTGAGCAGCCTGGTTCCTGGAGCGTCTGTGGTGAAAGGCTTCAACACAGTGTCAGCCTGGGCCCTGCAGTCAGGGGCGCTGGACGGCAGCCGACAGGTGAGGGGAAGTGACATCACATCAAAAGCAGAATAAGACAAATGACCAAGTTACTGATGAACATTGATACGTCATTATATCATGAACAATGCTAGATTACCACATTATGCTGTTCATTGATAGTTCTCCATAGCTCTTAATGCATTGTGGTGGAGTCATCCAAATTAATAGTGTTCACCTGTGCGGCAAAATGAGTCCTGCCTATACTGCATTCTACATGCACACTCACACCTACATGGATGACAGTATTGTAATCAAGACTCATGGATTCAGCCTTACGCATATTGGAAGGTGTGATGACTATATTGGAAATACAAAAGTACACAACTTTAACAGGCTTTCAAGTCTTCTTAAACGGCGAAGAGATAATTTTTTATTTCGATTTACTTAATATGAAGCAATTTCAAGCAATTTTTTTTAAAGCACAATTTCCACTGCAGTCTGTGTTTTTGGCCCAGAATATTCTAGAATCGTTTAGGCTGCCACCATAAACATTTTAAAGTATTCTATCTTTTAGTTTTGGTGAAAAAGTACACTGAGCAGCCTGGCGCCGGGAGCGTCTGTGGTTAGGCCTCAACACAGAGTCAGCCTGGGCCCTGCAGTCAGGGGATGCTGGATGCCAACCGACAGGAGGCCTCACAGTCCCAAATAATTGCGCTTGTTGTCTGCTCTCAGAGCTTTTTTTCATATACATACAAGAGACATTCAGAGATAAGAAAATGATCCCCTCACCCGAGCAAAATCCTATTTTTCGTGGAGGTCTGGATGTTACCGTTGATTATATCATATGGCAGCTGCACAGCTTAAATTACTCTGTGGAGACTGAGTGCAGCGATTAAAACGGAGTTAATGTTTTTTTAGATGGAAAATACCCAACCTACCAAAAAACCCAAACTCATTTTTGATGGTTGTTTTTCTTTTTTTTTTTTTGACAACTTAGCATGACTGTTTGCTCACAGCTTTATGTATGTGATTTTGTGTTGATCAAACTTGAGTATAACAGAGAAGGAGGTGTGGGAATTTTTTATGCACAGTGCGTAAATCGGGCTCGTAGGGTTAAATGATTTAGAAGACAATAGGTATTAGATCCCTCACATAGACAGAGTCACATAAACACATATGCACGCACACACACACACACACACACGCATGCACGCACGCACACACGCACGCACGCACGCTCGCACACACACACACACACACACACACACACACACACACTCCTGTCTTATTTTTTTTATTATTTGTTCAACTGACTCAACATGACTTATCTGCACCTCACACTGAAAACACAGACGCTACAGAAAATTGCATTTGATTTACCCTGTCAGCTAGACTAATGGCGTCTTTAGCTCCTTCTCACAGCGAGGTGCCATTTGTCACCCCCTAGTTTGTGGGTAGAACTTTGTACTTTGTGTTGGAAAGTGCATTTTGCTTCTGACAAAACCAAGAATGCACTTCTCATTTGACCCACTGTGAGTCACATAGGCTATCTAGCAGCGTGAGATGAAGTGTCTTGTTCAGAGTTTTACAGTGCGCCAGGGCTTGCTGCTGAGAGAGAAGATATAAGCCTTCACTAAATTTAGAGTTGTGCTTCTAGAGCTGCTTATGATGTTCACAAGATGGGGTCTTATTTTATGTTTTTCTGTTAGTTTAGTGTTACAGCCTAGATTTCAGAGGTGTTTGGTTTGAGTTGAAGATGTGTTCAAAACAGTTATTATTTTATTCAGCCCTGTAAAAAAAATGAGTAGGCTATAGTACATTAATCCAATATGGAGACCTGGAGGCATCACTGCAAGCTTTGTTTATTGTATATTGTGAGAATGTGCGCTTGACCAAATTGTGCACTCGTTTTATTAAATTATGCTCTCTTTTTACTAGATTATGCATAACATTTAGTATACTGTGGTGTACTGTAGTGAATAGTGCCCCAACCCCCCCCACCCCCATCCGCTGTTCCTTATTTTCATATCAGAGAGTTGCCGACCCTATTGGTAACCCTTTGACTGAACAACACCAAGGCTTTGAAGTGAAATTTCTCTCTCTGTCAGGTGCTGGTGTGCGGGGATGACCCTAAAGCTAAGCAAGCAGTAGTGGACATTGCCCACAGTCTGGGGCTGACTGTCCAGGACAGGGGCTCCCTCCGTGCTGCTGGGGAGTTGGAGGACATCCCCCTGCAGCTCTTCCCCAACTGGAGGCTCCCTCTCTGGATCGCCACGGGGCTCACCGCCTTCTTCTTCTTCTACCTGCTCATCCGGGACGTCATCTACGCGTACGCCGAGAAGGGACAGGACATTTCCTATCGCATCATGATCACCCTGGCCAATAAGGTCTTCCCTATCGTTGCTCTGGTTCTGCTGTCTTTGTGTTACCTGCCGGGAGCAGTGGCGGCCATCTTGCAGCTCCACAACGGCACCAAGTACAAGCGCTTCCCTGGTTGGCTGGATCGCTGGATGCTGTGCAGGAAGCAGCTGGGCCTGTTGGCCTTGTTCTTTGCTGTTCTTCATGTGGTCTACACATTTATCATCTCCATTAGATACAATGTCATGCACACAAGTGACACAGAGGTCATAACACAGGTATGAAATCTCAATGTAGTCAAACTATCCATGATATAAAAAAATTAAAAAGGTAATTGTCAAGATTAAAAACTCAGTTCTCAGGTATAATATGGTAGGAATTTTATTTACTGAAGTCAGTTACTGAAAAAGTTTCCCATCTCTAAAGGGCTGTCACAACTAACTGCATGGTCCTGTTTCAGATCAGGAAGAACCAATCCGTGCCTTTTGACAATGCTGAGGCCTGGGCGACAGACGCCTTCCTGTCCCTGGGGGTTCTGGGCTTCGCCATGTTCCTGCTGCTGGGGATCACCTCTCTGCCTTCAGTTAGCAACACGCTCAACTGGAGGGAGTTCCGCTTCGTACAGGTACAATTAAGCACACGAGTGTGTGTGTGTGTGTGTGTGTGTTTGTGTGTGTGTGTGTGCATGCATGCGTGTGTGTGTGTGTGTGTGTGTGTGTTTGTGAGTGTGTGTGTGTGTCTGTGTATTTGTGTGTGTGTGTGTGTGTGTGTGTGTGTGTGTATTTGTGTGTGTGTGTGTGTGTGTGTGTGTGTGTGTGTGTGTGTGTGTGTGTGTTTGTGTGTGTGTGTGTGCATGCATGCGTGTGTGTGTGTGTGTGTGTGTGTGTGTGTGTGTGTGTGTGTTTGTGAGTGTGTGTGTGTGTCTGTGTATTTGTGTGTGTGTGTGTGTGTGTGTATTTGTGTGTGTGTGTGTGTGTGTGTGTGTGTGTGTGTGTGTGTGTGTGTGTGTGTGTGTGTGTATTTGTGTGTGGGTGTGTGTGTGTGTGTGTGTGTGGGTGTGGGTGTGTATCTGTGCATACACATCAGCAAGAAATACATATTGTTATTCATGATGAAGGCAAACATGTTTTTTCCAGCTGGTCAATAACATTATCAGGAATTTGTCAACATTTACCTCTAACAAGCCCTGGAAAATGGTGTCATGGTTGTTGCTAAACATTTTAGAATCCTTACCCTGTTGTGTTCACGGTCTCCTCCACAGTCCAAACTAGGCTACCTCACTCTGACAATATGCACTACTCATTGCCTCCTGTACGGATGGAACAAGTTTCTGAAGCCGTCCACCTACAAGTGGTTTACTCCTCCTGGGTTCATGCTGTGCCTGGTGGTCCCCTGCATAGTGCTGGTTTTAAAACTGATCCTGTCCATCCCCTGCGTTGATCACAGAATCACTCTGATCCGGAACGGTTGGGAGAGGCCGACCAAGGTACAAAGTAACAAAATGGACGTGTTCTTGGAGAAAGGAACCACTCTTTGACATTAAAATGACCCTTGTGTTGTCAGTGAATGTAACTTGATACAACTGTAGTTCAATGTACTGCTCCTGCAGTGTCATACCAAAAAAAGTGTTTAAATTATGATGCAGATCAGTGAGATAAATTTACTGCATTTAATAACATAAGACGCTTGTGATTGTAACATATTTTCAAAAAAGAATATTTAATTTAAAATGTTGACATTTATGGAGTGATATGCCAAAATCCACATACAAAACATGTGGACAATAACCCATTCAAAACAATAACTCACAATGACTCATAATAACTTGGTGGATTGATGTACAACCCCAAATCAGAAAAAAGTTGGAATGTTGTGTAAAATGCAAATAAAAACAGAATGTGGCAAAATTATGTTGATTTGATGCAGTAACACATTTCAAGTTAAGTATGAAGCAACGTCTGGAATCTGATCTATTTGATTGATAAGGCTAGACCATTGATATCATTCAGTGATGTGATTGGTGCCTGTTGCGACTTGGAAATGTTTCTCAATTGAATCTTCAGATTCTATTCACTTTGCGAATGAATTTGGATTTTGTCCAGGCTAACAAAGTTGTGTAATGATAAACACAACAAAATTTCACAACAGTGAAAGGAACTCTCAATGTTTACGCATTAACCAAGAGATTTTGGACCATTCCATGCTCCCAACTTTGTGTGAACAGTTTGGGGATGGCCCCTTCCTGTTCCAACATGACTGTGCACCAGTGCACAAAGCTCTCCAAAGTTTCCTCGTCCAACATCAGTGTGTAACCTCACAAATGTGCTTCTGGAAGAATGGTCAAAAAGGCCCAAACACACACTTCTAAACCTTGTGGAAAACCTGCCAGAAGAGTTGTAATAGCTGCAAAGGGTGGACCAACCTCATATTAAACACTGTGGATTAAGAATGGGATGGTCACATAAGTTCATATGCAAGGCAAGTGACCAATACTTTTGGCAATATAGTGTACAAAGGATATGAAGATGAAAGGAGCAAGACAGATGAATGAGCTTTCTCTGACCATGCAGTAATTTTAGGTCACCTTCCGAGAAAGGGGAAAAAAGAGAACTACAGGTCACTAAGTTTTCTTCAAAACCCTAGGGCTTCAGTTCAGGCTGGCCTTTCAAGAAGGAAACACCTGGACTAAATCCACCTTTACCTTAAGTGCAAAGCTTTATTTCCAGGCCTAATGTTAATGAGTTAGCATTTAAAGCTTGAATTCCATTTTATAGTGCCTAATGATTCTCCCTTTTCACATCAATTTCTAGAAGTTTCTCTAAAGACCTTTAAAACCTTTTACAAAAAGTGCAAGACAAAAATAAGGAACTTTGGTGTAGGTTTTCTCTCCCACTGTCCTGCAGGAAACACTTGCCTCACAATCTTAAAATAAACACCTGAACGGAAACGTGTAATTTCCCTTTCTAATCTTTCATCTCTGCAGCAATCCTCTGTTTTCAACCCCCTCTAGAGTGTTTGTTTACACTGGCAGATCTGTTTTTGAGTTTCAACTGATCGTGACCTAGGGACCTCCATTCTGACCGAGGAAGGAAACCAAGCATGACCGCTAAATGCACTTTCCCACATTGAAACTACATTACCTATCTCTTTTCTGCTCCAGTATTATCTTATGTAGCCACTAGCAATGCCTTCATAGCACAGACTCCTGATTGGAAACCCCTTGTTGTACACTAGTTGTTGGCCGGGGATTTTGTGCCAACCACTTCTATTACATTGCATTACATTTAGCACTTTTGTCCAAACTGATATGCTTTACTTCTTCTTTATATCTTACTTCAGAAATAGGTTTACCCATAATTTCCCAATAGCTGCAGCTTATAGGCTATATGGTTTTTGCTAAATTTCCTTAGCTATGAGGTTAATACATGGAGACAGTTGATATTTTTTAGTAATATGGTTTTGTTACTTTTAACTTTCATAAAACACTGCAGCTTATAGACACTGCATCTTATCTCATTGAACAACGACTTTCACCTCATGTATAGCCTTTAACCAAGGAAAAAAAGCATTTTCTGAAAGCCTTACCTACAGTATAGTTTGCTTTAGAGTTCAGTAAATGGAAGTGGTATGGTTGAGAAGTGTACCAACAGCAGCATCTAGTGGTTAACATGCTAGAGACCATACAAAATGTGATTATGCAATTTGCTTGTCCTCATCTTGAAAAAAAAAAAAATCCTATCTAATATAATTTTGCGTAATTGGTTGACAGCCACTCACACAGGTAAAGTATCTGTTAAATGTTTCAAACTATCACCTGGTCAAAGCAATTACAAAGCATGTCATTGGTTTGACTATATACTACAGGGGAGCGTATCCCAAAACCATAGTTTCTAATCTGTTAGTTGGTTGGCAATTGGAAACTACATTGCAACCAACAAAGTTAGAAAGTTAGTAACTTCGCAACTATGGTGTGTCCTATACCAGTATGAAATGACACAGACTCCTGAATCTGCCCTCATCTTCTTAGTGTGTGGGTCTACCATCATTGGAAACGTCTGTGCCTCTGAAAAGCAGCACTACTGCTGCTGTCTTTAAATCACCAAAATGACTGCAAAGAAAACATGCAAGACTTACTGTAAATGCACTTTTTTTGTTTCGCTTTTAAAGAGATGTACTGTATCTTTTTCTCAGTTGTGAAAAGTTAATCATTCTTGAGGGCATGGTCCATATATCTCAAACTTACATAGAGGGCTTCAAAACCCTGCAATGGCTACAGCATGGATAAAATGGAATAATTCATCAAAGTTTGGCATTGCAGGGACAGCATAAAGATCGTGTAGCAAAAACATGAATCGTTTATTCAGAGAAGTGACGACTCCTAAGTAGGCTAAAGGGACAATGGAGTGTCAAACAAACCTGTTAAATCTTTTTTTCTGAATGGTTGGTCGGTCACCTTCCACATACCTTTCCTTCCAGAGAGTACAGACAACCATAGAATCATACACCATCTCCAGGGACCCTCGGACTCCTCCACACCTCAGAGGTTACACTGCACTCAGAATGGGAAAGAGCAGCACAGCTCCAACACTCAAAGAAATAACTCTCGGTGTTCCTTACTAAAGTGTGTTTGTTTGCACATAGAGAACTATATCACTTTAAAATGAGAATTGCTGAGTGACATTCAAATGAGCTGACGGTCATATTCAAATTTGCAGTGGTCTCTCAATTTTGAATATGACCGTCTACTCATTTGAATGTCACTCAGCAACCTTAGGATAACCTCAGAAAAAATATGGTGGTCTCATTTTTTTCCCAAAGCTGTATCTATCTATCTATCTATCTATCTATCTATCTATCTATCTATCTATCTATCTATCTATCTATCTATCAGACTTACATACACAAACACATGTAAGGACAGAATTGATAAATACCTGATTACATCAATTCCAGAGTTCATGCATGTGTCTCTTGCAGCCTAATTACAGCCATCAAAAACTTGCTGTCCACCAGGTGGCGCCACTTCCTCAAATGCTCTCAAAATCTTTCGCTTAATTACCTCATGAGTGGCTTTGAGTGTATCACACATCCTCAAGACCCACCTCAACTGATTTATTCGCCAGCCCCATTAATAGAGGATGTCCGAGTCATTGATTCAACCTTTAGACATGTGATTTACGGTACAGGCTCTCGCTATCTCGCTCATTTCCTGCTCTTCATGATGCAACTTAATGACATGACTCTCGTATGACCATATAAAGCACTCTCCACAGTGTCGTGGCTTTTGAAATAGGACCCATCAGGGCTCACTACTATTGTAGTATAGAAGCTTAAGACTGTCCTTGGGATTATCAGCACGGGCTGGGTAGACAGTAGCCTTATTGACTCACCCTGAATGTTTCTCATTAAATGTGGAACGCTGCTTTGACATTTCCCGTTTTCAAACTATGAGCAGTTTAAAATCCTCATCACATAAGTAAACCTATTATAAGGTGACTTGCAAAATGCACCCACCATAAGCGGGGAAGGGAACTAAAGAAAGCACAGGTTAAGCATAGTTAAGTAGCTGCCAATCTGACTTGGAAAATGACACAGCAATATATTGAGATTTCATCTTCTTTTGATCTATTTTAATGCAGATGCCGTCAAAAAAATATGTCTCAGTTTTCAAAATCCTCTGAGTAACACTCAGCTACTGAGAGCATAACAGCACACGAGCTTCTTGCTGCAAGATGTTTGACATCTTACGGAAAGGACCAAAGAGATAATAAATTAAGCAGCTGCATTGCAGCGAAGTTTCTAATCTCTTCGAGCACATTACCCATATCTCTCCCAAGAGGGGGTCAGGGAGCATGTGCAAAATTAACCCCGCTGACCACTCAGGGATCTCCATGGGCAAATTAAATTATCCCGCGGACATATTCACAACTGCCTGTCTGTGGATACTTGAACGTTTGGAAAGCTGAGGACAACAAGGGGCCTCAGAGAAGGAATTCATATCCCAGGAAAATGCTAATCTGTGTTTACAGACCACGTTCTGATCAAGTGTAAATAACAGCTTTTGCTCAGGTCATGGATTTTGCTGTGCCAAGGGATTTGTCTGAGTGGGGATATTGACTGTTCATTTTGGGACAGTTTTTGTTTACAAGCACAAATCAACCCATCCATCCATCCATCCATCTTTCTATCTATTCATCCGTCCATTCTTCTATCTATTCATCCATCCATCCTTCTATTGACCCATCCAGCCATTTATTTTAGCTTATCTGCCTCTCTTCCTTGCCAATAAATTATGTCGCACGGGTGGGTAGTTACTTTGAAGGATAAACTCAATTTGCTCCCTTGTTTGAACTTACTGTCACCTTGCTGCCAACATGAACCAGGAGGCCTTCGACACACTTACTGTATTTCAGAGGGCACTTTCATCATCATGTTATTTCATCATGTTTCACACAATATTCACACGCAAAGTGAATATAAGTGACGCATCAAGTGTTATAGTAATGGCTCGACATTTCTCTCATCATGTCACAACTGCAAGAAATCCAAGGAGCTTGCGTGTGTTCTTCTATCAGCCAAACAAACGATAAGGTTATTCAGGTGAATGCAGTATTTGTGAGCTGTGAGACCTTGGACTTGTGTCTTTTGGCTTACACCCCTAGTCTACTTTTCTTGGCTGACTCAGTCCACTGACAAGCTGTGCTCTGTCAGGATTTCAAACAATTGCAAATTTTTCCATAGCACCTCATGAGCAGATGGCCTGCACAGAAATGCATGGGGGTGTAATCGGTTATTTTAATGGCCCGTTGTCTCCAGTCGGCTGGAACGCATACAAACTCCTCGCTCACACTTTGTGCGAAAAGTGGTCAGAGTGCACGACAGGAAATTGGAAAAGTTTGAGATTGAGGTGCCCCAACCAGAAATATCTCTCTGTCAACAAACACACTCTATTCTGTCTCCCTGTCATGCTCACACACACACTCTCTCTCTCTCTCTCTCTCTCTCTCTCTCTCTCTCTCTCTGTCTCTCTCTCTCTCTCTCTCTCTCTCTCTCTCTCTCTCTCACACACACACACACACACACACACACACACACACACCTTGGTAAGGTGGAGGTGGGTGCATTTGTCTCCAGAATCAGAAAAAAGGATTATGGAGCTGAGGTGTGTGATTATTGAGAGTGAACTGCGCCAGGCCTCCATCTCCACACAAACAAACAAACACACACACTCACACACACTTTCTCTCTCTCACACACCGCACACGCACGCACGCATACACACACACACACACACACACACATACACACACAGGCACACACACGCACACACACGCACACACAAAAACACACACTAACACACACACACACACACACACACACACACAATCTGTCCTTGAGCTCAGAGAGAAGGATATAAATGGAGAACTGGGTAATGAAAGAGAAGAAGAGTTGAGACCTTTGTAGGCCAGAGGGATCCTGCGGAGGGAAGAAGGGAAGGGACAGAGGCCAGGCCTACAATTACCACTCACCTCAGGGAGAACATGGGTCAGAGCTCAATCCTACCACAGTGCTTACAGTAAAGTTGACTTGTGTTAGTGTGTGTATCAATATCTTGTGTGTGAATTGTTTGGGGACATAACAAACTGTTCCAGCCAATCACTGATGGCATGCACATTTCAATTGCATGGGAGGTAGGGGCAAGCTAGTTCTCTGTTTGTTTACATGTAAAGGGACATTTCACCGATTAGCATTAAGCTTTGTATCTTTAGAAAACCAGTCATGTTCTTGAATGGTCGTGCATCATTCCCTCAGTTTATCTTGAGATGAGAGAAATAAGGATTTCAATGTTGGACTTCCTGCTTTCAATGATGTAAAAATCATAGTTTTACATCATTGAAAGCAGGAAGTCCTATTCATGGGTTTCATTGAAATCCGTATTTCTCCCATCTCAAGGCAAACTGAGGGAATGATGCACGGCTGTTCAAAGACATGACTGGTTTTCTAAAGACGCAAAGCTTAATGCTAATCAGTGTAGTGTCACTTTAAAGGTCAACATGTTTAGAGCACCTGCAAGAGGCATTATTGTTATTGTGTCATTATTCGCCCACACAGGTTTACACAGAGTAAAGAATACCTCCACGTCTTTACTTCTGAGAGACTCTGCTTCTCTGGAATGCTCTTTTTTATTCCCTATCATGGTGACAGTTAACCTAATTAGTTGTGAAATGTTCCTCCTTTTGTCATCTTTAACACAACTTTTCTCAGCCTTTTATTTGTCCTCGTCCCAACTTTTCTGAGATGTGTCGCTGGCATCAAATTGTGGCATAAAATGTGCCTAATTTCCATGAACTAGTTCAATTTATCACTTTCAACATTTGATATGTTGTCCTTTTTTCAGCTAAATATGCTTTTAGATTATAACATTCTGTCATGTCCCAATTTTGAATTTTGCCATACAGACTGTGAGTGAGAAAACACTGTCAGGAACATATGAACACCTTTAGAATATGAGTCAGTACTCATTGACTGGAGAAAACATACAATATGAGCAAACATATACATATGCTCACCACCAACAGTGATGACATCTTGAAGCCTGATACAATGTCCACTGTGCATTCTTTATTCGTGTGTGTGTGTGTGTGTGTGTGTGTGTGTGTGTGTGTGTGTGTGTGTGTGTGTGTGTGTGTGTGTGTGTGTGTGTGTGTGTGTGTGTGTGTGTGTGTGTGTGTGTGTGTGTGTGTGTGTGTGTGTGTGTTGTCTACTCTATGTTGTCAATAGATTCCCCCTGTATAAACAACAGTAATTGTGTCAGTCTAGCCAAAGCTAAGGACAATACCCAGATAGATCATTTCATTCCACCCACCTCTTGGATTCAAACTGCACTCATATTTACAATTGCCCATTGTGCAAAAGTCTTGGGATTGACTATAACGTCAGAAGAAAGCAATAGCAATTTGTACACAGCTGTTTTGCCACCAGACTTACTAACTCAATTTGAAGTGAGAGACACAAATATCTTGTATGTTGTGCAAATTTAAGCACGGCCTTAGGCACTGGAGAAACAGAAATTAATTGTTTAGAGGATTTTATGGTCCAAGTACCTGGGGGCAGATGTACTAACTAACACGTTAGCGCCCGATGAAGGCATTATTTCAAAGCAAAGTGCTCCCTGAAAACATGCCAGAGAGCAGGAACAGCCTGGCAGATGGTTAACACCGCAGTCTGCCTGCTGCAGGAGCGTAGAATAATAAGTTGGGCTTTTCCGACTGTAGCATGTGTTTTCATGGGAGGGCTGTGTTTTTTTGGGCACAATTATGGGATGGATTGCGCGGCTAGAGACCAATAATGTATTCCATTGTATATGTGAAAACGACAGGGGGCGGTGCGTGTCTGTTTTGGGGTGAAAATATTGCGCCTTACTGCATGTTTGATTCATGTAAAGGAAGTTGTTTTCTCAGCCTTTACTGTCGTTTACCCTCCTTCTGTTTATGGTTCCTCCTGATGTGTAGCTCTATGCTTACAATACAAATAGTCAAATAGAAATACATTAAGCAGAAGCGCTTCATGTATTAACACATCACATCTAGCGCATTATGTCTATTTTCTGATCACTAAAATGTTGTCATCAGTTTGCACTCAATAATGCTTCCATTTAAATGCACCCACAGTTGAATGACTGAATGATTGTTTTGCGTTCCGGGTGCTACAAGAAATGGCTATAGAGCGCGGTGACCTGCATTGATAAGAGGCTTTGTACAGTCAAGGTGAAATGAAAAGACACACACAGCATGCACTTTCTGCAGACTGGCCAAATTGCTGTTTGTGCTGCACTGCCCACATAATGAAAGAGAATTTGGCCTTAGGTGTGATTGCTGTGCCAGATATTGGGACTTGTATGCAATGATACATGCCCTTCTTGTCTCTGTGCATATAGTAACTCACCGACAGCCTACTGTAGCTTAGCATAGCTCATTCAGAGGTGGTGTGTGTGTATACT
This sequence comes from Sardina pilchardus, assembly GCF_963854185.1. Classification (NCBI taxonomy): domain Eukaryota; kingdom Metazoa; phylum Chordata; class Actinopteri; order Clupeiformes; family Clupeidae; genus Sardina; species Sardina pilchardus. The sequence goes on from NC_084999.1 coordinate 21,799,157, forward strand.
GTACATGGTATAACGCATATTACTATAAGGTACACAGTTAAGCATTAGTTAAGTACTTAATTCATCACTATTATGCTTTCAACATTACTAAAGAATTAACGGAAACACTTTACATTACAGATCAGTAATAAGTGGGTAATGTTATGATAATATGTATGCAATGTAATGGTAATTATACTTTTAAACCACATATTACAAATAATTAATGTGTAATTTCTAGACAATTACTGTGCAATTACCATACAACAACAATGCAAATAATTTGGATTTACTGTTACCAAATATTATTTTGAAGTAGTAAAATGCTCTACGTATGTCATCTGGTATAATTGATACGATTGGCTAGCTACGTACAGACGCATTTGATAGACATTCGTAGTGCCCAATAAACGGTTCTGGGCGTTCATGCTTCAAATACGAGAAAAAGAATGTCCGGTTCCCAGACTTCGTCTCAATCGAGATGAGGTCTGGCGTTAGCCAGGCTAGTCTTATTTAATAGGTGTTGTATGTTGGGGTTGGGTTAGGATGATTCTAAGGGCCCAGAACTGACAGGGGC
>NC_084999.1:21804712-21807212 GCF_963854185.1 Sardina pilchardus
TTGGGTACCTTCATGCTTACAGTACCTATACCTTAGAAGTACTTTAGAAGTCTAATACTGTCTAATAGTCTACTGTATTTACAAAGGGTTTGAAGGATGCCTATCAGATTGCATGTCTGTTCTGTGGTGAAGTAAAAAGCACTGGTGCAAGTACAAGCAACAGTAAAAGAAAAAAGTGAAACTCCTGCAGAAAACTTCATAACTTTGCTATGTGATGCAAAATCCGATATATGGTTATTTTAAAGTACATTTAGCATATTGTGATTCTGTACATCTTTCAGATTATACACGTGCATAATTATCCACAATCAACTTTATAATAAACAACTATTGAAATGTAAAGCTGAGCGCATTCATTGCTGAATGCAAATCATTCTTTTTTGCATCTCAAACATCATGCTAAGTTACAAATGTACATCACACACCCATTACACTTCACACCGCCAAATCCCTCTAAACAATTTTCGAGTAAATAAAAACACTCATTATTGTTCATTGCCATGCAAGACTTTACAAGTGGGAATTTTAAAAACACTCTAGGAGTCGTACTTAGCATAATAGGATCTGAATTGGTTTTCTCTGAGTGAAGAATCACTAATCCCTCCAGTAAGACCTTTCTAAAAGTTACCATCAAATGTGACCTTGATTCTGGCAAAGAGACACCACAAACAGAGATGCTCACTTGGCGATGGACAGGAATTCTCATTGATGGCACTAAAATATTCATAAACAGAAATGAGGAATATTCATGAAGGGCTTTACTTTCACATTCAAAACTGCCTGTCCTGTCTGTTGACCAAGGTTTGTGTAATATGACTTTCATTGTTAGATTCCTTTTTCTCGGTGAGATCTGAGTGCGGGACTGAAAAATGTGTGACGTTCCCGTTTAAATGGAGAGAATCGCTTTATTGAAGGCGCTTTGCTGGGAGGAATTTCTTTGAATTTCTTTGAGTGCAATCTTCCATCTCACTTGGACTTTGTGTTGTGTATGTGTGCATTTGTGTCTTCCTATGCCTGTGTAGGTGATTATGACTGGGGAGCGTAAGCAGGGGACGGTGTGCATTTTTGGCACTGGAGACTTTGGACGCTCTCTGGGGCTTCGTCTGCTCCAGGCAGGATATGAGGTCGTGTTTGGGTCACGTGACCTCAAGAACTCGGCACTGGTGCCCAAGGGTTCAAAGGTCATGACCCACACAGAGGCAGCTCAGATGGCTCAGGTGATCTTTATAGCCGTCCGGCGAAATCACTATGACTTCCTGACATCGCTAACCCCTGCTCTCGAGGGCAAGGTGCTGGTGGACATCAGCAACAACCTGAAGAGGGGCCAGTTCCCACAATCCAATGCCGAGTACCTGAGCAGCCTGGTTCCTGGAGCGTCTGTGGTGAAAGGCTTCAACACAGTGTCAGCCTGGGCCCTGCAGTCAGGGGCGCTGGACGCCAGCCGACAGGTGAGGGGAAGTGACATCACAGACCCACATTCCTTGAGACTCTCCTTTTTCAAATTAATTGATTTAACTAAGAGGACAGTCAACTGCAATAGTTACAATGTTAATATTGAACTGAATGAGATCTAAATGTTTAGACAGACAAATAGCTAAATGAAAACTGTTAATTCGTTCATTTTCCTGAAAATCTATTATCTTAAGTATTGTAACAAGATTGCTCTGATGTTCTTTTAACAATAGCATCTTGAAATCAACCTAATCATATTGAATTAAAATTAAAAATGACTCAATTGAATGGAATAGAATTGAGTGAATGTAACCTTACCATGTGCTAATTATACATTATACAGTATGACTGTTAATCAATGAAAGGGTGGGTGCTTCATTTCAAAAGTGAGTTTTTTCCTCTTATTCCTTTAATGAAATAGACTGAAAACGATTGGGGCATATGGGTTGCCCTTACAAGTACTCAGTATGACGAATACTCAGAACGGGTTGCCCTGCTAACCTTTTGTACCCTAATCTATGTTAATCTCTCGAAAGTGCTACTGCTCACTCTCCACAAGGGCCCATTTGCCTCGCAGGAAATGCTGACACGTGCATCTTTGAAGGTTGCGTTCAGCACTGCTTCAAACAGACTTATTAGTCCTTATCTGTTGGAGACCCTGGATGCACCCGCACATGTGAAAGAGATCTTGTTGATATGTCCCTTCCCCAACCTTGGCCGGGTTTCCCAGAATTGTTAAGAAGCTCTTAAAGTGCTAAGAACTTCTTAGGAGCGTTGTAAGAACGTTCTAAGAACGCTCCTAAGAAGTTCTTAGCACTTAAGAGCTTCTTAACGATTCTGGGAAACCCGGCCCTTATCTGTGTCCTCCCTGAACTCTTTGCCCTCCTCGCTGGGGTGATTATAACAGTAGCCAGTCGTCTGTGTGCCAACTGCGGCTGCAGCAGTGGAGTGACATCCGGAGCGGAGTCATTAGGGAGACATAAAAACGGCACGGATGTTTAAATGACCGGCAGTAGCTTATCTCGCCAATTAGGAGATGAGGGACCTT
>NC_084999.1:21812212-21819712 GCF_963854185.1 Sardina pilchardus
TTCTGGCCAAGTCGCCAACTTGAATGCTTTGAAAGGAAGAAAGGATTTCATCAGGAAGAGGGGGTACTCATTCACTTCCGAGCTCCAGCCAAACCCGCGATGGGCTCAATCCATCACTGAGGAAGGCATTATCTATCGTTAGCAACATTCAAGGCGAGCCAACCACAGCCATGCTTGCACCGTGGAGGGCCAGCTAGCTTTCAGCCAGAGCTGGACGGGCAACAGACGCCCAGTGTGCTCAGCAAGCAGTAGTAATCATTATCTGCCCCATTCAGTTCGATTACAGCTTGTGTTCTGCTGTTGGCCGTTGGTGGTGGAGGCCTGGAAGAGCAGCATGCTACTCGGTGTGCTCGGCAGCCATAATTTATTGCTCATTCATTTTCTAAAAAAATTTTAAAAAAAAAAAAGAAGAAGAAGAAGAAGAAAAAAATGGCAGGGTTCTGGGGACATTGCCCGAGCTCAACACCACCAGGTTTAAAAGAGCGCCATTTCAGCTGAACTGAAAACAACAACAACAAAAAAATCACAGATGTAAAATACCGACCACCCCAGGGCCGTGTAGGGATTTATGAGCATGTGTACGTTAGATATATTATGCCATTCAATATATCTGATATTTAATCAGCCATCCTACACGAAATGCACATAAATCTGAATACATACCACATATGACAATGTAAAATCAATATCATCATCAGCATCTCATACATAAAACAGTTGGGAAAAAATACAAACTTTTATACAAGTACAAGTTTATCAAGTGCAAAAATATATAGATGTTTACATAAACTCTAATCTCTATGCCATAAGGGGTTGTTGAGTAGTGCCGTTGCTCAGTGCGGTGCCTTTGGTCGGTCTTTCCCAGCCCTGGCGAATCCGGGTGACGGTGCGGTCGACGCACGGCATGATCAGGATCAACTTGGAGACCAGCACCACACAGGGGACCACCAGGGACAGCATGTAGCCGGGTGGCATCCAAAACTTGTAAGGCTTGAGGAACTTGTCCCAGCCGTACAGCAAAGCATGGGCGGTACACAACAGCAGTGTCACATGACCTAGTTTAGACTGAGAGAGACGGAGGGTTCTGGATTAGAAAGGTTACGAGGCTGTAGTGTAATTAGGGTGACCACCTCCAGCCAGACAAAATGTGGGACAAGTAGCACGGTAAAGAGGGACAATGTGGGACAGACATAATAACTTTAAACTTAAGATAATATTGTCTATCTAATTTACTAAGCAACATTTTTTTAATCTACCGACATAAGATTAAGACACTACCCTACCTAAAAGACAAAACATTAATTTCGCAACATCTCATATAATCCAAAAACATCTTCACTCATGCAAGGTGGATGTGTTTGTGGCTATGCGCCCATTTGTACCTTCAAGGAGTATTACTGCTGTTATGGACATATCTCTCAGCATGCACTCAATCAATAGTGAATCTACAGCAAACACTGATATTTTAATAGACCTGTTGCTTTCTCTGCACTGTCATGCACGTTTGCTCCTGTCTAAAAAGCAGAGGATTGCCCCCTTCAAACTGTTGTTGTTGCTGTTCTAATCCGCTATGATTCTCTGAGGCGTAAAATGAATGAGTGGTTTCATCAGCAGGTCTCCAGCAGTCGTATTCCCAGGGTGTAGCTATACTACTGAACGCGTGCATCTGTACGGTAAGTCACTTTACATAAAAGCATCTGCTGAATGAATAAATGGTATCAACAGATTTGCTTTGCTCTTGACCCTGAGCCAGTGCTATTAAACTTGCATGGCACGCAGAAGCGCAGTCAATGGGCACAAAGTCTGTGCAGACACAAAACTGTATGGGATAGAATGTAACTGATCCATTACATATATGCACACATATACTGGCACATTCATGAACAAATTCACGGCCTTATTACAAACCAAAACCGTATCATTAAAGCAGGCTAGTTGGTCACATAACGCCAGTGATGATTACTGGTTAGTATATTATCTACTGAAACTTGAAGGGAAGAAAAATCTGTCAATCTTCAGATTACTGAGAGACCACAAAGTTATTTCAAGTCGCTTCTAATTAAAGGGAAAAATGGAACAATCTACTCCCAGACTCTCTTCAAAACCCAAGGGCTGCACGGCTGACCTTTCAAGAACGACACCAGGCTCAAATTAACCCTCCTTTACAATGAGCAGAAAGTTGTATGCCATGGTAATGTAGTCTATGCACCTTAAAAGAAGGGTTTAATAAATTAGTTAACATTTAAAACTCGGTCCCATGGCGAGGAATCCCAGAGGGAAGAAGGCTATGCCTTTTCGAAGGCTTTTGAATCTCTTCATCTCTGCCACTAGTGACTTGAGCCCATTCAGGGCATAACCAGCTCCATGACAGATGTGTGTTCTCTCTGTAGACCAGGTCTATTTTAGATGCATGTGACATGACCTCTCCTCTCACACAGTCAACACCTATTACTGGCCTAACAATTACTGGCCTAGAAGTAGGCTAGTTCAGTGGTTTTCAAAGTGGGGGCCGCCAGGGGGCGCTAGGGGGGCCGCAGCAAGTTGGATGAAAATATATTGTACAAGCAAAAAAAAAAAATCATAAAATATTTCTATTATTGTATGTATTGATATGAAATACCATTATAATAATTTGTTGGACACCGTTTAGGGTTGTAACGATTACAGTGTAAAGGTAAACCATGATAAAAATGTTGACGTTAACAATTACTTTTCAAACCCTATAATTATTATCGCGGTTGATAACCACGGTCTGGAAACCGTGTGTTAAATTGCGTCCAGCGTCATCTGAGCCTGCTTTTGATATAGGCCTGTTAGGCTACTATGAAGCAAAATTGGTACCCTACTGATTCTGTTGTCTAATTTGATGGATTTAACCACGATTCGGATTTAGGCTACACCTTTTAAAAGGCGGAACATTTTCACCGCAAACGTGCGCTGTGGCTGTCATATAGCCACTCGGCGTCTTTTTATGTAGGCCTACATATGTACATTCATATTAAATTCATTCTAACGTTATCAGGAGAATACGTAACGTTTTATTTTGAGCACTGGTTGTCACTCATTGGATACATAAAACAGATACCAAACTCAAAGTCATGATAGAAGCACCCAGCCAATTAATGACCAAGGAAAAAGTGAACGGGACAACACACAATACCATGCTACTCCTAAGTCATAGATTTTAACATTGCAAGACACTTATCTTTTCTATGACACCAGAAATATTTTCTTTACCTGGTTCGTTTTTGAACATTCATTTTATGTAATGAAAACATATATCCTTGAACTATGCGTGACTACTTTCCAAAAACCGAATGAAACCTAATTACGTTCACGAACTTTTTAAAGTGACAGGCACTCAATTAGACCTACACACCACCCCTGTGATATCATTAAAGACAAGTGCAATCAATGTGAAGTACTCAAATTACTGAATATTTTTAGCTTTAAGTAATTATGCAGATCTCAAAATACTATAATGTTAACAAAATATATAACGTTTATGAATTCAAAATATGAAATAGAAACCAGACAAGCCATTTTCTGTGTGTGTGGAGGGTTGAACAGAGACTGCTGTGCATGATCTGTATCCCGCTTAAGGCAATAAGGTTTTGCCTATATATTTTTGTAATGTAATAAACACTGTCACACTTTTTTAAAAACTATTTCAGCTTGTGTGTGCCTGTCAGTGCTTTTTTAACATATGAACACATATATTTTTTTTAAATACCGTGAAACGTCTAAAACCATTGCATCCCTAAATAGTGCAAAGCCTATAAAATAAATAGATTTTCACCTATATAGGCCTATTTTATTAACTTATTTCTACATTTGCCGTATCGTTGATGGGTTAAATACAACATCATGCAAAAGGGGGGCCTTGGCCACAATCTAGTGGTATTTGGGGGGCCTTGTCATGGGAAAGTTTGGGAACCCCTGGGCTAGTTCATACGAGTAGTTTTAAAACAGAAACAATTGTGATAATTGTGATATGTAAAAGCTGATTTTGGGACCATATGTGAAGCATGAACAGCTGCATTTCAAACTATACAATCAGAATATAGTTGCTATTATTCCTAAATCATCAGTAGGCACTCTAATAGTTTGTTGAACCAAAAGCAAACATTCAGATTCGACTGAATCTTTGTTTAGAGGCTACAGAGGGAGCAACAATCAGGTTAGTGGGTTTTCTTTGTGGGCAGCCAAATGTGGACCCCTCCCTCTTGTCTCCCTGTGTGGACTGCCCACAATGAGTCCCACGCTGTCAACATAGAGTCGAGGTTGTGTGAGCCTAGAATTATGCTAATCTTACTCAAGAGGGCATGGCGTCAAACCCACTCTGGCCCGCGTTAAACAGAGCACTGGTATTAACATTAGCTGATCCATGGTGGGTCTGAAAAGAGAACACCGGCAACACACGATCTGCTTTCAGCGAGATAGGATGGGAATAGTGTTATGAGCCAAGCATGGGATAATCCATTTTGTGTGTGTGTGTGTGTCTGTGTTTGTGTCTGTGTTTGTGTGTGTGTATGTGTGTGTGTGTGTGTGTGTGTGTGTGTTTGCGTGCACGCGTGCCTGTTTGTGTGTGTGTGTGTGTGTGTGTGTGTGTGTGTGTGTGTGTGTGTGTGTGTGTGTGTGCTGTACCTGTACAAAGCGGAACTCCCTCCAGTTGAGTGCATTGCTAACAGAGGGCAGAGAGGTGATTCCCAGCAACACATAAAGGCCAAATCCCAGAATTCCAAGAGAGTAGTAGGAGTCTCCCCGCCAGGCCATTGTGTTGTCAAACGGTCTTGTTACATTGTCTTTGATCTGAAACAAAAAAAGTACATTCTGACTGTCTGCTAGATTACTGGCCACACAAACTACCAGAAAAGATTTATGTGTGTGAGAGAGCAAATTAATGCCCCCCAAAAACAGCCTTTGGTCATGCTATTTCATTGTGTCAAATAGCCATTTCTATATGCATGGATATACAGAGATATCTACAGCACAAACAGTATACTGTATGTAATACTTTTTGCTTCTTTAGGAATCACTTATGCATATTGTCCAAATATTACATCACAATAATATTGTATAATATTACATTATCAAAATATATGTCTTCTATGCAGACATGATTTTAACAAATAGGTAGAATAAGGTAATTACAGTCATAACTATGTCATGAACAGTCTTTGTAGATGTTTATGACTGTTGTCATTAAGTGTAATTTGTTTTTAAATGTAATTTTTAATGTCAAGTGTTGAAATGTTTATTATGACAATTTGACATTTATCCAAGGTCACATAGCCTGATGATGACTGCTATGACAACTTCACACTAACAAAGACACTCTTTCAAAAAATATTTTACCAATTTGAGTGTGTGTGTGTGTGTGTGTGTGTGTGTGTGTGTGTGTGTGAATGAGTTGTTACCTGTGAGATGGTGCCAGCAGCTGCCTTGTACCTGACGTAGTATCTGATGGGGATGACTAAGGTATAGAGCACATGCAGGAAGGCCAGAGCCAAAGCCACCAACCCCAGCTGCTTCCTGCACAACATCCAGCGGTCCAGCCAATCAGGGAAGCGCTTGTACTTGGTGCCGTTATACAGTTGCAAGATGGCCGCCAGAATGCTCGGCAGGTAGCACAGAGCCAGCATGATCAGCGACACAATAGGAAACACTTTGTTGGCCAGGGAGATCATGATCCGGAAGGACATGTCTTTTCCGTCCACGACGTAGGAATAGATGACGTCCCGGATGAGCAGGTAGAAGAAGAAGAAGGCGGTGAGCCCCGTGGCGATCCAGAGAGGGAGCCTCCAGTTGGGGAAGAGCTGCAGGGGGATGTCCTCCAACTCCCCAGCAGCACGGAGGGAGCCCCTGTCCTGGACAGTCAGCCCCAGACTGTGGGCAATGTCCACTACTGCTTGCTTAGCTTTAGGGTCATCCCCGCACACCAGCACCTGACATAGAAAGAGAGAGGAACAGAGGGCAAATACAGAGTGTGTGTGTGTGTGAGAAAGAGAGATCTAAACTTAGCAAGCCCAGGCTTGGTTACTGGAGCCCTGTATGGGGTTAGACTGAGTCACGGTAGGATTATACAAAGCTGTCATTACCTGCGGCTGACATACCCTGGATTCAGTACAAAAAACTGCAAAAGGTGTGTTGTTCAATGAACGGATTCTTATGAGGTCATTAACTTATTTACTGGAGTTATAGTACTATAGGAGTACAAGTAGTGTGAACTTTCACAAATATTGCACAAAATATGAAAAACGTCAAAATGAATAATTGCAGTTGGAATATTATGGCAAAACAAACAAACAAAAAAGACATGTTTATGATGGCAGCCTAAACGATTCTAGAATATTCTGGGCCAAAAACACAGACTGCAGTGGAAATGATGCATTAACATTGCTTCATATTAAGTAAACCAAAATAAAAATGATCTCTTAGCATCTTAGGAAGACTTGAAAAGTATAGCCTTTCAAGTTGTGTACTTTTTTCTATGTGTATTTCCAGTATCGTCATCACACCCTCCTATAAGCATCAGGCTGAATCCTTGTGTCTTGAATACAATATACTGTCATCCACGTACTGTAGGTGTGAGTGTGCATGTCGAATGCAGTATAAAGTATAGGCAGGACTCAGTTTGGCCCACAGGTGAACATTATAAAGAGCGGTTTATAACTGATTTGGTGACCCCACCTTTGGGTGACTCCACTACTGCATTGAGAGCTATGGAGAACTATCAATGCACAGCACCATGTAGCAATCTAGCATTGATCCTAATGTAATGATATATTCATCAGTATCTTGGTCATTTGTCTTATGTTTTATGTTTTGATGTGATGTCACTTCCCCTCACCTGTCGGCTGGCGTCCAGCGCCCCTGACTGCAGGGCCCAGGCTGACACTGTGTTGAAGCCTTTCACCACAGACGCTCCAGGAACCAGGCTGCTCAGGTACTCGGCATTGGATTGTGGGAACTGGCCCCTCTTCAGGTTGTTGCTGATGTCCACCAGCACCTTGCCCTCGAGAGCAGGGGTCAGCGATGTCAGGAAGTCATAGTGATCTCGCTGCACGGCTATGAAGATCACCTGAGCCATCTGTGCTGCCTCTGTGTGGGTCATGACCTTTGAACCCTTGGGCACCAGTGCCGAGTTCTTGGGGTCACGTGACCCAAACACGACCTCATATCCTGCCTGGAGCAGACGAAGCCCCAGAGAGCGTCCAAAGTCTCCAGTGCCAAAAATGCACACCGTCCCCTGCTTACGCTCCCCAGCAAGAGATGTCATGGCAACAGAATCCGTCTTCATTGCTGCATGAGTCAAGTATATTTACAGGTGAAATGCTTCCATACACAAACGCAAATGAAAACATATCACGTTATCATCACACATCACGACTGCTGATGAAGTATGTTTTTTTAGCTTTTATTTATTGTACAGTTGTTTCTTTCATTTAATTTTCCGGCATGGTGAAACTATGTGACAAGCAGTAATTCAACTCAGTT
>NC_084999.1:21824712-21849712 GCF_963854185.1 Sardina pilchardus
ATGACGTTTAAGGGACCTAATAACATAAGAAAGGTAAAAACCTCTTCGGAAAATATAGAGATCAGCCACCTCTTAATTAAAACCAATAGAGATCTAGCTTTAATTACACATTTTCTATATTTTACTTCATGTGTGTGAGAATTGTTTACCTAGTGCTGTATTCATAATTGCTACCGCATCTACAGTAAATCACTCACACGCAATTATGTGCAAGAGACTAATGTGGTAAACTTGAGTTGAAGTGTGTAATGATGAGTTAAAGAGAAAATGACAGTTTTCACTGGCAAACCTATAACTGAAATGGAAAATATCAGAGAAGAGCTATTCCATGTAAATTTCATACTCTTTTATTGTCTGTTTATTGATTCGAAAATATATATAAATGTATAAAACAGTACTGTGGAGCATAGAGAGAACATCTCTCAATCAAAGCTGTTGTCTTCCTTCTTTCTTCTTCCTCTCATCCTTTCTTCTCATCTTTTTTTTTTACTTTTTCTTTTTGATGCATGAGGTATATCCTTGTACCTGTGTGACTTTGATGAGAACACTTCTTCAAAAGATCGATTCAGTCCCAGCTTGAAATTAATTTCTGGAATCCACCTGAAAAGAGATTTCCTGGCATGGTCACAGATAGCACGCTGATCACAGCTCTTCAGAACTTGCATGCCCAGTTGTATATGCATGCCCACACCCTCTCTCTCACACAGACACACACACACACTCACACACACAGAGAGAGAGAGAGAACATTCTCCAAAAAAAGCACAGTGATCTTACACACAGAGCAGCATTAAATACACAATGTACAACGCCAACCGTATAAATAAACAGGACCGTGAAGGTGCTTGTGTATACACAATGCACAACGCCAACCATAGAAATAAACAAGACCGTGAATGAATGTGCTTGTGTATTTTTTGTGTCTGTGCATGTTTGTGTGTGTCTACCCAAACACATACATGCATATATGTGTGTGTGTCCCCTCCCTCCTGCCTGCCTGCCGCTCTGTGTGAAGCAGATTAGGGGGTATTTTGATGTTAATTTAGTGCCTTTTTACCACCATTGGCCACACAAATATGGTTCCCTCTGGTAATAAACAGACACACAAGTAAACAAATATATCACAAAGGTATAAACACAGTTCCCTCACAAAGCTACTCTATTGCATTCAAATCCCTGTGTGCTGACAGTGTAAAAAATATGTCTGTTTGTGTTTGTGTGTGTGTGTGTGTGTGTGTGTGTGTGTGTGTGTGTGTGTGTGTGTGTGTGTGTGTGTGTGTGTGTGTGTGTGTGTGTGTGTGTGTGTGTGTGTGTATGCCGTGTTTATACTGTATGTGTGGCTCAAACAACAATGCAGACATTGTGACACAGTGCATCCTCTGTGACATACAGACATACAGACATACATACAGAGACGAAAGACACATAACAAGTCAAACAATAACAAGTAAAACAATAAACAAGTGAACGCAATAGGCACAATAGCAAAGCTAGTGAAATGTGACAAATGTGAACATTTCCAAAACCCATTTTATCCCAGTGCATTCATGGTTAGCACTGGAAGGGCAGGAAATGATCACAGTAGGATTCGCAATGTATTTAAGGTGATTTGTCCATCGTGTAGGATAACCTCACAATGAGCCTACCAGTGGGACCGTGTGTGTGTGTGTGTGTGTGTGTGTGTGTGTGTGTGAGAGAGAGAGAGAGTATGCGGGTGGGAGTGTTGTTTGTCACAGAATCTGTTATAACCTTCTGTTGTCTTGTCCTGTGGGAGTACATTGTAAAAATGCTATTGATACAAATTTAAAGGCATAATATAATCAGTGGCAAGCCTGCGGAAGCCCCTCAGCTACAGACCCTACACATGCTGTTTACTGCCTCAATCCTGCAAAGCGGACCAACAGCAGCTTACGAGACACACAGCAGTAATTCTAATCTTACAACCCCACAGCCACAGGCGTATGTTAAAGCCTGGACCAGTGCACCCACTCACACACACACACACACACACACACACACACACACACACACACACACACACACAGAAATGCATAAATATGCAACAGCCCTGATCAACGTAATGAGAACATTTAATATGAAAAGAATATTAGCTTTTTTTTTTTTTCTTTAATTGAATATGACATTACACAGCTAACAAACTCAGGGACTGGATCACTCTGACATTGTAACTACATATTTAAGTGCACTAAAGTCCAGTGTAACTCATGGCATAACAGTAAGTGGCAGCACATAACATTACATTGTACTTACATCTACTGGTGTTTATCTTGACATCATTAACAAGGGTCAGGGGACATACAAGTAGAGTATTTCCATGGTTTACATACCGATAAACAGCGGGTAATATTCTGCTTATACTGTGCTGTGGTATAATTTAGAGTTACACAATACAATAAAGATACGAAGATGGCAAAGTCCCACTTTCCATTGTTAAAAGTCATTTGAATACCATTGCAATTGGTGTGTCTAACCCTCTCTAACACAGACAGGCAGGTAATGAACAGGTGTCACGGTCAGTCGTCCCGCAGAGTAAAAGCATTAACGCACCGCTAGGGTGCTAATCAAGACCTCTAAAAGCCATGCAACACCATCCATTAGCAGCCTCACCTCATTCACAAAGTAGCCCTGGAGATCGACTGAGGGGCATTCATTGCTTGGTGCATATGGGAGGCCAAAAAAAAAAACCACTCAGTGATTAGGTTGCCCTCACCAATGGTCCATATTTCACAATGAAGGTGCGTTCTGCAGAAAGGCATGGGTTATGAGGGAGTCAGGTTTCCCATTATGGAGATTTGTAGGAACACAAAAAAAGGCTCCAATACAAGCATAGAGACTGAGGCAGATGGTGCAGATGGCGTTGGGATGATCTATAGAAGACAGGTGGCACCCTGTTCCTCTGTTGTCTGGTATCGTTACATCAAAAAGGACATATTCACTGGGTGTATTAGAGGCTAGCAAGCACAAACCCATGCAGAGTTTGTACCCTCACTCCAAGACACCTTAAGGGTTTGGCAATAACTGACTAAAACCAGCAGTCTAGCAGCAATAGCATCTGGATTTTGCCTCCTTTCGCATCAGTTTGAAGCAAATCCAAAGACGCCTGCTGGCCAAAACGTTGTGTGTCTCGTTTAGTAGTTCATGTATATTCAACCAAACAACGGTGTGTGGACTGGCTTTGATTAAGTCTGAAACTTAACTGATCCAGTGCCTGAGGCTATAGGATTTTCATACTCTCTCAATTGCGTTATTTTTCGCAATTGACGACTCCCAGGTGCAAGGTTCAAGCATGGTAATAAAAGGGTAATTCCATAGGAAATATATACTGTAGTTATACTGTCTACATGAGCATGATGAGTACGGTATCAACAAAGCTCAAAAGGTTTTACGTCAGTGATGGGAATTTCCTATGGAATTACTTTTGCAATCTGTTCCCCTGTCCTTCCTGTTCGTTCGTCAGTCGACTTATCGTGACTTCATTACAAGATGGCGGTCAGCGGAGAGATTCTATGAAGGTACTGCTTTTTAATGAACTTCCTGTGCACTTCTTAAGTTCTCAGTATCTCGTTTTAAGGACCCTCAGAAGTCTACCAATGCAGTGTGGAGTTACTTGGAACCTTTTCAATGGTGTAAAAATAGCGATTTAGCTGCATAAGCCCTATTCGCACGGGATTAGTATTACCTGTGGACCTCTGGTCATTTTCAAATTATCGCCCCACCTCTGTGTTACTTGCAGCGCATTCGCACGGGATAAGCAAAGTCTGTAAATTACTCTATTTTCACTGACATTACACCCGGATATGTCGTATGCTAACGTCCGAAAACAACGCAGAAAGTAGAAAAGATATGCAATTGCAATAGCAATCACTGAGATGCAGATTCGCACGGGATTATTATCACCGGACGTCTGTGTTTGGCGAAATACAGTAGGTAATTTGCGGCGGAATTTTTACTTTACAAACTACAGACATGGCACATTCGCACGGGACTAAGATATCAGGCATTCTCCGCAATTATCACAAATCACCAAAGGTCCACAGGTAATACTAATCCCGTGCGAATAGGGCTTTAGGCTACGCTTTGCCCCCACAGCTAGCTACAAGCCTAATGGAAGCTCGGCTAAAAACGGCGTAATTCGGAATGCTATGGGGTGAGCGAAGGTGCCTATTGGACACATGTAATTACTTGGTCACATCATTCAGTACAGCTAAGGTCAATTTCACACCAAACTTCTCCTTTAAGTCTGTTCCCTTTAAGGGAGTTGTTAGTCTAATGCATTAACTTTTCTCTCCAATGTTTCGCTTAGTGGTTTTGCTACTGTAGTTGAGTCTAGTAACCATATCAAGCTTGTATAATTTCATTCATTAACAACAGTGGTGCATTCATTTTCCAAAGGAAGTGGGGCAGGAGACATGATCATCAAAAACACAGCTGCTTGCTCGCTTGCTAGTCTGTTACATTGTGTGTTTTCTGAATGCTAGGAGGAAGCCTAACATCTGACAGGATACAAGACTTGGCAGGACTCCACTCTACAAGGAAGGATCCTAGAGGATCCTTGACTTTGAGAAACACCAATGGATTGGCATGTCAGTAAGCCTATTATCATTGCTACTTGTGCTGTTGTTGATGTCTGTAAGGTATTTGTGTGACAGTAGATATTTTTTCAACTGTTACTGTTGTTCCTGCTGTTGTCTGATGGTAGGCTACTGATACTGCAAAGCAAAACACATTCTTTGCTCTGTGTGGGCATGTGTTGTGGTGTGGAGAGATAGTGTGACGGACAGATATAGCAAACTCAATAGCTTGTTAGTCAGTCAGTTGAACTATCATTCCATTAAAGTAAACCCACACAATCATAGCCCTTCAGTTTTTTGAAAAGTCAAAGAAAATATTTTTGGCAGCAGCTTGTAAAATTTGCTCCTCATTTACAAAAGGTTACATTTTCCCACATTCTCCACTTTCTAACCCTAATCAGCTTGTACCCATCCCCTGTTCTCACAGATGAAGGAACTTCAGACTTTGGAGAAGTTTTGCAGATGTACCAGAAATTGTTGATGTTGTTGATGAAAGACGATCTGTCCATTTAGACATTTCACTAGCGTGTTCTAGCTGGTAGCCTGTGCTACTTTAATTCGATTTAGAAAGATTTGCCCTACTTTTTCCCCATCATGAACGGCATGGTCCTACTGACTTATGAAGAGTATGGAAACCAATTTGCACTCTGAGCATTTTGTCTGCAAAAAACTATGGTGGAACTCTTGGAGATCAGCTTTTTTCACCTCAAATAAACTGACTGAAGACTTTGAGTTTTGAGTTTCATATTTGTATTTTTGGTCACAGGACAGGACAATACTGTTTCTGTTTGTCTTTTAAAATCATTGGTCAGTGCCTTGTACAACAGACATGATAGTAACATCTAAACATATAGCTTCGCAACAAGCGTTTTGCTGTGAATAAAATCATTTAGCATTTTGGTCACGTGAATGCACCATTGCTCATCTGTCTGTCACTGTGTAAAGCCCGCCCAGGCAATTTGATTGGTTGGTTGATTGTCATAATAGGTATAGAAGCTTGTCAATGGAGCAAGGCCACACCAAATATCTCAATCTCAAATTGTGTGAAATTCAGACTGGCTTCAAGGCTATTGGAAATTAGTAAACACAAAATAGATGGCAAGGTTAATTTGGGGACCCAAAACAGCATTAGCTGTTGCAATTGATATTGGTCTATGTGACTGCCATCCCAAAGGTAACGTTAGCTAAGGAATCTTAAGAGGCAGTGTAAAAGGAATGGGACTCCACAATTGATATGTGGGTCAAATCTTCAACAATCAAGGCACTACACAAAACAGCTGCAGAAAACAGTCTTGTGGAGTTTGAGGCCACTGTATTAGGCTGGCTCATAGCACAGTAACCTGGTTAACACCAAATCGCCTTTCAAATCTCAATTGAAATTCATGGCAAGGCTTAATTGCCGAATGACTTTCAGGGGCGTAACCAGCAGTGAAATTTAACTGAAGTTGGTGCTTTAAACTCTTACCAAATCACTTCAGAAGTGCAGCAAACACGTCTTTCTTGTAAATTAAGGTTTATGCAGTTCTTTGCTCAGTTCCAAAGAAAATACACATCCATACAGTATCTGTTTAACCCTGTCGCCATCAGCACAGCCATGATTGTGTTGAATGCACTGCTCAATCTGTCATCATATAAAGCCCACCCCATGCTGGATATGCAATTATGATTGGATCCTGGGTTTTTGGTGATTTGGAAAGTGATGTCAATGGGCTCCTTTCCAGATGGACCTGCAGAGTAAAGTTTTATCTGGGTTCACCCAAGCTAAATAGCTCATGAAACATTCAGTGAATTTGTTAAACATATGTTATTGTGGGTCACTTTACTAGTTTACTAGTTCTTTTTTACATACATGTCTATAGGAGGGATGCCTTTTTTTCTTGAACACCTGCCCAAAATGTCTCTACACCACCCAGAATGTACCTTTCATTATTCAGTACAAGACTGTTTAATTTAAATGTTTTAAATGCCCGGTGTTCATTGGGTTATATTTGTGCATGCATTAAATCATAAATCAAGTATGCATGAAGTCCAGAGTTCAGGTCTTCACTGAATTATTGATTGGTTCTCTGGGACCACAAATCAATGTAGTACAGAACTTCAGTAACATTGTGCGACCTTGAATTGCAGCTTCTGTTACCATTCTGCATTTATATTTAAATTATGCCCTGACATTTGCCGCTGTTTAAAAATACCGGCATTTCCCTTTGGAAAGGAAGAAATGATGAAACCCCAAGTCTCTCTTTCTCTCTGAAGAATATGAGGTGTGTAATGCAATCACTCAGACAATGCATGAGCAAAATGACAAACTACACACTTGTACACACACACACACACACACACACAGTTGCGCACACACACGCTCACACACCAACATGCACACACACAAACACACACACACACACACACACACACACACACTCCATCATCTATTCCCACAGGACTTCGAGGTCAGGGCTGTGAGGCTAGTCATTAATACATGAAAGCTCTTCAGAGACTCTCCAGTAATTACTGGAGGACTGTACACTTTGAGCTCATTAGTGTGTGTGTGTGTGTGTGTGTGTGTGTGTGTGTGTGTGCGTGTGCGTGTGCGTGCGCGCACATGGTAGTGTTGGTACATTTGTCTAAAACAGCATTGTCCTGACCTGATGCTGATTCCGTTGTTAAGGCTAAATCAGGATGCTAATAGTCATCCCTGACAGGGTGTATGTGACTGCATCATCTGTTAGGTCCTCGTCTACTTCTCTCTGTGCGTGCCTGTGTGCATGCGTGCAAGTGTGTGTGTGAGCCTGGGCCGCAAAACTAATCTCACATTTCTCTTTTTTGCCCACATGTGCCTAGTAACACAGGGGTCAATCAGTCAAGCACAATTACATTTAGAAAAATATGAAGACCTTGACGTCATGCACTTCAATTTTGTAAAAAAAAACAAAATGAAGCCAAAATTGGTCAGCTATTTTGGCAAGGGGACATTCTGCTGTCCTTTCACTTGCTCTCATCACTCACTCTTCTCTCTATCTCTCCTCTGTTCCTCTTTCCTTCATCCTCCCATTCCATCAGCTTCCCTCCCTGCGGAGCGCTTGGGTCAATTGCTCATTCTAAATGTTTTGATCTTGAGCCCTCCGACCCTTGGCCTAACCTTGTCTGGCGACGACCTTTAGAGCTGAGTGTCAGCATAATTAGCCTGCTGGTAACCTTGGCAACTCAGCAGAAATGGCACAGGCAGGGGTGGGTCAGGGCAAGGCTAACCAAATTAGAGAGTGACACACGCAGTGGGTTTGTGTCTGTGCATCTGTGTGTGTGTGTGTGTGTGTGTGTGCACGTGCGCACGTGTGTGTGTGTGTGTGTGTGTGTGTCTGTGTGTGTGGCTGTGTGTGTCTTTCTGTATATATGCATATTTGTGAGTATGAGATTTGTTTTCAGTTTGACTTTATCATAAAAGCCTCTCTTTCTTTGGAATTCAGTTTTGCCGGCTCTTTCATATAATGTACATAGAAAGAATGTGTTTGCAATTGCAATGTGGTGCTCTCATAGCTCTCCTAATTGCCAATTTCCAGTTCTTTGGCTTTGTAATGTTCACACACACACACACACACACACACACACACACACACACAGAGAGAGAGAGAGAGAGAGAGAGAGAGAGAGAGAGAGAGAGAGAGAGAGAGAGAGAGAGAGAGAAAGAGAGAGACAGACATGCACACACACACACACACACACACACACACACACACACACACACACACACACACACACACACACACACACACACTCCAAGCCCTCATTCTTTTGCTGTTCTGATGTCTTACTAGGTGGGTGAGATCTCTCTTCCTAGACATGTTTTCTTGTCAGGTTCAGTCTTTGCTCCCATGCGATTGGCTGCCCCCGTCCTATCCAGTTAGCCTCTTCTCCAAGCACAATTATTTCTCCACTTCATGCATTAATGCGTCTTCGGATTTAAATATAATGGAAACAGAAAGACAGTCTGGCGAAATTACACACATTTTCAAGGGCATTATCATTAAAACATTTTTTTTCTATTTTCTGACAGCACCCTGTCAATAGACTCAACAAGTACTACTTTAAAATCAATTAGGGATGTCTGGCAGCCTCAGGGGCGTGTCTCTTGTCATGTCATCCCATCGCTTGTGCTTGTTCTGTGAAGACAACCTTGAAGCATCACTCCTGTGATTTCTTCATCACGTTCAACATGTTCAAGGAGTTGTCAGGGTGGAAGTCTAAAAGTAGCATTAACCCGCTTGTTCCCCACTTCTTTTATTCAATTTCAAACGCAAGACCTTGTCCCTGGCCCTTCGAAAAAAGATTGCAATCAGTCGACCCTGATACATCACACTTCATTTCTATACAATAGAAACCTTTAGGTACCAGAGCACAGCTACAGACAAGGGCACAAGTATAGATAGCAGAACTATAGCCCTCATGTTTCCTCAGTGCAAGTGAGCACTGGCTGGTTAATGAAGCTTTTTGATGCTTTATAACTGGGATTATATAAACTGGAATATATGCCAATAATGTCCGCTTCTGATTTAGCAGAACTCTCTGTCATTCAGCACAATGTTACGGAGCCCCTAAAGTGACCTGATGAAACTTGTATCTTTCAGGTGTGCACGTAAAACTTTCACTTGCGCACCTAAAACTTTCTCGTGCGCACCTGAAAGTTTTACGTGAGCACCTAAAAGTTTTACGTGCGCACTTGAAATCAGACCAATTAGGCCTACGTGACAGCGCTGGACTGTGCCATGCTGGACGGCAAAAAGAGGAGATAGCCTATGGCAAATTACATAGGCCTATGGAGAAGTGAACACCTTCAGTTTAACATCTTTTGTAGTTCGATGTATTTGTTCAGCGCCTGGTAGTTGTATAAACTTGCCAGTGGTGTTGTAGCCTAAAGCCTACCTTACATTGCCAGACTTTGCAAAGATTTGGAAAAGATTTTTGAAAGACTACAGTCTCAGACCCTCTCACATCTAAAGACAATTCATTGAGTTTTTAGTCACAGTCTAGTCACAGGTCAGTCTCAGATTAGGATTTTGCAAAGACTGTGGGTCACTATTTACAAGACTGCTGCTAGATTCCTTCAAATTATTTCCATCGTGCAATAGGCTACACGTCATCATTAACAGGAAATCACATGATAGCCTACTCATATCAAATTATTTTTTTCGCGTTTCTGCAGCATTGTTTGATGTGTGACATCACTAACAGATATAGAGTTGTTCTGTCTCGTAGAATAGCCGACTAATAAATTATAAGAAATGAAATAACAAATAATCATAAAGGCTACAGCTGTCGCCTATTTTGCCCCTTCCTGTTTCATGTTCGCGCAAGGTTACTATTGGTTTTTAATGTTCACGTCACTATTTGCATGAGCCACGACTGAAAAGACTTCCGATAATATCAAACATGTTTGATATTGTCGTAACGGCAAAACTAGAAAAAGACTGCCTCCGACGGACTTAAAACCGCTAAGATTGGCACCTTACACTAAACGATTTAGATGACGGGAGCGCGCTGCGATTTCAGTACAACTCCCAAGATTTCCGCCCGATTTTGGAAATTTAGTCGCCGACTGTTAAAACAGACCAAAATCGTGCAATGTAAGCCAGCCTTAAGGTGAAATGGGTTAATGATCGCAAATTTACATTAATGTAGTGAACGGTGTTTACTGGCCACAACGGCTGTGCCCCCACACCGACCAAATTTACTGATTGATTGATTGAGGAGTGGTACACCTGCAGCTTGTTGACTGTGTGTGATCAGGGATAAAGAGTTGCGAGTTGGGGTGTGCCAGACAGAGCTTGAGCTGGTTTGAGTCGTGCGGCCAGCCGGAGCGTTCAGCTACTTGTGGACTCTAGCAGCTACGAGCTAACGGTGGATTACCTCTGGACTCTGCGAGCTAACTGTGGGCTACTTGGGCTTTACGAGCTAACGCTGGACTCTGTGAGCTGGCTGTGGACTACCCATGGACTCTACGAGCTAACAGGACTGTGTGTGTGTGTGTGTGTGTGTGTGTGTGTGTGTGTGTGTGTGTGTGTGTGTGTGTGTGTGTGTGTGTGTGTGTGTGTGTGTGTGTGTGTGTGTGTGTGTGTGTGTGTGTGTGTGTGTGTGTGTGTGTGCGGGCATAGTTAGCCCCAGGCCGGGGTTAATGGCCAGTCCCTTCCCCTAGCGTAACTCCGCCATAGAGAGGGCTGTTTTAGGTGGGTTGCGTGCGGATGAATGCAGGGTGGGTGCATTTGGGAGGTTGGTTGTGTGTGTAACCTTAAATAAATTGTTAAACGTGACTCCTTGTCTGCGTGTGATAAACTCCTCCTCCGACCACGAAACATATTACAGTAATTAAAGCTGGTGATAACAGCACTAACATAGGGCAGCTAGATCGTATAGGCTACTGTTAGCCTACTGCAGCCTATATTAACACCCAGTATTTCTGGGCTAAAATATTTCAAACCGATTTGGCCACTTTATTTGTTATGCTCTTAACAAGAAACATAACAAGTATATGAAATGTTAGCTGCCATTGAACACTATTATTAGCTATCCTAGCTAACGTTTATCCTAGCACTGTGACTGAACTCGCCGTCCCACTCAGTTTATGGTTGCTATAACAACCCATGCTGAACTAGACTGACAAGATGGTAGCCTAGTTGAAACACTCCCAAAACACTCAATATGCAAACAGTGGAAGGGCATTATGGTAAATCTCACTATAATCTCTGAGCTATGCTATACGTCCCATCAGAACCCATTGATTCGACTTGTCATCTTGCCGTCCGGCTGGTCTAAACTTTCAGGTGGGCACTTGAAACTTTCAGGTGCGCACCTAAAACTTTTCACGTGCGCACGAGAAAGTTTTACGTGCGCACGAGAAAGTTTTAAGTGCGCACGTGAAAGTTTTACGTGCGCACGTGAAAGATAAAAGTTTCGTTAGGTCCCTTTAGGGGCTCCGTACAATGTAATCATGATTTCTTGGCACTTTTCCCCCAAAAGGAATATCGGTGCCCAGAGCATGGGAAGTGTTTGGGTATCATTATTGCCATAATGTATAACAACTCTTTATTCTGTCATCTGCATTGTGGGACTCCTCGGAAACACACTGGTTATTTACGTACATGTATGTGGTGAGGTAAGAGTTGTAGAACCTTAATGAAGGTTTAGGGCGGCTGTGTATAACACATCAACCTGAGAAATTGAAGTTGTGTGTATTATGTTTATAGCCTATGTCATTGTTAATGAGGTGCATATCTCCTATTTATAATGCTGCAGAATGCTCCATTCACTCAAATGGGCCTTCCCAATATTCAGAGGTCTGGTATTTTTCGACAGCAGACTCACTCCGCAAGTAGTTCGGTCACTTCTAGCAATGAAACTTCATTCAAAAGTGAGAACACACAGTTGATCAGCTGTAAAGAATGTTTTTTTCAAGTTCAGCGTGTGTTGCGAATTAATCGTTTCTCAGCAAAGCCCACGATGAAACGGTCAGAAATAAATGTAGAGTCATATCATGTGGAGTTCATTTTTTCGTTTTGGCAAGTAACCTTGTATTAAGCTACCCTGGAAATCCAGAGTTCTCGCGAGAACACAATTTGAATTGTGTCTGCAAGATACTCTGGCAATGAACAATGATGCACGTTACTTTTACCCCAGGCATCGGGGAAACCAAAAAAGGAGAGGGCGAGCTGAACTGATGACGACAGCGCTACAACTTTCGTTTTTGGTCGTAGTGTTATCCAATTGCGTGCAGTGAGATTTTCAAATCCATGCTTGGTGCCGCCCCTCGAGTTGGGCCATTTTCATTATTCGTGGCCAGACCCTTAATCTGAAAGATCCCAGGGTCTGGTTTACTACCAGACTAGTAATAAGCGGCATGATTTATAGAACGCCTTTTTCAGGAAAATAAGTCCCCAGAATGAGAGACCCTGACGCTGCTGTTTGCACTGTCGGGCCTTATTTTCCCTGTAACAATGACTGGAGCTCTATACGTTATCCCTCAGATAAGATATGTTGTCTTCCCAGAACTATGTGAACAACATGTGAGTTTTCAACATTGCTAGGCTGGAAAAGAGGTCTGTCTGGACATATCATCAAGATCCATGTCCTTAGGAGTTTTAAAGGGTAGTCTATACACAATGTACTGTATACACTGTGCCTTCATCATATCACAAACCACCCTGTCAAACTGATAACTTCTGCATTCCCACTGTCTCACAGCTCACTAACGGGAGGGCCCATCCATATTGATAAAAACTATGTTTGGAAATCTGCCCAAACCCCCCCCCACCCACACACACCTCCTCAATCTCCATTTCCACCCCACCCCCAACCGCTTCCTCATCCATCGCCGTCTTGGCCCAGCATCTCTGATGGAGTTTGACAAAGTTTTGTAGCTGTGCGGACCCTCCTCCTCCCAAGGTTAATTGAAACAAAAACTTTGATGGAGTTTTTTTTGTGTGGATGGAGACGGGCCTGAAGAGAGCAGACGTGCTCGCATGCCGTCTCTGGCAGCGAGAGGGGGGCATGGCGCGGCTCGGCACGGTACAGCTGAGACAGACGGTTCGGTTCCCGGAGGAGGCGCGGGACATTCACACTCCGCTCTCGGCGGAGCCACAGTATTCCCAGGACAAAGCCGGAGATAATTATGATTTCGGATCAGTTGGGAATGTAGTTCACACAAACACATACGCGTAACGTGCGCGTGCACGTGCACACACACACACACACACACACACACACGCGCACACGCACACGCACACGCACACACACACACACACACACACACACACACACACACACAAACAAAAACTGCACGTGTATACGTTTCAAATGCACTGCCTTCATTTTGTTTGGCCTCTAATTTTGGTGTGGTACCTGGAGTGTAAAATTGTGAGTTTAATGCTTGGCTGCAGCCACAGAAAATGGAGGGAAGCAGTTTTCCTAAGCTAATGACATCATTGCAGAGCACTTGCACCAGTAGCTCTCAATACACTTGTAAGAGGAGAAGGCAGTCAGCCATACTCACACAGGAGTGCTCTCTCTCTCGCTCTCTCTCTCTCTCTCTATCTTTCTTTCTCTCATTCTCTCTTACTCCCTCTCTTTTATTCATCTCTTTCTCTGTCTCTCTCAGCCCCTGTCCATCTCGTTCACTCATTGTCACACACACACACACAGACTGACAGACAGATACACAGGAACAAGTGCATTCAGAATTTCAGAGACTGATTTTCTTTTGACTTTCACTCTTGGGTGAATGGATCTGCAATCCCCATCAACAGCCGTTATTATGGTGTTCTTCCACTAGAGACATGTTGTGTTCTGTCATCTCAGATGGGTTCCCCCCCTGGAGGCTCTGTGCTCTGCTGTATCACTATACTGAGTGCTCCCCGTATATATATGCTTGTTTTCTCGTCGGGGTGCCGTTCTCATCAGAACAGTGTAATATCATGGCTGTAGTGTTTTTGCTAGGGTGTTGCACTGGCATCAAGAGGGGTTTTGTAATTACGTTCCCATTTGGTGGATTCTTTTTGCGTGAGATTCACCTTAGGCTTTTGTGTCATCATTAAAGGTGTAGTTCGGTCTATGAATAACCTAGGGCACGATAACACAGTGAAAACATTCGTTGGGGACCAAAATGACGTTACTCTGAATAGTTTTGAGTAAGACTGGAATATGTATTTGCAAGGAAATAGCATACAGCATAGCCTTAGGGGCATGTTCACTATGTTAAAGTAAATTGCTACTTTAAGCAACGGACTAGGCTCTCAACACATCATTACACTTCTGCACTACTGTGGCGAGGGTTCCTGCAGACAAGCCAAAGTATGGGTGGTGCTTTGTGATGTGGACGATAATCTACAGTGTCTGTGTTCTAATAAATGGTGTCTGTTTTCATTGTCATTGTGGTTTTTGGTGAGATTTTATTCAACAACCTCTCCAGTCATTTTAAGAATACTCCATTTATAAAATATTGAATCTGGTTGTGCTTTCGTTGTTACATGCACAAGAGCAGCCAAAGTGCCAAAGTGGCCACTCTCTTTAGGGAAGGAAGAAATGGCTATGGGTGAAGTTTGGTATTCTTGACACCCTAACATTAAAGCATAGCCTAACACCAGAGTAAAAACAACTTAGGGTCTATTTACAGTAGTTAACAAATTCAAACATTTGATTGAGAGCAAAATTACAGTACAGTTTTGCTTGATCGCTTTGATGCTTGTGTCAACTCTGACATTACGTTCTCAAAACAGTCAACACCCATGTCTTTGCTGCGAAAGGCTGTTACTCTCTCAAAACACTTAAAACAGGCAGCAAAAGCAAAATTGCCCTTCAAACAACACACCCTGTAAATCAATCATTATACACTGGACAACAAAATGCAAAATATAGTTCTCAAAATGAACATTTTTGCTGTGTCTGTTCCATTTTTTCTATTTTTTCTGGTGTCAAAACAAACTGACAAAATGTACTGAATAAAAAATAATTGCATTAATTCCGTCCAATATGTAACTGTCATTGACATGTACTGTAAGACTTACAGTAAACAAGACAAATTTCATTTAACTACAACTTTTCATCGAAATAGACTTACAGTACACCTTTTGTACTGTCTTCTTCACCAAATAGCAAAATCAATAGCATATATGGATATGGATAATGAATGACTGCTGATTAAAGAATTGTGTAAAGGAGTTTCACACAGGTGTATCAGAGATAAATGGATGGCAATACTTTGTTAGGATTCAGAACTGTCTAAACATCACTTTTTGTATTCTCACTTTTTGTATTCTCAGCAAGAAAAAAGGAGAGCTCTCTACTGTATCTGCCTCTCTCTACCATTCTCTCTCTCTCTCCCTCTCATACACACACACACACACACAAACACACACACAACACATTGCTACAGAGAGAGAGGAAAAAGGGAGGGGGAAAGAGAGAGAGAGAGAGTGAGCGAGAGAGCGGGAGATTGAGTGAGCATCTGATGCGTGTCGCAGGCAGCAGTGGCGGACGTGTGCCAGATGAATTACTCCACACACATAACTGTGTCTGCATACATTATACACAACCATCTTGCACCCCACTCTCCAGGGCCTCCTCCTGCACACGCGCGCGCACTTGTGTCTGTGTGTCTGTGTGTGTGCGTGCGTGTGCTTGCGTGTGTGCGTGCGTGCGCTTGCGTGCGTGCGTGTGTGTGTGTGTGTGTGTGTGTGAGAGAGAGAAGGAGACAGAGAGAGAGAGAGAGAGAGAAAGAGAGAGAGACAGAGAGAGACAGACAGAGAGGTGGAAAATGCAAGGAAGACAGGGAGGGAGGGAAAAGGGGGATATTGAAAAAGAGAGGATTAATCTATGAGGGAAAATGGCATTTCACACCAAACCAGTCTTATTACACCTCTGCACAGTTGGCCGTGCCCCTGTAATTCAGTTTATTGGTGTGACGGGCGTGTGTGTGTGTGCGTGTTTACAGACTAATGTGAGTGTATATTTTCTGCTTGTGTTGCAATGGATTAAATCATACATGCTGTGTACAGGATGATTATGGTGGAGCTTACAGGGCACAACCAAATCATCACTCAAATGAACATGCATTCAGTTTGTGTTTGACAGAGAGAGAGAGGGGCAGGGTGGGGGGGGATCTGTTTGTGCACACTCAGCCGTGTGTGTGTGTGTGTGTGTGTGTGTGTGTGTGTGTGTGTGTGTGTGTGTGTGTGTGCGTGCATATGTATGTGTGTGTGTGTGTGTGTGGTGTGTGTGTGTGTGTGTGTGTGTGTGTGTGTGTGTGTGTGTGTGTGTATGTATGCGCTTGTGTGCGCTGTACTGCAGATATCTCTTCTGGGACTTTTGCCCAGGCCTTTTCAGGGGTTTGTAAGCCCTGAATCACACACACACATACACACACACACACACACACACACACAGACACACAGAGAGAGAGAGAGAGAGAGAGAGAGAGAGAGAGAGAGAGAGAGAGAGAGAGAGACCCTTCCATACCTTTCACACTGAAAACAGTGCCTGTATAGAGCTCAGTTGAGAGACATGTACAGCCCTTATCTTGCGTTGTGAAGTAATACTAGAAAGTGAGACAACCCTTCCTCTTCACACTTCCCCCCTTTCTTTGTCATCATCATCATCATCATCATCTCTCTCTCTTTCTCCATCTCTCTCTCTCTCTCTCTCTTCCTCCCAGCTGTAATCTGGCCGCTCAGAAGGGACTCTGAAAACAAACTTATTCTTTGACCTAGATAAACTCAGCAGGGATGGAGAGATAGAGAGAGAGGGGGAGAGGGAGAGAGGGAGAGAGGGAGGAAGACATAGAAGTCAAAACTAAGGCAAAACAACAAACCAGAAAGATACAAGGAAGGGGATTCAAGAATAGGGAAGTAGTTATATTCAGATTCCATCTGCAACCTCTAAATAGTTTCAAGGCCTGATTTTGTCTGATTGTGTGGGAAGAAAAAAGTTCTGCTTCCTGCTCTTAAAGCCCACTTTGTCACGCGAGTTTATGGACTTTACCATACCCTTCTATTACTATTTCAATTATTCAGTTTAATTGTTGGCGTTTGTATTATTATTATTACAAAGCAAATAAAAATGATTTTCTTAAACCCCTCAAATTGTATTAAAATGTACAGATGCAAAAATGCATTAATCAAGGAGATAAGTAGATTTTTTTCCCCCTTTAAATTAAAGACAGATACTTTATAAATAGGTGCATCCATTGATCTTGAGAGATGATTAATGTTCCCGGGTTCAATTGACTTATTGAATAATCGGGAGTAATGTATGTATGTGGTTTGTGTGTGTGTGTATGTGTGTGTGTGTGTGTGTGTGTGTGTGTGTGTGTGTGTGTGTGTGTGTGTGTGTGTGTGTGTGTGTGTGTGTGTGTGTGTGTGTGTGTGTGTGTGTGTGTGTGTGTGTGTGTGTGTGAGAGAGAGAGAGAGAGAGAGTGCTCTGAGTAAGGGCTACGGATGAGCTGACTCTAGTGCTGTTGTTGTGATAGCCACAGAAGGGCTCATCAAAGCAGCATATCCCAGGGGAGGCCCCTGCTCCCAGCTGGGCATTATTTGTGCCTACGTTCCAATGCACCTCAAGGAGCCCAGCAGTAGTCCACACCAGCAGCAGGGGCTCTCAGAAGCACACACACACACACACACACACACACACACACACACACACACACACACACACACACACACACACACACACACACACACACACACACACACACACACACACACACACACACACACAGACACCTTAATCCTTGGAACTGCCAGTAGAGACTTACTTTTTCAAAGTGAAGAGGCATGCACTATCTCTCCAACTCTTCGTCTTGTGTACACCGCACGCGCACGCGCACACACACACACACACACACACACACACACACACACACACACACACACACACACACACACACACACACACACACACACACACACACACACACACACACAGAGTATATGGGTTTCTTGACTTTTCATTCATCATCAGTAGTTCTAGTTCTAGTAGTTCATAATAGTTGTCAAATAGTCATGTTTGATGTTAGTAATGTTTCATCATTAGGTGGTTATTGAAAGCAGATGTGTTACTGTACTTTAAATGTACAAAAAAGATCATTACAATTCTGGATACAGTACATCTGAAATTCAGTGCAGAAAATACCATAATGTTTCAAGCATTCAAACCCCACAAAATCGCACCACGCTTCTGAATTCTACCTGTCACTAAAAAGAGATTATGAATTGGCAGTGTATCTCTTCACTGTCACAGATACAAAGCAGAGTCTTAAGTACAGGCTAAGCGACTTACAGTCTTGCCACAAAGAAAGTCTGGTATACTAAGACATGGTCTTCACACGAGTATTGGATCTGTGGTCACTGCACGACGGGTGAGGTCAAGACAGCGAGATAGAAATGCACCCTCTCCTATACTGTCAAGTTTGAACAGATAAGAAAGGGATATTTTTCACAATTCTCAAACAAAAAGACTTGAAGATAAATCGGCCCACCTCTAGGAGGAGAACTGACCTCTGGCTGTGAAATACGTTGCAGCCTGACGTAGCACTGAGGGATAGTGAGATGGACATCTTCCCACAATGTCAACCTATAATGTCTGTAGGCTACTTAACCTAATGTATGGTGGTGTGTGGACTGTGTGCATGTGGGAAGACTAACAGGTCGTAAAATGAAGCATTTGGGATGTAAATATGACCCAGATGTGTTTATGTGTGCCTGATAGTGTGTTTTCATGGGTGGGATTGTGTCAGTGGTTGATGGCTTGTAGCTGTCTGTGGGAGAGACATCATTAACTTTTTTATTTATTCAAAACATTCCAGTGTAGGTCACAGGATGTGTGGGTGTGTGTGTCCGAGTGTGCCTTTTTTTCCTCCCATGGGAACTGTGCTTGTTATCCACTTGCAGTTTTAATGAGAGCAATAGACATTCAAAGATGTCTCAACAAAGTTCAGTCACCTTACGGGAAGTCCAGTTAAAATCCTGAATTGGGGTAGGCCACGTTATGTAGTTCATGCTCTCAAATCAAGAAAAGAAAAACAGCTTCCTTCAGATAAATGTTGGGCCCTATTGTGCACCCGGTGCAATATGGTGCAACGTGGCGCAGAGTGTGCCGCAAGTCTTATTCATATCGTACACCCTCACTGATGAATAGTTTGCCATTTCTGTGCTCAACTTGTATCAAACCTTATACGCCCAGGGTGTGGCAAAGAAAGACCTGGTCTACCAAAAGGTGTAAGCATACAAAGCACAGCTGAAGACGAACTGTCACAAGATGTAAGCAGCCCTTGGCAGTCCCAAACAACTCCTCTGCAACATAGATATCCATGGGATTTCTATGCAGTCGTTCAAACATTATTGGAGTAATTGCTAAAGTGTTGCTTTATTCAGGATATATTTTCGATTGTAACCATTGTCATTCAAAACTCAACTCAAAAGTGATGAAAAAAAATAAATAAATTGGATTGTACAACAACTAGGTCAAATCCCATTTTCCAAGAATATCAGTTATGTGAAAGCATGCTCTGTGTGAAGGTCATTAGATTATTAAGTCTTGATGGTCTTTTGGGCCCCCCCCCACCATCAACCTCAAAGCAGCCCTGTCATCGTTGCCTTCAAGGCAGTGCTGCCATACCCTAACCTTAACCTTAACCCTAACCCTAACCCTTGCCTCAACATAGTTCCCTTCCCTCCAGGCAGTGCTGCCCTGAAGTCTGCGGTATACACCATATATCATTACTAAGAGCTCCAAACAAGGCTGAGACCTTATGGAAAACTTGAGTAATATCTATGTTACTCCAGAGAACACACTTGATTCACGTGATTCACGCTTACTTCTGCAGAGGAAGTCTTTTTTCCCCCACCTCAAAATAAAACTAGCAAATTGTCAGTCCATCCCATATAGAGTTCCGTAAATACAAGAGGATTCACCCGTCCAGAAGAGAGAGACGCACATCAAACATGTCTCCCATCTGCTCCCGCTGCCTTTCATCTGGACAAATGTCTGTTTGCGCGGGCATTCTCTTCAAATCCAACACAGATCAAAGGCCGGCATCCACTTGCATTGGCAGCAGCTTTATCCTGGCGCCCGAGGACCAGTAGTATACAAATAGAAGCCACATCATAGGTGCCACAACTCATGAGGTGTCTGGCTTGATCTCCTGGCAGTTGAGATGTGTGTGTTCCCTTTCAAGGCCACATTATAGAACAAGTATGAAAGGGTTAACGCCAGACTTTATGTGAAAAGGGAGAAAGGGAGATGCCAAGTCAGTGAACGTGAGGAGGGAGGCAAGGTGTAGCCACGGCCTTCTGTGAGACCCTGTGCAGGTCATTCATATTCTGGAATCTGGATGCTGGAGGCCACTGCATGGGGGCGCTGTGGTGCATGAGGCTGCAGCATCTGTACCACATTTGGATCCAAGTGCTCATGCGGAATTGTGAATTGTGCATCTGTGTGTGTGTGTGTGTGTGTGTGTGGGTGTGTGTGTGTGTGTGTGTGTGGGTGGGTGTGTTTGTGTGTGTGTGTGTGTGTGTGTGGTGTGTGTGTCTGTGTGTGTGTGTGTGTGTGTGTGTGTGTGTGTGTATGTGTGTGTGTGTGTGTGTGCGGATGTGTGTGTGTGTGTGTGTGTGTGTGTGTGTGTGTGTGTGTGTGTGCATGCAGATATGTGTGTGTGTGTGTGTGTGTGTGCGGATATGTGTGTGTGTGTGTGTGTGTGTGTGTGTGTGTGTGTGTGTGTGTGTGTGTGTGTGTGGATGTGTGTGTGTGTGTGTGTGTGTGTGCATGCAGATATGTGTGTGTGTGTGTGTGTGTGTGCGGATATGTGTGTGTGTGTGTGTGTGTGTGTGTGTGTGTGTGTGTGTGTGTGTGTGTGGATGTGTGTGTGTGTGTGTGTGTGTGTGGATGTGTGTGTGTGTGTGTGTGTGTGTGTGTGTGTGTGTGTGTGTGTGCGTGTGTGTGTGTGATATAAGATCCCTTTCTTTAAAAGACAAAAAAGGTAGGGCTGAAATCCCACTGGCAGTGACTTCTCACCTCTAACAGCTTTAAATATAAATCCTCCTGGGGCTCCGAATGGACTGCTTCCCTCTCCTGTCCTGTCTTGTCCTTGCCTTCCTTTCGCCCCCTTGTCCCTCACCAACTCTCCCCTCTCACTCCCCTCTCTCTGTTCTGATCGAACGAGTTGGAAAAGAGTCACCAGAGTAGCTTTTGAAGCAGAGGTTAAAAAGTGACAATGTCAACACTAATGAGAATAAATAGAGCTGAGTGGATATTGGACCAGAGCGTGCCTGAACAACAGAGGCTCTGTGCAGGACAGATGCTGCAAAAACAACCTAACACATTGTTGCCAGCCGTTGCCAGCTGGTCCTTTGGCTATTGGCTGTAATTACAGTTGGCAAAGTAAACTAACAGACAGTGCAATAACAAACTGTAGACACAAACCAATAACAGGTAACGTGTGTGTCTAGAGTGCAGTCGGTGAAAGGCTGTGTTTACCTTCCAAGAAGCAGAAATCAACTGTAATACGTCTGCACTGGGTTTTTTTTTTTTTTCACACCAAGAATGTGAGTCTACCATGAACTAATCAACAAGAGAGACGTGTTTGAATAGAATAAAAAGCTCCGTGAGATTTAGAAAGGTACTGACTGTCCCTGGCTGGCTGTGCTCTCTGACAGCTACACATTCTCTCATACTCTCCGTCCATCTAGACAAGAGGGGGAATGGACCTGCTAATGGAAATTTACGCCGCTGCTATCTCCGAACAGGTATATGCTCCTGTCAGTGTCAGATTGTTGTGCTTGTCATTTACCATCCACCAGGTCAACTGGGGTGACTTTACGGGCAAGCTCAACACTTGCTTTTGGTGACATGGACCTCCACTTTGACCCCCCTATCTGAGCGGAGTTCATGCCCCTGATTCAGTCCTCCTACTCACAAAGCTGCCAAAGAGCTTGATGCCATTCAAGAATAAATTAAGGTTGAACGAACGAAAGAACGAACGAACGAACGAACGAACGAACGAACGAACGAACGAACGAACGAACGAATGAATGAATGAACGAACGAACGAATGAACAAACGAGAGAGCAAGCAAGCGAATGAATGAATGGATGAACGAATGAATGAATGAATGAATGAATGAATGCCAAATGTGATATGATGCGGTATAAAAGGTGCAAAAGGACGAGTTTGATAATCAACAACTAATGGTAACTGTAAAACTTCTAGGGGATGAATAAAGTACTGTATATCTATCTATCTACAGTATCTCTAACCTTTAGGTTAAGACGCAATTTACTTTTGAAGTTGCCCCAAAGGCTGTTTTATGCTTTTCAGTTGTAAATGCATATTCCGGTCTTACTTAAAACTACACCAATTGACTTTCTTTTGGTAATGTAAATATGTATGGGTGTGTGTGTTTATGTGTGTGTGTGTGTGTGTGTGTGTGTGTGTGTGTGTGTGTGTGTGTGTGTGTGTGTGTGTGTGTGTGTGTGTGTGTGTGTGTGTGTGTGTGTGTTTGTGTGTATGTGTGAGTGTGTGGTTGACAGAAAGAAAGCTGTGCTGTGTTGTTTTGTTTCTGACACACACACCACACACACACACACACACATGTACGCACGCACACAGGCAGGCAGGCACGTACACACACAAGCACACCCACAGCACTAATAAATCCATTCTCTGATAATTATGTGATAAATTTCCTCCTACATTTACATTTAGATGGTGTGTGAGTGGTGAGCACAGCCACCCTCTTTTAAAACCTCTCTCTCTCCTCCCACCTGCAGCTCTGCACTGTGAGACAGTAATATACTGGTAAACCGATGATCACCTATATTATATCATAATCTATATTCTGTGTGTATTATCAGATGATTTCACTGTCTCTTTTTCAATATATGTAGAATGTAAGAAGGAGGATGTGGGTTCCCTCCAGTTTCCTCTTTCATATTTTCATATCTCCGCTCCTTACTCTTATCTTTGGAGGCTTTACAGTTACATCAATTGTTCACTTGAGAGTTCCTAGATAAAACAGGCACATGTGATTAAAGGCTCATGCAGCTTTATCTCTCTCTCTCTCTCTCTCTCTGTGTGTGTGTGTGTGTGTGTGTGTGTGTGTGTGTGTGTGTGTGTGTGTGTGTGTGTGTGTGTGTGTGTGTGTGTGTGTGTGCGTGCGTGCGTGCGTGCGTGCGTGTGTGTGTGTGTGTGTGCGTGCGTTCCCTACGTGCCTGCGCCTTTGCAGCGCTCCATGAGCTCAAATCCTAAATTTTAATATTTAATAACTTTTATATGAGCGCGGGAAGGCACAACCTGCCGGCGGCTCATGAAACTGAGAAGAGCGGGCGGAACGGAAAGAAAAAGCGCTTCCCGACACCCCAGCTCGGCTCTCACTGCTGATGGCGTTACCGGAGTTCCATTTAGCGCAGGAAACTGCCATTTACTCCTGATCTTTAGAAATGCACACACGGCTTTCTCCCTTAGGACCACGATATCGTCATCAAGCGCTAATGAGCGCAGGAAAGCACGGGGCGAACAGAGCTCATAGTCCCTGTGGAAGAGCAGTAGTGGCGGCCAAGGCAACAGAAAAACCTTCCCAGGAATTGCTTAGTCTTATTCTGGAAAGTGAGAGAGCGAGGGAGTTGTGCTATTCTGGAAGACTGTGCAACATATCGGTTTCACATGTACTAGTATCACTCCTACTTCCAACGATTCCATCATAAAAGCACACTCGACATCGGATTGCAAGCCAGCAAACATATTCGGATAGAAGGCATAACCGATAGACGAAGAGAGAGGGCGCAACATATTTGAACTCGCCTCCTCACTGAGGTCTGCACAAAGTGTAGTTTCAGTACCACGGTTGAGGACAGCGCCAGATCCGTAGGCAACGGGCAACTGACAGTGAATGTGGAGTGTAACGAAATTCGCCTCTAAGGCAAGTGATAGGCTACCTGAAATGAAACAATCCTTGTCTCTCGAAGATATAAGCTGAGTTTTCGTCCAAGTGCGTGAAAGCAATTGATGTTTAGAATATACTTAAAAACAAACAAACAAACGAAAAAATAATGTGGACACAGGGTACCACCAGTGAGACACGGTAACCTTGCCGACAAAAACTGTCTATAAGTATCCCTCCATGACCACCATTTCATTGATGAATAAAGAATTCACTCGGAAAAGCGGGCGCACATTCACCCCCCTTCTTCTACTCACAACCAACAGACCACTTCCACTGAGAGAGAGAGAGAGAGAGAGAGAGAGAGAGAGAGAGAGAGAGAGAGAGAGAGAGAGAGAGAGAGAGAGAGAGAGAGAGAGAGCTGCTTTTAAATTCTCTGCGCAGGTCATGGATTGATCATTTCTCTCGGCGCGGGAACCAGAACAGAACAACTGAGAGCGTGATTCTCAACTCACTGTTCCGAAAGGACCTCGCACTTGTGAGATCTAAATAGCAGTGAGCGCCGTGGTTGCAACAGGAAAATGGACCATAACAGACACACTTGCCAGTGCTATGCTGCGAACAAGACGACTCGCGACTGAAGTGAAGCATTTCTTGCTACACGCGGAGATCCCGCTCATAGCGATTTAATTTTACTTGAAGGAATGAAAATTGCCGAACTGAGACTCTGCAGCAGAGAAGGCAGCTCAAGGGTTTGTGGCCATTCTGGCGAGTTGCATAGGCTACCGACGCACAGACGCACATTCTGCGGGGCAACCCAACACTCGCCCCGCTACTGTCACCCAAACTCGCCGGTGGTATTAAGTGGATTCATGGCTTAAGATGATCCCGGACTCATGATTTTAGAATTCATGGACAAACACAGCAAAGCATCAAACTCCAGGACATGTTTAAACATAAGTAACCGAATCCGCTCTGAGGCAACATTCTTTGTTTT
>NC_084999.1:21857212-21862212 GCF_963854185.1 Sardina pilchardus
GCAGCATTGTGTCCCTAAGTGGTCATGCCGGCCGGGGCCAAATCACAGGGCTCCTCATCCTCTTCATCGCTGATTTGTAAAGAAACATTATGCGAAAATGTGCCACTTTTTGAATTTTATATATAAAGTAACTGCTTCATCTTCAAATCAGAATAGTTTGTATGAAACATCAGTCAGTTGAAGAGCAGATAAAAAACACCTGTCCTCACCACTAGCCATCCAGAACTGAACACCCTGCCACAGTATAAGAAAAGCATGCCGTTGCCCACACTAGCGCCACAAGACACAATTGAGCATATTAGCAAGCGATGTTGTTGGAGGTGTGTGCAAGGCCTCTGCGTGCCTTTTAGATCGGTAGCTGGCTGGTTTTTAGTCCAGAGATCACTCTAGCTGCTTTAGACTGAGCACCGATAAGCTCCACACACTTGTGTGATTTTTGCCTCTTGGCTGCCGGTGCTTAGTCAGTCAGAGATAACGGATGGCTTGTCTGGGCATGTGAGACGGGTCACTGGATCGGCTCAGGAGCTAATGCCCCCCCCCCCCCACTCACACACACACACACACACACACACACACACACACACCTCCCCAATTGTACACATACACCACGGCAGCAGGCGCCATGCGGGGGAGAAGAGAGGAGAAGAGAGGAGAGGAGAGGAGAGGAGGGGAGAGAGAATGGCCGCCTTGACTTAATTTACCATAACCCTCGTCTGACGGCAACATGGCAGCCTATGAAAGGATGCATAGGAGGAGGATAGAAAAGGATGGCATTTCAGGGGGAGGCTGCTTGGCTAAAATAAAAATGCACACAGTTTATGACATAAAGAAGATTGAGGAGATAGTCCGCAGTGCTACTGTACCTGATTACACAACTGCAAATATGTATATTCCATTTATGTATATACTCTAAACCACCTTCTGTAAACTGTATACTGCTGTCTACATTGCACTATATTTATTGTCCTGTCCATGCACTACCTGTCTATACTTATGTATATCATACTTTCTGCTTTTATGCACTTTTGGTCAGATGCAAACTGCATTGCCTTGTTATTGTACTTGTACTCTGCACAATGACAATACAAGTTGAATCTAATCCAATAGAATAGAATAGAATAGAATAGAATAGAATCATTTTACATTAGTTGCAAATACCTGTTTACCATACTAGTATATAGGAGTCCGATATGAAACGATATGTCATTTGGAATGCCTGCATATTTGCGAGAGGCATTGGCCAGTGGGATGCCTCTTTATGTGCTTGTCACTGATGGCAGATCCTTCTCCACATTGCTTCCTGTCTGTTCGTGTCACTTCCTGTGTGTCCAACCTGCACTGACAGCGTCAGTGGAATAATCAGCATGGTGACGCGGGGAGTGTAGAGACTATGGACGTTGAGGAAAAAAAAAACACACAAAGCAGAGTTGACTCAAAAGGAGAGATGCAAGTCCCTGTCATCCTGATTAGAGTCACACTCTCTTTCATGTGTTGTAAAGGGTGGTGTCAGCAGCATCAAGGTCAGAGGTTCAACCTGGGTGGAGGATAGACGTGTGTGTGTGTGTGTGTGTGTGTGTGTGTGTGTGTGTGTGTGTGTGTGTGTGTGTCTGTTTGTGTGTGTCTCTCTGTGTGTGTGTTTGTCTGTGTCTGTGTGTGTGTGTGTGTGTGTGTGTGTGTGTGTGTGTGTGTGTGTCTGTGTGTGTCTGTGTGTGTGTGTGTGTGTGTGTGTGTGTGTGTGTGTGTGTTTTTTGTGTGTGTGTGTGTGTGTGTGTGTGTGTGTGTGTGTGTGTTTGTCCACAGGAAGGATTGCAGTGCAGGGCACAGTGGGATATGAGAAAGTGTTTCTGATGACTCAGCACGTTTCATCTAAACACGGCGTAACAGACACATACTGCACACACACACACACACACAAACACACACAACCCTAAGATACACTAGGCCTTCATCATTCTGAGATTTTACAGTTTGTTCTCTGTCCAAAATTGAAATTCTCAAAATAGCACATTTCAATGCTCAATGTTCAAAAAAGCAATCTCTCTCTCTCTCTCTCTCTCAACAAATGATAGTGTACAAAGCACCGTTCAATAGATCTTGTGTGTGGTGGTACTATGTGATGTTGTACAGTGTGTACAGTATGTCTGTGCATTCGTTTTCTTTCTGTAGCTCTCCATCTCTTCCTTTCTCACACACACACACCCACACACACACACACACACACACACACACATACACACACACACACACGCAAACACTTACAGTCAGCTTCACACGGTTAATACACATTTTAATTCCCATTCTAGGCCTGTTAAATTGTGTGTGCATTGATTGGCAGGTTGGCTGCTAGCTTGTGACTTCCCACAGTCAAGCAGTGAAGGTTGAAATGCTTTCCAAATGCCAGACGGTCAAGGATTCGAGAGGTTCCAACTGGCTGCTGTACAGACACACACATGCGCACACACACACACACACACACACACACACACACACACACACACACACACACACACATTGACTGCAGCTTAGCTAAGCTTTTCTATCTAAAGAACACGTACATGTGTGTCTGTGTGTGTGTGTGTGTGTGTGTGTGTGTGTGTGTGTGTGTGTGTGTGTGTGTGTGCGCGCATGTTTGTGTGTGTACAGTATGTGTGTGTCTGTGTGTCTCTGTGTGTGTGATAACAGTGCTAACACGTGTTACTCTCAGTTAAAGGTACAATTTGCTCTTCAGGCTTAGATGTCACTCTGAGCTAATGGCACAAAGACCCAAATTACAGATTCACTCAACCTTCTACAAATTGATAAGAGGCTGCTTCAGCCAGCCTCATCCCCTAACACACTCAAACACACACACACACACACACACACACAGAGAGAGAGAGAGAGCGAGACACACACACACACACACACACACACATAGCAGTTGTCTGTTAAGCCGTGTCATCTCTCATTTGCTGTAAGTGCCAGGGTCTGATTTGGCCCTGTGGAGAAACGAGAAAGTAGAATGCATAGCCACACACACACACCAGTGTCCTGTAATGTGTTTTCTAGCAGTTGG
Source organism: Sardina pilchardus (assembly GCF_963854185.1). NCBI lineage: Eukaryota > Metazoa > Chordata > Actinopteri > Clupeiformes > Clupeidae > Sardina > Sardina pilchardus. The sequence goes on from NC_084999.1 coordinate 21,860,268, forward strand.
GGAAGGCCAGTCCACAACCTCCAAACAACCCCCCAGGCATATTACGTACCAGTGGTCAGACCGAATATCAAAATGTATTACATTGAATTAAACTGGACACTTCACTGTAATATAAACAAATATATTTATTGACCTCTATTTGCACACTATGCCTCAACTTCGACTAATTACTTACAGCCTGAGGCAGATTCGTCTCAGTGGCAAAGCTTGTAGCCTTGTTGAGCATATGATTTGTGTGTGTTTTGTTTGTTTGCTTGTTGTTTTTAACCCTATGGGTCCATAAGACGCAAAGTTCAGCCAAATTTGCACCTGTTTCTCTGTTAAATTGCTCACGGAGTACTCAGTGTACACAGATATAACGTATATCATATTACAGTATGTCAGCTGTCCATCTGCGCTAGCTGCTGTGATAAACAGTTCTCAAGAAATGTAAAAAAAAAAAACGGTGTGCCATCACCACTTTTGCTACAATGTCATTTACGTTTGGCTAGTCGATCTTCTATACTTTTGGCCTGTATTGAATCAAGCTGAGTGGAGACTGTCCAGCAAGTATGACTAGCAACATCTTACAATTGCTATCAGAGTAGCCTAGATAGCCACGCCTCCAGAGTACAGGAATGTGCCATGCTTGTTCAGGGGCTGGAGGGAGGAGCAGATTGCAGTTTGATAGATGCATCAGAATCAGTATGATTGGATAGTGTCTTTCCTGGATTGTTCTCTTCTAGAGACCAATAAAACTTTTCATTTTTGTGTCAAAACCTTTCATTAATTGGTTGCAATGGGGGTGTGAAAAGTATTTCACGCAATATGTTAAAAAAATGCTCCAGAGAGCATGCTCCAAAGATCCCAAGGTTTTACCTTGTGTGTTTTATGTTTTCCTTTCTGTTATGATTGTTACTTTCCCTTCTATACTTTTATTTGCTATTACTGTTTGCGTTTGTTCATGTAAAGCACATTTAATGACCTCTGTATATGAAATGTGCTATATAAATAAGCTTGAATTGACATGAAACCCAGTCCACTGATATGCACAAGCTCATATCCATAAACCGCCCACTGAAATGCACAGGACACTTCAGGGACTCTTCAGCACAGAACATTCTTGCTGAGATTGAAAATGTTTATACATAGCACAACCAAGGCAAACTGAACTGTGACAATCTCCGGTGGCTGAAAAAGGAGGCTTAGAAAGATACTTGTGAGTCACAGCACTATCATTGCAGCCACTTAAAAAAAAGGGTTGAAAAGGTTAGAATCAGATGACTTGCTACTGATTGGAGAGCAATCATTTCAAGGTCCAAGTCAGTGCGCTCTTTGAATAATGGGAAGTAAGATTTAGTTATGAATGATATGGTGTTATGTTAAATGAACACACAACAGCAAAACACAGCAGCAAGCCACTTATTGCTTATGCCAAAATTGAAACTCGTATCATGACTGCATGAGCTGGCTTTGTGCAAGCAAGTGTGTGTGTGTGTGTGTGTGTGTGTGTGTGTGTGTGTGTGTGTGTGTGTGTGTGTGTGTGTGTGTGTGTGTGTGTGTGTGTGTGTGTGTGTGTGTGTGTGTGTGTGTGTGTGTGTGTGTGTGTGTGTGTGTGACTGTGTATGTATGTGTTTGATTCTGAAGTGCTTTTGATAAAAATGTTCTCAGAGATATCATGGGGATACCTGGCAAAGGACATAACATTCTCTCAGACACACACACACACACACACACAGAGAGAGAGATAGGGAGGGAGAGAGAAACACACAGAGAGAGAGAAGCAAACACACACACACACATATATACAGGATATATATACATACATACGGCTCACACCCAGTTTACATGTTTGCTGTTTGGCAGAGAGCAGAGAAATCTCTGGAGGTTTGGAGGGTAGGACAGAGAGGAGAAAGAGGAGAGGGAGAGAAAGAGAGGAAGAAGAAAAGGAGGAGGTGAAGATGGC
>NC_084999.1:21867212-21872212 GCF_963854185.1 Sardina pilchardus
TCTCTCTCTTTCTCTCTCTCTCTCTCTCTCTCTCTCTCTTTCTCTCACTCTCTCTCCATTCCACTTCTTTTCTCTCTCTCTGTCTTTCTTTCCATTTCATTCTTTCTTTCTCCATCGTTCTCTCTCACCCACCCACCCACTGTTCTCCTCTCGTATTTACACTCGTATTTCTCACTCGCTTCCTCAGCTTGAGAGTCTATCTGTCTCGTGGCCTTGCTGAAACACACTCCCTCTCACAAAACGCACAATGGATGTGCTAAGCTGTGTGATTGCCTCACTGGCTGATGGTTGATCTTGGAGTTCAACTAGCCACTCAATTAATGGGAAAGCAGCTGTTTGTAATTATGTGTACGTGTGTGTGTGTGTGTGTGTGTGTGTGTGTGTGTGCGCATGTTTAGTGCCATGCATTTCCACAGCACTCTGGATGGATGTTTATTTATCTGGTTGCTAATAGTTACCCCTTATGGTGGGTTAGGGCAAAATTGAGTGTTGACTAGCGAGCCAAATTACTCCCACGTCTGACCAGCACACACACACACACACACACACACGCATACACACACAAACACACACACACACACACACACACACACACACACACCTATGTGCAGCGGCAACACAAAATACACCAAGTTTAATCAGAGTCTAGAGGCATCATAAAAGTAATCGCTTTGCAGATGTGTCGCCAGGTATTTTGTGGCCATTTGAGCATGAATGTACTTTTATGTGCCTGAGTCCTTCTCTACAGACACAATCACTCACAATAGCATCCAAGAAGTAGGTCACAGGTGAAGATTGGAGATTGGAGCTATACAGTAATGTCAAGTTCCCATTAGAGTAATGTCATCCATTCACGTCAGGCCTTGGTAGCCTAATGTGAAGTCATTTTATAACTGTTAACATTTCAGAAAAGCGAATCGTTTTTGTTGTAAGGTTATGGAAGACGCATAGAAAATAACTAGATTAGAGCCTTCACTCCAAGGCCACGTCCATTTCAATAATTACTGCAACTGTCAGCAGAGAATGAACTCATCACTTCGTTCGGGTAGGATTTGTGACATGAACTGATATACCAACAGAAAAGTGAAGTTACTTTGTTTGGAACAAAAACAATATGTACGACACGACATACATCATTAACAGTTAATGGCAGGCGCTTTCTGAAGACAAAGCAAAACAAAAAAAGATTCTGCAGGATTGGATGAGGCAGATTCTCCAGGATTAGGTATGGTCCATTGGCTTTTATCCCTGAGCACATTTATAAGTTTTATATCCTCCAACATCTTCATTGGTTAGATTGCATACAACATTTATCAAAACAACCCATTTATTGTATTAAGTGCATTCATGAGCCAACTGCTTTGTTTTTCATCTGACAAATGGATAGAAAAATATAAATGGTCAATGTCAAATTGCTTTGGAAAAGAATATATACAATTTAATATAACTAAGACATGCTACATTAACAGCAAGAGCCATTTGACCTTACTTCTGTCTTAATTCAAAATAGCATATAGCAGGATTGTATCTCTTAGATGAGGTAGATCTAGTGTGCATGTGTGTGTGTTTATGTGAGTGTTGGTGAATTTGCACGCATGTGTGTGTGTGTGTGTGTGTGTGTGTGTGTGTGTGTGTGTGTGTGTGTGTGTGTTTGTGTGTGTGTGTGTATGTGTAAGCCTATGTGTAAGGATCATGCAATGATTGCGATGAAGAAAAGTCAACATGCTCAGAACGGAGGCTTGTCCTGTGCTTTGATGCAATGTTTGCTGCTGCAGAAAAGAAACGCTCGGAGATGGTGCAGCGCATTAATGCACAGAATGCACACAAGCAAGGACTTTGCCAGGGTTGGATATCGCACACAACCCTTGACAGCAGATTCTCCTTCTTGGAGAGACGGTTTAGATACGTTTACAGCACCAACATGTGATTAATTATGATATTGTTGAGTCAGTTAACACGTCGAAAAGCCACTCTGTTGATTTATTATGATTTTATTCACAATCAGAATCCTCACACAGCTACTGTACCTATAGCGACAGCGACAATGGGCTCTGTGCACTAAAGTCACTTAGTACTGCCGTTTGACTTCCGTTGGAGCGTTACCTATATTGAAACGGCATCTTCTGTTTTATTCTGCTCCTTAAATATTCACTAAGACACGGAATATCTTGTTTTCCCAATAATACAAATTTCAACGTGCTCAAATCCTTTGCGCTAGGTGCAACACTCAACTGAGTCCGTGTAGACACGAATTACCATAGAAATAGCTGCAGGTTCAAACACACCGGAAATCTAACGGCAGTACTAAAAACGTTTGTGCACAGAGCCTATTAGCACTTTACTGTAAGTGCACTTTTGTCACCTTATTTGCATCCCAGCATGAATTACAAGATTCAGTTAGTTGCCTCAATTATATTATTCTTTGTTTGGGCTTTGAAACACATTTGTTTTTAATTGGATATCACACACACACACACACACACACACACACACACACACACACACACACACACACACAATTTTATGCCCAATCCCATTTCTACCCCTTAATTCTTCCCCTTCATGTGTTCCATAATCGTGAGACACGGTAATGTGGGCTAAGAATCTTATTCAATCTACGGTATCTGAATTCAGATGTTGCGGAAAACGGCAAAATTGCAGACAATGGCCGGGTTTCCCAGATTCATAAAGAAGCTCTTAAGTGCTATGAACTTCTTAGGAGCATTCTTAGAACGTTCTTAGCACTTAAGAGCTTTTTAACGAATCTGGGAAACCCGGCCAATGTAATGTGGTCTGTTGACGTTGACAGCAAAAGTATACAAATGGGGAAAAAAATGGGGCTTTTTGTGCAATACAGTAGGTGGCCACTATGCTACCACCGGCATCTTGCTGTGATCTGTTCTGTCACATGGGCCTGAAACGGCCTTACTGGTGCAGTTTCAAAAGCTCAGTATGGACTTCTTAAGGTCTCGCACCAGTCGTGGAAGTGCAGAGTGTAATAAATTGTTGTCTACTTAAAAACACTGGGGCTCCTTTCAGATGTCTCGAGGGCCTGACTCAGCTCCTCCGAGAGGTTCTCACTGCTCTGGCATTAGAACCAGGTTGTGCTGTTTTTGTGGCGTCTCTTGGATTCACCGCAGGATCACAGAGACCTGCACTCGCCGGCCGTCTTTGTAGAAGAAGTCTGGACATCATGTAATACGAGTCGTCTCAGCGAGTGCTTCCATCCAGAATCAGCATGCGCTGTGGTGTCCCCATTGCTACTTTTCGTAGTGCGTGCCAGTTCGCTCTTTTTGAAATGTTTTGAAAAGTATCTTACTTTAGCCACATACTGAGAGATTGCTTGGTGGTTTTTAAGAGCGCTTTGTACAGCTCAGGATGTGGCCTGCACATTGCACAGATGCCTCTCTTTTCAAATGCCGCCATCAAATTAGCACCATTGCCATGGACAATAGCTTCCAGTTTCTCGGGGGGGGAAGTGTGGCAACCACTCGGCGATATTTGCTGCTGTGTTCCTCTTATCAAGGGCAGTATTGTAAGGACTTCATTTTAAAAAAAAAATTCCTGAAAATGACACTTATACTATCAATAGAAAATCCAAATGCCTCCCACCCGAAATAGGCATTGTTGCTCATTTTCAATTATGTTCAATTGATTTATCACAAAACTTGTCATTAATTAGATTGCTTTGTTTAATCGCTTGACAGCCTTACTTTTTAACATTTGTTCTAAGCTTAAACGCTGCTGACACAAAGCGCTAAATGTTGGCTGTAGTGTAGTGTGTAGTGTGCATTAAGTGGAACATGAATTGATTCAGTGATTAAAGACGTGGGTGGGTAAAGGACCTACTTTGTGTAATCATTCATAGTATTCATTTGGGCCTAAGTGCTGTTTGAAATGATTTTCCATTCTATACATGTGTGTGAATGTCTATGAGTGTTTAAAGCTATTCTTGTATGTTCGTATGTGCATGTGTGCGTATGTATAGTGTATGTGTGCACACACATAAGAGGGAGTGTGGTACTGTATGTCTGATTGAATCTTTGTGTGGGCTGGCTTTGTAGAGTCAGTAGCAAGGGGGGAGAGAGAGAGAGAGAAAGAAAGAGAGAAAGAGTAAAGGGAGGATTGTTACTGTGACACGCAGATCAGTGCCTCTCTGATCAGGATCAAGGCTGAGGACTTGCAGAAGCTCCGATGACTCCAACAGTTTAACACAAACGTTCTCCTCCGAACACACACACACACACACACACACACACACACACACACACACACACACACACACACACACACACACATACAGTACAAACAAACACACAGCACACACACATACAGTACAAACACACACACACACACACACACACACACACACACACACACACACACACCTACACCTACACACACACACACACACACACACACACACACAGTTTTGAACTTTGAACATCTGTATCACGTTTGTGTGTGTGTGTGTGTGTGTGTGTGTGTGTGTGTGTGTGTGTGCGCGCATACTGGTGGTCTCTGATTTGTTTTGAGCTTTGTTATTGTTTTTGCTTTTTTTTTTGCTCACGGACGTCATCCGGCTCTGAGGCCGCTCCACTGATGCAGAGACAGGAGTTGGTGAGCCTGAGCCTCCTATTGCTCCTGCTCCTGCTGCTGCTGCTTCAGGGGGAGTAATTAACAGAGAGGAAAACACTCCTCTGATGTGGCCAGGACTCCCCGCTAATGACACACACACACCACAGACGCACTCCGAGGGGACGCAGTCAGATGCAGAGTGGGAATGCAGGTTAGGTCTGGAGGGGTAATCGCACGAGGACACACACACACACACACACACACACACACACACTCAGACAGAGAGAGAGAGAGAGAGAGAGAGAGAGAGAGAAATACACACTCGATATGTCTCACACACACACACACATACACATACACACACACACTCAGACAGAGAGAGGGAGAGAGAAATACACACTCGATTTGTCACATACACAAAC
>NC_084999.1:21874712-21877212 GCF_963854185.1 Sardina pilchardus
ACACACACACACACACACACACACACACACACACACACACATATGCACCCATTATTATTATTATGCCCTGACAACATTCTGTGATCAAGGAAAAGTGAAAATTGCAAACAGTCAGCATTAAATTATCCCCTGCAGTTAATTCAAATTTAATATGAGTTAATGTGAGCTGCCCGGAAGCCTGTGTGAAATACTGTATGAATACAGAGAGACCCAGAGAAATAGCTCTAACATGATTACAGATACCAAAATCTCCGTAGTCTGCTCTATTCCTAATGTAGGGCAGTAAAGGGAGAACTTTTATCATTCACAAAAGTATATATATATATACTGCACGATGGTACATTTGAGTTGAAAAAGCACTTACATTAACCCTGGGGGTTATCTGAGGCAAACTGAGGTCCACACATCATTTTAAATACATGAATGTTCAAGTATCCTTTTTCATGGTACCAAATGAGGCAATATTTTTTCTCAGGATACATAAACCAGTCCATGGGGAATTGCGAGTGTTGATTACCGACTGTAAAAGGCATGTCATCTGAACAGCATGCTTATTAGACAGGCCTGCTGAGGAGACAGCATAAAAAGGAGCCGAACACCAGCGGCATGGTTGTCATTTAACAGCCAGTGTAATTCTACAGAGTACAACACTCAGCAGTCTGACATTTACCAAAGGCCAAGTGATAGGTGTTACATGAAGATAAGATACATCAAGACTCGTAAAAACAGATCTTTGTGCGAAGCTTGCTAGTTTTTCTTTTTCGGTTAAACGGTTAGTGTATTGTGCCTTTGGCATTTGCAGAAAATTAATGTGGCATGAAACACAGCCAGTGCCACATACAAAGGGTTCGGTGCCTCTGGAGATAAAGGAAGGGACTATCATTATGATTGTTTGCTTGTTCCAACATGCCTGAATTGGTAAACAGCACCACGCTAATGGCAAGTTAGAGTTAGTCAAGCAGGTAGATTTATCGTTTCATGAATGTTGTTATAAGGTGGCATCACCAGCTGCATTTTTATGCATTGCTTTGCTTGTAGGACTCATACAAGCTAATGATTTTTGCAATGATGAATTAATTCCAAGCTATTCCACGTCCTTAAAATCCACGCTGTGAAAGAAATCTATTAAAAACACACACCAGCAGATAAACATGCATGTTACCAACATGCTGTCTTTTTAATGTCAATTCACAGATTTGATTTGTACTTTCTAAATAGCACACCATTTACTCACTGTTGTTCCTTATCGGCTTTGCCTTAGACATGTACGTATGTAAAATAGTAAACCTACATTGCCTGTCAGCTGTGAGGTTTATAATTCGATGGGATGTCAGGAGATAAATCCTTTACTTTCATCACTTTGATTTGCATGAAGCCCCCCATATAGGGCTGTCACGTTCCTATGTGTGTTTTGAGCTTCGGGCTCCCCTGCTGAAATCATGTTAGAAGAGATTCCGTCATTGCTGCCAAAGGCAGAGAGCATGATTTGTACAGGGTTGCACAGGATGATGTCTTCTCAACACTGTGTGATAATCAGGATGAGTTGTACAGAGTGATGTCTTCTCCACACTGTGTGATAATCAGGATGAGTTGTACAGAGTGATGTGTTCTCAACACTGTGTGATAATCAGGATGAGTTGTACAGAGTGATGTGTTCTCAACACTGTGTGATAATCAGGATGAGTTGTACAGAGTGATGTCTTCTCAACACTGTGTGATAATCAGGATGAGTTGTACAGAGTGATGTCTTCTCAACACTATGTGTTAATCAGGATGAGTTGTACAGAGTGATGTCTTCTCAACACTGTGTGTTAATCAGGATGTTCAGAGCTACTGGGCATTGCCAATAATCTGAAATAGTTCATTCATAACCCTCCAACGGGACATGGAGGACTTTGTCTTCCACAAAAGTGAGATGGCAAGGGTCTGATTCAACACCACGAGCAAGATCCTGAGCACTAACACAGTTGGGTCAGCTCAGTCCTCCCACACACCGCACAGTAACGTTAGCTCATACGCTTTGCACTTCGCCCACCATTTACATTTGGGCCCAGATTTGTCTGCATGACAATAAATGCCACAGCATGGACACAATACAACACTTGATACTGACCACAGATATTGGTGTTGAAGAACCATACTGATCTAGACTTGGTAAACCCAGCCCGATCTGCCAGCGATTGGATTTGTTCATAGTTACATTGCATGTAAATGCAATGTACTGTTATCCCTGTTCTTCTTATTATTATTATGGGGATTATTCTTCTTCCGACCAAAATCAACGGTTTTTATAGCTAAAACCACTTAACCGTTTGACGTCATTCAAGCACTCATACAAAGGTCTTGTAACGGAGATTTGACGAATGTATTTTTCACAGTTGTGAACTTAATACTTTTTAAGATATTTACGATAAAAGAATTAAAAACTCTCATAGAGTTAACATTGAGAAGCTTTGGCGGCAACGAAGCCTCTGTTACGTCAGTGCTCAGCTGTCCGTAA
>NC_084999.1:21884712-21887212 GCF_963854185.1 Sardina pilchardus
TCTCTCTCTCTCTCTCTCTCTCTCTCTCTCTCTCTCTCTCTCACTCTCTCTCTCTGTCGTCAGACAGACACACAAACACAGGTCCAGAAGGGTGCGTTAGAGCGACAGATGCTCTAAGTGGCTAGCAGTGCTTCCGCCTGCGCTCACACACACACACACACACACACACACACACACACACACACACACACACACACACACACTTCACACACACACACACACACACACACACACACACACACACACACACACACACACACACGCACACGCACACAGAGAGAGAGAGAGAGAGAGAGAGAGAGAGAGAACGCACACATCTTTTGCCAAAATTAGAATTTCAGAGCAGATTGGGGAGGAGAGTGGGAAGATTGATCATGAGACCTGAAGAGCGAAAAGAAGGGACGAAGGAAGAGGAGCAAGATGGGAGGTGATGAGGGAATAAAAAAAGAAGTGAGAAGAGAGAGAGAAAGAGAAAGAGAGAGAGAGAGATAGAAGCAGAAGAGTAAAGAACGAGTGATGTGACGTGTCTTAGACAGGAGCAGAGGGCACAACTACTTACACGGTCACATCTGCGTGTGAAACGGCTGAATTCCGTTGCGGCCAAACCGGGCCAAGAACAGAGGCAGCAGTTAGTCAAACAGATACTCACCAGTCCATCACACAGAAAAGCAGATCCACAGCACCCAGACAAGCACATCCACAGTACCCAGACAAGCACATCCACAGCACCCAGACAAGCACATCCACAGTACCCAGACAAGCACATCCACAGTACCCAGACAAGCACATCCACAGCACCCAGACAAGCACATCCACAGTACCCAGACAAGCACATCCACAGCTCCCAGACAAGCACATCCACCCAGACAAGCACATCCACAGCACGCAGACAAGCACATCCACAGCTCCCAGACAAGCACATCCACAGCACCCAGACAAGCACATCCACAGCTCCCAGACAAGCACATCCACCCAGACAAGCACATCCACAGCACGCAGACAAGCACATCCACAGCTCCCAGACAAGCACATCCACAGCACCCAGACAAGCACATCCACCCAGACAAGCACATCCACAGCTCCCAGACAAGCAGCACAGTGGGAGTTTTCAGGAAGACGTGTGTGTGTGGTTTGTGTGTGTGTGTACTCCAGTTTTCATGGCTGAATGAGTGTTCCAGGGCTGTGAGTGAATCTCCCTATCAGACTGTGGAGGTTCAGGGCTGCCTTCAACCCAGATCACATCTCCTTCTAGCACTGAGCATGGTTGCATGACACACACACACACACACACACACACACACACACACACACACACACACACACACACACACAGACAAATACACACACACACACACAAACACACACAGTGCCCCACGTCTCCATTAACACAGCAATATGGCTACTCAGACATATTTGAGCATGTCTCCACGAAGACCGCACTGTGGATACCCAGAGATGCTTGACCACATACAGTACACATCTAGCAGAGGGATGAACACCTACTGTAGATAGGACTAAGCTTACAGTAATGGAATAGCTCTGTATGCAGTGACTTGCAATCTTCTTTTGTTATGTGAAAACAAAATGGTGAAAGTTGTATACTGTTCATCTGATTTCTTTGTTGTTGTTGTTGTTGTTGTTTAAAGAAAAAAACCAAGATGCTTTATACTCAGTACCAAGATGAGATTAATGTATTTGTTCAAGTCTGTTAATTAAAGGGGGAAACTTTGGAAACACGAGAACGGACACAAATTGACTGTCCTCAGAACAACGCCCATGGCTGATATTGGCATCCGCTGGCTGGTGGTCAGTGAAGGCTTGGTGCACTCCGTCGGCATTTAGAATTAAGCTGCGCCATCCAGCCATGGAGCCAATGTGTTCTCTGATGCTCTCTCTTTTGGGGTGGGACCAAGACTCGCTTCCATGTGAGGAATATAAATTGCATTGCCATGGTGACAATGGTGCAGAATTATTTTTGGCCGTCTGTGGTTGCCGTCTGCAGACACCCAACTCCAGAGAACCAGAGAAACAAACTCCACAGACATTGTCCATAGATGAAAGATGTATGTATGTGTGGGTGGGTACGCAAAACCACCCCCTCTCTAGCTAACACATAAACAGACACAAATACATAAACACAGTCTTTCTCTCTCTCTCTCACACACACACACACACACACACACACACACAGAGAGAGAGAGAGAGAGAGAGAGAGAGAGAGACAGACGTACACACATACACACACATTGTTCAAATTTATGGTACCAGCTGAAGTGACTCACCAAGAGGAACATTACAAGCCTGAGGACACCCACACCAATGCTTGGATATGTTAATCACGCCGCAAAAATAGACATAAAAAAAAAAACATAAACACAATACCTTATTTCATTCTTTTTTTCTCTCTTTCTCTCCTTTCCCCTATTGTCTCTTTCTCTTCAGGACTATGCCGAGAAAGAGAAGGCCATTGCCAAGGCTCTGGAGGAGCTGAAGGCTAATT
>NC_084999.1:21892212-21897212 GCF_963854185.1 Sardina pilchardus
ATGACTGGGCACAGATAGACAGACAAGAATGCAGTTAACAGAAGAGAAGGAGAGACAGAGTGATGAAGAGAGAATGGGGGGAAAAGAGAGACAGATGAATAGAGTGAAAGAGAGAGAGAGAGGGACAGAAAGGAAAAGGAGAAAAGAAAGAGGGAGATGGAAAAAGAAAAAAGTAAGAAAGAATGAGAGAGATCGAGAGAGCGAGCGAGAGAGCGAGTGAGAGAGAGAGAGAGAGAGAGAGAGCAGACTGCTGAGAGGCACTGTGGAGCCCCTGCTCATGAGAGATGCATCTGAGGGGAATCCCCTGGAAGCGAAGGAGCACACAGGGTAGGGCGCGGAGGGAGAGAGAGAGGGAGGGAGGGAGGAGAGGAGGGGTGAGACTCATGCATTAGTAATATCTCAACGCAGAGCAGGGAGAGTGGGCCACAGAGGCATGGAGAGACAGACTCGTCCGTACTTTTGCTGGAAAGAGAAGAGAGCGAGGAGAGACTCAGGGGGAACTGAGCAGCTCTCCAAAAGCAGCCGAGAGGGGGATAGAGAAGGAGAGCGGAGGATGAGGAGGAGGAGGAGGGGGAGAGGGAGGAGAGGGAAGGCATTTGTTAATCTTTAATAAACAGCCCTGGGACCAGAGCGAGTACATCACGGTGGGGGTGGGAGGCTCCACAGCAAGTAGCGGCGTAGGGGTGTGTGTGTGTGTCTGTGTGTGTGTGTGTGTGTAGGTGTGTAGGTGTGTGTGTGTGTGTGTGTGTATGTGTGTGTGTGTGTAGGTGAATGTGAATGTGAATGTGTGTGTTTAAATGTGAATGTGTGTGTGTATGTATGTGTGTTTAAATGTGAATGAATGTGTGTGTATGTGTGTTTAAATGTGAATGTGTGTGTGTGTGTGTGTGTGTGTGTGTGAGAGAGAGAGAGAGAGAGAGTGTGTGAATGTGTATAAGTGTGTATGTGAATGTGTGTGTGTGCGTGAGTGTGTGTGTGTGTGTGTGTGTGTGTGTGTCTGAGAGAGAGAGAGAGAGAGAGAGACAGATTGTGTGTGTGACAGTGTGAATGTGTGTAGGTGTGTATGTGAATGTGTGGGTGTGTACTGTATGTGAATGTGTGTGTGTGTGTGTGTGTGTGTGTGTGTGTGTGTGTGTGTGTGTGTGTGTGTGTGTAGATGGTGAGTGTGCTGTAGTGAGGCTTTATGTGAGGCTATGAGTCCTAGAGTGTGTGCGGGTCCTATAGTGAATAGTGGGTCCCAAGGTTCACTCTGGAGTATCTGAAGTAGGAAGTGGAGGAGTCCTCTTGCAGTGGCGTCCTTCTACTGCGCCACTGTGTAGTAGAACGAGTAGGCTTGTACCTGAGTCGTCACAATAGACTGTATGGTTTGTGGTATTATTATGACCGCCGCTAGCGTAGCTAGCGAAGCGGTCATATAGTTGTTGTCAAAGTTTTTTTTTTTTTTTTTTTCTTTTTTCCCGTCATTTTTCGTCAACGATTCCCGGGACACCGTAACACCGGTGCGCATGAAACTTGGTGGGCATGTAGCCCCAGTAGAGTTCTATGGAAAATTTTCGTTTCGTCCCCGGGGGTCACTCCACCCCCGCGCTGCCCCCGCCCGAAGCCCAAAAATGACAGTTTTTCCTACATAACTACCTGAACCGTGGCACCGAGGATGACAAAATGTTTATGGTATGTTGTTCTCTAGAGCTTGCATCAACTTAGCTTATAACCAGTCATTTGTGATTTGCCCCCCCATCGTAAAAATTGAAAATGCAATGTAATATTGCTTTAATTGCCCCTATCTTCAGATGAGATGTTATGAACTGCACCAAATTTCATGTGTATGATTAACCTGACACCCTCTGGGAGTATGCCAAGTTTTGTGGAATTTCATCCATGGGGGGCTATAAAATAAATGGATTTATGTGTACATTCAGGACTGTATACCCATCGGCCAGTAGATGGTGGTATTATCTGGAGTCTAAATCCCCCCCTGGGGATTTCAAAAACTGTTCCAAACATCTCAATCTCTGCTAGTTTTTGTCCTAGAAACATATAAGTGACACCATTAGAAACCTTTAATCAACTAGTTTCCAAATATGTTTTAAAAGAGAATGGTTGCTCTGGGTGCAACAAACATGCAGGAACACACACACACACACACACACACACACACACACACACACACACACACATAAATACACACACACACACGCATACCTACACACGCACCACTACATACACACATGTACATAAAACATTATACAAACACATGCACAAACACGCCCACACGCATGCACACATACACCCTTACACACACACACACGCACACACACCTACACACACACACACACACACATGCACACACACATCTTTGAGTACATTTTGTGAGACCACCGGAGCTGAGAAGTGAGTGTGTGTGTGATGTACTATAGTGTGTGGGTGCGTTTCTGTGTGCCCATCTGTGTGTTTGCATGTGTGTATATGTGTGTATGTGCATGTTCTGTGTGTGTTCTCTTTCTTTCTCTCTCTCTCTCTCTCTCTCTCTCTCTCTCTCTCTCTCTCTCTCTCTGTGTCTGTGTTATCTGTGTGTATTCTGTGTGTGTTCTCTCTTTCTCTCTCTCTCTCTCTGGGTGTGCCTGTGTGTGTGTGTGTGTGTGTGTGTGTGTGTGTGTGTGTGTGTGTGTGCGAGTGTGTGTGTGTGAGTGTGTGCCTGTGTATGTGTGTTTGTGTGTGTGTGTGTGTGTGTGTGTGTGTGCACACGCGCGCATGTGAGTGTGTGTGTGTGTGTGTGTGTGTGTTATCTGATATTGGAGTGACAGTGACGGCAGAGAACACAGTGAACATATACTCAGAGACACATTAAACACACACACAAGCAGACACACACTCACACTAGACAGAGAAGAACTCATACACAAAAGCAAGCGCACACATGCACACACTCATTTACATACATAAAAGTTGCAGTAGGGATGGAGTAGGCGATGGAAACACAAGCGTGATTGATATTTGCGGAGAGAATGTGCAGGACTGAGCGGCGGTCATATTGTGTATCGCTATGCGGTACATCTAGTTTCAATACATATCGCAAATTTTCTCATTTACTGTAACAAAATGTTTTAGTTTAACTTGTATATGTGCTGTGAGAATATGGTTCCCTTCCTTTTTTTATTACTGTAGTATACTTGAGACTTCTTGAATTTCTTGAATTTCTAGTTGGTGAGAAATATCTTTGTTGTTTGTTTTCTGATGTTACTGACCCCAAGAGGAATAACATCACAAACATAGCCTACAGGTCAAGAAGGGAAGGCGAAGGGGCTTTGTGATATTTTGTGTCTCTGTTATTGTTAACCGGTTGGATGAACCATTATGGATGACATCTCCTGAAGTATGTATGAGTGTGTCTGTGTGTTGAGGGTATAAGAATGGGACTTCAGTCACAGAGAAATTGGGCGAGTTACCTGGCAGTGTGCATGGGTAACCCATCCACGATGCCGTGAATAAAGCTGCAATCTCACACCTGAGCGATCACACAGAAGTTAGGACACAGTCTAGCAGTGCCTTGACAGAACTAGAGGATATGTTTGTGTAGCATGTTGTTGTGGCATCTCTCCTATACTGGCGTAGGGGTAAAAGGTACAGTATAATAAGGTACTGTATGTGCTGTTAACCTACTTGTTTTAACTGTATAGCCTAGTTGTTCTTCATACACTGAATGTTGTTGTTTTCCTGTTTTGTAGGGAATGTAATAGCCATATAATCCATCAACATCACTGTTTATATGCATATTTAGGCCCGGTCCCATTTCTCATTCTTTCACTTCCCTTCTCCTACCCCTTGTCCCTCGAAACATGGCAAGACATAGGGGTGAAAATATTCCCCTTAGAAATGGGACACCACTAGCCTACCATAGGGGACAGTCGGGACGATTCAAACATTTTTAATTAGACGTCATTTACAAAGCAATGTAAATGCAGTCAATAACAATTTAAATGCAGACTCTCGTATGTGATATCATCAATCGCTTTATTTCTTCGCCAACAATTGGACAACAGCTCGCCAGCTAGCCAGTTCGTTGCCATTCAACTAGACTGCTTCCTTGCAAGAGTAGCAGCACAGTGTGACTCGGGTTTGGAGATGACAGATTTTGACAAATGGGTTAAAATGGTGTGCGTTGAGTGATTTGTAATTCTGGGATGTATTTCATGCACAATTTGGCAACTTGGGAAATTAACATGCAAAATGAATGGATCTGTGATATTCATGATAAAGTTTGATAGTCATGCAAATTATGCGAATTTGTTGCAAAATGATAGGATGCCATGAGATGACCTTCTCGGGTTCAAATGTATGACAACCTAGGAAAAACAATGCAGACGGAGGTCTGTGCTCTCTGAGTGCTTTTCTAGTTTGAGTTGTATTTCACTGTAGGTCCTTATGGATTAAAAATGGGCAATCAGAAAAGGCTCACACCGCCTCACATTCACTTAACCAAAATACTCAAGGTGAATAACACAAAGCCTAGCCGATAAAAAGGCTTGAGAGGGCCTCCATAAAAAAGTTCACCTCTCTTGCTGCATACACTTAACCAAATACTCAAGGTGAATAACACAAAGCCTAGCCGATGAAAAGGCTTGAGAGGGCCTCCATAAAGAAGTTCACCTCTCTTGCTGCATTCACAACATCCCTTATTAAGTAGCTCTGTTCACCATTCATGGGCCCCTCTCATCATGGTCAGTCCCCTGCAGTTGTGCTGGACGGGTTTGATGTTCCTATTAGGCCGGTAAAAGCACAAGGAGCCCTCGCTGGCTCGGCCTTTTCTGTGTCCTGCATTCTGTTCCAGCTGATTGTCTGCCATAACCTTGACTGCAGGGCACTTTTCTACTCCCCTCTCTCTCAACAGGAGGGGCAAATCTTAACATCTTTCTCTCCGTCTCTCTCTCCGTCTCTTTCTCTCTCTCTCTCTCTCTCTCTCTCTCTCTCTCTCTCTCTCTCTCTCTCTCTCTCTCTCTCTC
>NC_084999.1:21902212-21909712 GCF_963854185.1 Sardina pilchardus
CAGAGGTTCCAGTGGAGGGAAAAAAAGGTACTTTTTTTAAACGAAAGTCTCATCGCATTGCACTGACACACACCTCCTTTCGTGTGTCTCAGCATTAGCGTCTCCCCTCTGATAAATCAAAGCGTATTTATAGTGTTTGAGGAAGGCAGTTTTGGTCATCCATCACTGAATGACAGTGCTCAGCCCCGGCACCATATGCTGCGCTCCACATTGGCAGTTTCTCTTGGCGGCACTTTGACAGGTTTGGAAAGTGTTGCGTGGTCAGTGAAATGTGACTGTGGCGTGCCAGTAGCTCCAGTAGCAGCCTCCAGGCCAATGCCCTTTGCTCAGGTGTGATAAGGACTGCGGACCAAACTGTGGTGAACTGTAGTGAATCGGCATTTGAGCCATCGGGCTGGCTCTAATTGGTTATTTCGCCTTCCTCCTTGATGGTTAAAACCAACTGCACATTGAAATCGCTTGATGTCCCCGTAAGAAGATGCAATCCTGGTGGTCTGACGTCTGAATAACTGGATACAGTGTTTCACCTTTTTTGTCTCCTCGGCCTCTTTCGTTCTGCCACCACCATGGACTGATGATGCCAGAGTCCTTTGCACCTTGTTGTCAAGCATATTGTTGATTAGAAGCAGATACAGATAGTCTTTAACATGGTAATGGAAACCTAGCCCCCGTTTTGTCTACATTGTGTTATTCTGCACCACAGCAGTATATCTGCATAGTGAGCTAGAAGCAGAGGGTGGCCTACAGTACGTGCTAGTTGACAGTGTGTACACACTGACACCACTCACACACAGGCAACACAAAGAGACCCAACAGGACTCAAAAGGCAGTTTGGAAACGCAGTGTGGGACTGGAAGTCGAGTACTGTAGGTGTGCATTGGCCTTAAAGGTGCACTATGAGATCCTGCTTGATCTTAGCGAGATTTCATTTGTATCTCAAATCGTATGTTTCTCCCCTTGATCAGCTTGCTGTCTGTCCACTGAATACGATGTGAAAAAACCCGATATCAAAAGACAACACAGGGGCTGTGATCCTCAAAACAAACGTTAACAACAATAGGGGGCAATTGCTCTGTCGCTAGTTTGGAGTTTAACACGGTTTTAAACTCGGTGGTGACGCAAGAAGTCACGTGACGACTTAAGCTCCATTGCTGTGTCATATGCACCTGTGGTTTAACCTGCTGCTGCGTTTTACATTGATCTCAATTGCTGTGTCTTCAAGGAAATTCAAATCACCCACTAGAGGGCGCATTTAATGCGTGTTAGTCTAATCTCGGAAAGGACATGGTTTTGCGGTAGACTAAACCATAGTTTGCAGGATAGCAAGATAGGTGACAGCTTACGCTTCATAAACCGACACATACACACACTGTTGGCTAGTTTGGACTTATTACACAGTAGGCTACAATAAAGGCTACAAGATAGCAGTTGCTTAAGTTGGCAAATGCCTAACTACAAATGTACAAAGAACGAGTAGGCCTATTCGTAAAATAGCCTAACGCACGGTAGATCGTACCATCAACCCTCGATTATGGTCTTTATTTAGGCTACTTAGGCTGCGCAAAGCATTTATTTGAGGCAGACTTCCAGGCAAGAACTTTTGTTATGTGCGTTTTATTGTGAGACCAGAGAGACATGCGTTTTGTTAGCGGCACCGGCAGGCTATTAAAAGCAGTAGTTTTCAGTTTAGTTTGGGGTTTAATTTACTTTTGGACTGTTTGGTGATGTTGCTAAATGTAGAGACTGATGGGCACTGAAATATTATTATATTTGAAGGTTCACTATTACGTTTCATGTCGTTGAAAGGGATTTCCACCCGCTGTTTGCGGGAGGCGCTTTCATTCATTCAATGACTGAATAGAATATTAAGGGATAATCAAAGACGCGCCGTGCGTTTATAGGAAAATAATGCACGTTCGAAGTGGTAATAAGGACCCGATGCCGCAGGCGGAGGGGACTTTACACTTCGATAAGTGCATCATTTTCCTAGAAACGCACAGGGCGCGTCGTTGATTATCCCTTACATAGAATAGAATAGAATAGAATAGAATAGAATAGAATAGAATAGAATAGGTACTTGTTTCATCCTGTGAGAGAACCAACCAACCAGCGGCGCTCGGGGAGCAGTATGATTTGAAAACGTCTGCCCCTATCCGACACACTAACTTGCATTTCACAGGCATTAAAGACAGTTGTGACATTATGTAGCCTACACCGCACAGATGCATTTTGCCTGGCCATGGTGTAGTCCTGTTTAGGCTGACAAAATACGTAGCCTAGTCCCACATGGATTCGTAAAGGCTGGAATGCGCACGGAGCCATGGAATGTGGGTTTAGTGCCCAGCATAATTTGTCCATATTGGGCTGAAGTGTGGCGATTAAAAGGCTTATTTTTGCTCCTCCGTGTAATGTTCTATTTAATTCGTGACAATTGATTGATTGACTGATTTAATGTTATAAAGCATAGCCTACTGGATAATATTTCAGATTCAGATTTCCACAAAAGTAGCCTAGACTATTTCATGATATATTTCAACATTATTTGCGTTTTATTAAAATGTACTTTACATTTCCAAAGTGTTTTGGCACTTAGAGCGCATTTAGCCACAAGAGTCATAAAAAGTATCCCGTCAAAATCCTGAAATGCGTTAAGACTGTTGAATTACGACTGCATCTGCTGGGGCAAAACTCAAAACAGCGTACTTCCGGCTTCCAGGCAGTTTAACCCCAGTAACTAGGAATCAGCTGATCCTGTCTCATTTCTGACACAGCAATCACGTTAAACTTCATGCGCAGCTGCGTGTTAAACTCCAAAACCTCCGTTTTAAGGAGCACGGTTTTAAATCGTAGCACAGCTAGCACAATGCTAACTGACAGAGCAATTGGCCCTAGGGGCACAGGATGTGCACCAAAACAATAACAAACCAAAGATTCTAGAACAGAGCCAGATTGATCAGTTATTACGTCAAAAGAATGAAGCTCTGAGTTCGACGTCAGGCGCGCCCCTGTGGTAAGCACAGCGCAACATTTCAGACACAGTTCAATCATAACACCTAAACAGCTGTTTTTGCCGTTGTCAGCTGTTTTTTTTTGTTTACACGGTAATGAACTGCAAGATCTGGCCGTGTGAAAGGCACGATTTATTATTTTTCAACTTTTCACTGAATAAGGAGGTAATAGCCTAGGCCTTTACTTAGATAATGTAGGCCTATAAATGCGCTGGTGAATAGATCACATCAATTCCCATTGGGAGATTCTGTTTAGCTAGCTAGCAGGCAAACTAACTTAGCTACGTCATATTATCATCTTTTTTCTTATTTTCTATCCGTAGGCTAAGTTAACCTTTGTTTACGGCCACTGGCGCATTACCAATCACTATAATGTAGGCTAAGTCAAGTAACATGGTACGACAACCACTTAGCCTACTTTTCAAACGGGAGTCCAGAACAGGACCGAACAGGTGTTGTGAGTAATGAAGAAGCAGTGATCATAATCATAATCGTAAAACACGCCGCATATGCTGCCTCCAGTGAAAGCTTGTTGTGCAGTCTGTGAAGGCACAAAAAAACACAAGCTTGATGCCTAGCGGTCGTTTGCAAGAAAGCCTATGCCATAGCTTAATTTAAGACCGATCCGATTGCATCATATTGTAGCCTACCTATCTCTCGTTGTCGACTGACTTGAGAGAATAGGTTCATTGTAGCCCATATTCTCTTATTTCTCTCAACTGCAACATTGACAGACAGCCTATAGGCTATAGCCTACTAACCACGACAGCCTAGCGTATCCTTATAGTTAACTTGGTCTTACGGTAGCCTATCCGTCTTTTTCATAACTGGCTGCTGTGCTGTGTTGTTCATAGACAGTAGGCTAAAGATGTCGCTCATCGCTCCCTTTCATTATCTCTAGGCCTAGGCTACTGTGCGCAAAGTGTCGAGGCCACATACAGTCGAGTCGGGACATAAAATAGTTTGACGAAGTTTAAGGCATGTTTAGGATATGGCAGCGCCATAGACTATCAGACTGTTTATTTAAGGATTTCCGATGTTGTGGAAGGAAATTCGTTGGGATCCTCCTCGTCATATTTTAACAAATAAAGCTAATTTCCCTCACTAGACCTAGGCCACTGGTATTTATGGGGGATTAAGAGGGGGGAAATTGTTTAACAGAGACCTCACACCCCCCAAAAAATGTCTGCCCGTGACATGATGAATGAATGCATCATTTCCAGGTGCCACTGTAATCGCTAACTGTAAATGGATTAATCCAACACAACTCCTCGTCCAATTTTCAGTTTGCATGGAAATCATTGGTATGATTGCCTAGGGCTGCCTGTGGCCTGGCTTTTCCACTCGTTTTATACCAGTAGCAGTGTTTTAAAAAGCTTGACTAGGCTACTTAGACTTAATGGAACAAGTTCATGGAAAACGAAATGTTTGCGCAGAACGTGTTTCGATAATCTATCCTACAGCCGAAGGTTACGTGAGTAAGTGTATCTCGTTGTTATCCAAATGAACGGTCTTAAAGTTAGCAAGTTACAGAGGCTGGCTATAACTCAGCTGACAGTCAGTCCGACAGAAGGGGGAAGCATAGAACGCTGATGTCGGATTTGCAACAATCTATTCCGACTCCACAAGGAACATTGTAAAATCCTGCGCACCTTGCGTTTGTTTTGTTTTGGTGTTTATGGAACGTCAACAGAAGTGACGTCAAAAAGGATCTCATAGTGCACCTTTAAACGCATCTCAGCCATGGTTTGCTCTACTTGAATGGTCTGATTGTTGTGTAAGGAGCCTCAGACACAGCTGTGTTGAGCCTTTCCCAGAGAAAAAAAGAGATGGAGTGTGTGTGTGTGTGTGTGTGTGTGTGTGTGTGTGTTTGTGTTGCTGTGTGTGCTTGGATGTCAGTATTGTTGGCTTTTCTTTCCTTCTCTGTTCAGTTGTCTAGGGGGAGAGGGTTGTGTGATTATAAGTATGTGTGAGCACATGTGTGTGAGCATATGTGTGTGGGGTGTGTATTCATGTATTCATGTGCGGGGTTGTATGTGGGTGTATTTGTGCGTTGTGTGTTTGTGCATGTGTGTGCATGTCAGTGAAATCATGGCTATGTATGTGTATGCATGCATGTGTGTGTGTGTGTGTGTGTGTGTGTGTGTGTGTGTGTGTGAGTGTGTGTGTGTCTATGCATTTGTGTATATGTGTGCGTATGCATCCGTGTGTATGCGTATGCATCCGTGTGTGTATATGTGTGTGTGTGTGTGTGTGTGTGTGTGTGTGTGTGTGTGTGTGTGTGTGTGTGTGTGTGCATCCGTGTGTGTGTGCATCAGTGTGTTTATGTGTGTGCATGTGTGTGTGTGTGTGTGTGTGTGTAAGTGGATCCCCCCTGAGCCCCACTCGTACACCTGCCAGAGGAAGATAAAGGTGCTGGAGGATGAGCACTAGAATGGAGAGACAAAGACAGGAAGACAGCGGAGGGGAGAGAAAAGAGGGGAGTGCATCACAATGCTTCCCCCCAGATGACTGGCATTACCTGGAGCAAGCAGACAGATGGAATGGTGCTAGACATTTTACAAACACGCAGGCGCTCTCACACACACACACACTCACACACACACACACACACACACACACACACACACACACACACACACACACACACACACACACACACACACTTCACCTTCAAAGGGGTGAAACCACTTCACTCCACTCTCTCTGGACACAATAGTGAATCACGATCTCTGTCATTACCATGGTGTGTTTCCATATGTGTTGCCATTCTGTAATGTTTCTGCTGTGCAAATACTGAGTTTTTCTGTCCACAGAAAGTGAAACGCTGTGCCATGCCATATTACATGGAATTTACTAAATTTTCCCTTTGTCGGGTTAACAATGCTCATTACCGAACCCATCGGCCTCTAACGCAATTTGCAGTGGCCACAACTGAATGGTATAATTCAACCACAAACGCAGTTGAATGGAGTTAACCAATGGCAATAGCACAAAAATATATAATTCTTATTTATTTATTTATTTATTTAAGTATATTTTTTAGGCTTTTATGCCTTTAATGATAGAGAGACAGGAAGTGAGTGGGAGAGAGCGTTGGGGTGGGATCCGGAAAGGACCAGGACCAAGGTCACCGGCGTGCGTTGCAGGTGGCCCAGCCAGTCGCGCCACGGCTGGGGCCGAATAATTAAATGTTTTAGCGATCATGAAATAATACAATACGTGAAAATAAGATTTTGACAATCACCGACATAATGCAAAGAAGAATGAATTATAATAATAAAAAAAAATACTGAAATTGTTTGGGCATGTAGGCTGTGATAGATTTTAATAGCCTAGTCTAGCAGGGTGGCAAGTGGATAATGTGAAACTGAAAGTGAGACATCACAAAGGCAAAGAAAAATGAAGGTTGCTTTTGACAAGTTGGTGCTCTGTATACGGATTCTGTTCTCTCTGAAAGTTTTGTTTATTGACGTATTTAACTTACACCTGCTTTTAAAAGCCTTTTAAAAGACTTTTCCACCTCTGTCCACTTCTCCCTCAACCTTCTAATAAATGCATTGCACATGCATGAGTAAGGAAAGCACAGATAGCATTCTGGGTTGGCAAGTGGCAGGCGACATGTACTTTCATCCATGTGCAGTCCAGTTACACAGGGGGCCATGTGTTGAGATGCAAATAATAACAGAAACAGGAGGCCATTTCTTTGTAGTGACTGTCGACTTTTTTTGCGTCTTGAAAAAGAATACTGGATACAAAAGCACTTTATACTTCCATGGACTGTCAAACTGTAACAATAGCCCTTTAGGATCCAGTGTACTGTATTTTATCCAACCCTTTCATGCATAGCTGTCAATGCCAGCACTCACCTCCCATTATGCTGCTGTGAAGTACTATTATGAGCTTTTTTCAGATCACTACTTGTACTTCTAGCCCCATACCCTCAATTAAGGTGTTCCTGGACTTGATGGCACCTGGTAACAGATGTCAAATCTGACACACACACACACACACACACACACACACACACACAACCATTTCCCTGCCAACGCACCAATGTGAACGTGCAATGTCGCTATGGTAGTGTCAGCAACAGCTGGTGTGGGGCTCACTCACAAACACTCTCAGACACATGCACCACCCCACTGAGGGGGTTTTGAGATGTGGACGGACCCCCAACCACACACAGTGCACACATACACACAGCTGAATATGCACATTTAAAAACACACACACATAGGCACTAGGGCTAGGCAGCCAGTCACTAAGCAATCTGCGTGATCCATATGCTCTGGTGGTGGTGGTGGTGGTGGTGGTGGTGTCAGCCTCTGTGCCTGGTGCTCTAATGAGGGTTCCCAATCAGCTGCACACTGGGAGGTTGAGAGCTTAAAGGAGACGAGAGACAGCAGGGGTGGGGGGTGCAAACACAACACATACATACACACACACACACACACACACACAGCTGTGAATGTTCACACAGGCCATCATG
>NC_084999.1:21917212-21919712 GCF_963854185.1 Sardina pilchardus
GACTCCGAGAAGCCCCGCTCAGCGTCTCAGATGTCCTCGACCCTCGGTCCGCTCTCCGGTCAACGGCACGGCGAAGCAGCAGCATCACTGCGCGCACACACTCACCCCCACGACAAGCACACGCCACCTTCCCCCGAGCCGCGGGGAGTGACCGACGAGTCAGGGCACCGATGGGGGGCATCAGCCTGGCACAGCTCAGAGGAAGAGGAGGAGGAGGAGGAGGAGGAGGAGGAGGAGGAAGATCAGGATGAGCGAGCGGCGCAAGCGGACGGCTCGTTTGTCAGCGTCCAGCTGAAGGACGGCGGTGTGTCGCTCCGATGGCCGGCGGAGCTGCTGCACTACACACACACCGAGCCCTGTCTGCCCTACAGCTGCAACCCCCGCCACGCCCGGGCACACACACACACACACGCGCACGGGCACACACACCTCCTCCTGGCCTCGCCGGACGCACAAACTCACCACGCCACCTCCGTCGCCAGCGGCGATGACGCCGCCCCCTACCTGACCCCGCCTCGAGACGCGACGGCAGACGCGACAGCTGAGGCGACAGCTGAGCCGACAGCCGATCCGAGCGAAGAGACGTCCTCGCCTGAGGCTCGCGCGCGCTCCAGAACACCTGAGACAGTCGAGGACCAGGTGGTGCCACACATGCGCACGCGGCGAAAACAACGCGCGGACGTCTCTGCCGCGCACACACTCGAACACGCACGCATAAAAAGGACCCCAGGCGCGTGTCACACACACGCGTCGGTCGCGCATGACCAGAACATATCGCCGTGCGTTTGTCCCAAACGTAGAAGCACAGAGGAGGAGGAGCAGGAGAGGGAAACGGGATGTCGCGAGACCTCAGAAACGGAACCGACGGTCACTGCGGTCCAGCCAGAGCAAGCGACGCTCCCGACGAGGTGCAAGCGACGCAAGTGCAAGCGGAAGATGGACGCGGTCGAAGTCTCGGACGCAGTCGAAGTCTCGGACACGAGCACGAAACGGTCGGGCGGTGGAGAGGACGGTCCGTGCGTCGCGTGGGACCGTAGAGACCCAGAGGTCAGTCTTACCCTGGGGGGCGCTCCGGACGAAGGACGGGAGAGACGGAAGCACGCGAGGGGGAAGAGGAGGAGGAAGAGGAAGAGAGCTTCGGAGGAGAGAAGCTTGGCGGAGAGAAGCGCCGGCCCGGTCGCCGTGGCGACGGCCGAGCGCATCCTGAGGAGCGTGGTGGTCAAGTCGTTCTCGGCGCCGCCCAGCAAACGGAGGAGAAAACGCCGCGCGGCCAGACGGACGGCGGAAGCGTTCGATCGGGAACGCTGGACGCCCTTCTCCCCCGAACCGCCCTCGCGATGCTCGCCGACGACCGTCGACGACTACGGCTGGAGCTGCGACTTCGACGTCTACGGACGAGATGACCGCTACGAGGAGTCGCCCCGAGACAGACGAGACAGTTACGCGTCCAGGGGCATGGTGCTCTCCGACGAGGACGCTGAAACGCCGGTGCGCTTCCACGAATGGGACCCCCCCTCGCTCCCGAGGGTCCTCTTTCGGCCCTCCTGGAGTCGAGGGAGCGGTCAGCCGCCCTCGTACATTTGCGTGCCCAGCTACAGCCCGGTCCTCGGACACTGCAGGGACAGCGAAGGACCTTATGGATCGGCGAGCGCGGACAGCACTGGCCTCAGGACGTTCAGAGACATCGTGAGTGACAGGGCGGATTACACCCACTGGTCAGACATCCATCCCAAGGACAGCTGTAGCCACGGGAGACGGACATATCAGTCACTACATGACAGGGGGATGGCCAGATGCATTTTGGGTCGGTGTTACCGGCGAAGAGAGATCGCGGAGTTGGAGGATGAGGACGAGAGGGAGGAGGAGGAGGAGGAGGAGGAGGAGAATAGGAGGAGGGAGAGCAGGAGGCTCAGCCCGGGGAGCTGGCTCGGACACAGGGCGAGCCGAGAGAGGGACCACAGGAGTCCCTGGAGCCCGTGGGGAGGCAGGGGAGGCCCGTGGGCCTACTGCCCCAGAGAGGTGAGCCTGGAGCGGGGGCAAGAGGCCCGACACAGCCCCGGCTCCACCTGGAGCGCCAGCTCCTCCACCATCACCAGCAACTCGGAGCTCAGCTCGGACTGGGGGGGCGCCGGCCGTCTGAGATTCAACAGGAGCGCGCAGGCCACTCCGAACAAGCGGTCAGCGGCACGGCGAGCGTGTCCAGTGGCGCACCGAGACAAGCGTGTCGCGAACGCACTATCGCCCACGCCGGCGAGAGGGGACGGCACAGCGGGGGGCCGTCTGCTGGACAAACGCGCCCACTCGGTCAGGAGGGACTCGACGAGAACGAAACGACATGGTGTCGGGTGCATTGTCGGCCACGGCGTCGGCGTCAGAAGAAGAAGAGAAGCGTCCGGCGCAGGGGAGCGGCGGCGAGCCAGAGAGCGTCTGCCCACGCAGGCGGCGCCCGCTGAGCCGGCATCGGCGGCGGGGGGGATGCCCGCGGAGACCGGAATCCCGG
>NC_084999.1:21937212-22049712 GCF_963854185.1 Sardina pilchardus
CAAACACAAACAGCTGCAAACCATACAGATGCCACGGCCAAGGCATCGCTGATATAAAATAATGCATCTGATGTGGGGGGAAAGCCTATTCATGTTCTTATTATTCTCAATGAGCGTTCCCACTGGTGTAAACAGAGCCTCTGACTCCCAGCCTAGTTGCACTGAGCCTCTGAATCCCCCGTACGAGCTCCCGGTTCAGCGGGGCGCCTGCAGAGAAATCAATTACTTTAATTAGTCAATCAAGGTTATGGGTGCACCTAAAACAAGCAAATGGGATTAATGTGCTTGGCACACACACACACACACACACACACACACACATTCCCTCTCTCTCTCTCTCGCACACACACACACACACACACACAGGCACATATACATATAATCACAAAAGCATCAGCATGCCCTCTACCTCAAAATACAAACACACACACACTCACACACACGCACACACACACACATACACACACATACACTAATCATGCAGTGCATATTCCCCCTCCTCAAGCATACACACACACACACACACACACACACACACACACACACACACACACACCAACAGCCATTTGTCAAATAAGTCCATTTTGTTTATGTGCCATTTTACTCAGTGAGACATTTGGCTCACATCCATTTCTTCCTTTTCTTCCTGATATAATTGAAGTCTCACAGAGTAATTTGCAAACTCAGTTTCAGCTTGAAATCTCTCTCTCTCTCTCTCTCTCTCTCTCTCTCTCTCAGCTTTCCTTTGCCTACCCTGACACACACACACACACACACACACATCATTAAACTGCAGCAGAAACTGCCTAATCATGGGAATGGCCTCCTTGATGGCGCTGGAAATCGCTCGTCTCCATCTATTCCTTTTTTTATTGCATTTCACTCTCCTCTCTCACTTCCCTGCCCATTTCTCTCTCTCCACCCCTACCTTCTTTCTTTCTCTCTCTCTCTCCCTCTCTGTGTCTCATCGTCTGTCCTAACCTTTCCTTGAAGATGCAATTCTCCACTTTCCCCCTGTAACTTGCACACCTGCTCTCTTCTCTGCTGCTTTCTCAAATCCTTTGAAAAAAATAACTTTTGTTTGTTTCTTCCACCTCTCCCTTACCTCTTTTCCCCCCTTCTCTCACAAGAGAGTGCCTGTGCTAACCTATGCCTGTGCCTATGCCTATCCCCCCCACACACACACACACACACTCTCACACACACACACACACACACACACACACACACACACACACACACACACACACACACACACACACACACACACACACACACACACTCACACACACACACACACACACCTACATACCTCGCCGTCTCTTGGAGAATGTTTCCTTTTGTGTGTAAAGCTCTGTGAGTAGGTGAAGAGGGGATGAGAGAGAGAGAGAGATGAGAGAGGGATGAGAGAGGGATGAGAGGCGGGAGGAAGAGGGTGATAGATTAATCATGCTGCCGGGCCGTTTCCTGCTGTCTGTAGATGACTGATTAAATCATTTCTCGAGCGCCTGCATCGCACCTCAGCATGAGGGCAATCTGTGCATGTGTAACCGTGCACGCGTGTGTGTGTGTGTGTGTGTGTGTGTGTGTGTGTGTGTGTGTGTGTGTACAATCTCACAGCATGAGAGTGATCACTCCATGGGTCCTCATTAACATCTCTAAATCCACGACTTGGTGTGTGTGTGTGTGTGTGTGTGTGTGTGTGTGTGTGTGTGTGTGTGTGTGTGTGTGTGTGTGTGTGTGTGTGTGTGTGTGTGTGTGTGTGTGTGTGTAGGTGTGTGTGTGTGTGTGTGTGTGTGTGTGTGTGTGTGTGTGTGTGTGTGTGTGTGTGTGAGCACCTTGTGTAGGTGTATATGCTGTTTTAGAGGTAATTTCCCCTTTCTATTTGTCAGTCGAATGCAAACGGTGTGGACCAGCAGGCTGTCGGACAGCGCGGCCCTCATGTTGTTTGTGGAGCGCGACAAGGCCCGCTTCTCCTAACCGCTGTTCAATCAGCCAGTGCCACAGAACCCTGTAGCCACACACACAGACACACACACGCACACACACACACACACACACACACACACACACACACACACACACACACACACACACACACACACACACACACACACACACACACACACACGGTCTGCTGTGTCGGCAGAAATGACAGCAATATTCCATCTGATTCGCTCCGTTGTGCATCCACATTCCTCAACCCCTAGTGTTGACGTCGCCATGCATACGGAATGTGTGTTCAATATGAAACTGCACAGCAATCCTCTGTCATGCATGATGCAACCACCCCCCCCCCCCCCCAAACACACACACACACACACACACACACACACACACACACACACACACACACAAACACACACACAGACATGTCTAACCCCATCAGAGGCTGTTGTCTGCGCTCCTTCAGTTCTACCCCTCATGTTTGTCTGTATACAAAACATTATTGAATTTCCTCCTCGGAGAGCACATGAGCCCCAATGCTGCTCTTCTGTCAGGTAGAGTGGGTAGAATTACCTGTTCTCTCTCTCTCCCCAACTCCTCATGTCAGTCAACACCTTCTCTCACCCACGAGACAGCTGCAGCTACAGCTGCCTGAAACCCTGACGGCAGATGCAACACTACATCGGCAATTAGTATGATAATGTAAGAATGGGTTCTGAGGCTCATAAGTTGCAAACTCTACCAGTTTATGCATTGGGACACACGTTCAGCGTGTCTCTGTGAATGATTTAACATCATGTTTGCATTGAACTGATTCAATTAGCTCACATCATAGGCACCACAGCCATATGATGCAATGTACGCTATTTGTACAGTATTAGGGCCATTTGTATCGCCTCTGGTACTCAGTGCTACTCGTTAATGGCTGCGAGTAATTCATGGGTCATTATATAGCATAACACAGGCTGTGACGGACGGCTGACCACAGCGGCGGTGGTAATGAAGGGCTGGATATGTGGGAGAGGAGCGGACAACATGTTGTGTTTTAGTTATCTATTTCATTTTATTTATTTTTTTTTTTATTTTATATTGTTTTGCCTTGCATCATTTTCAGCGCTGCTATTATTGTCTTCCCAACGAGACAAAAACTGATTTGCTCCGCGCTAGTGTGGCATGCAGCACACACCCCGGGAAAGCCACGGATGTTTTTTTTTTTTAACAGAGGGGAAAAAAAGTCTTTGCAATGGTGAATGAGTTTCACAGCAGGGATTTATACTTTTGTAGTGCATTGGGCCATCATAAAGGTGATTTTATGGATTTGTTTACTTTTTATGGGAGCAGGGGAATATGGGCAAATGCTGTAATATGGCTTGAGAGAAGAAGAAAAACAGAATGCAGTGTGCACAGTGGTATTAGGAAGCACTGCCCTTGTTAGTATACCTTGAAGAACAACGCTGCATACTATAAACACATACAGTACTGTACTACAAACCACCACATTTCATAGACAATACACTCCTCACGTAATATGTACAATATCTCCTTTATAAATTTAAGGATGTATTTGTCTCTAGACACAAGACCCACATGTCAATATATCAGCTGACCATTTTAGTTGGTCCATGGCACGGACAGAGTTGCCCAATTACAGCCAGAGAGTGTCCATCTTCAGCTTGTAGCTCAGTCAGGCACCTCTGGACTGCACGTGTCGGTAATTTGAACTAGTTTGGCCTTGTTTTTCAAACAGGGAGGTAGAAATCCCAGATGCAGTTGTCTGAGACCAAGTGAGAACACTAAGAATCCACCAGCAATGTCCAAATACACAGTACACCTGTTTCTTCTCCACTGCTGAAGGTTTATTTTTGTTTTCCACAAATGTGTAAGTAATGCAACAAAGCAATCAATTTGTATACCTGTGTGAGAACCAGCCAAACACAGTGCTGAGGGGCATATGAAAAAAACAATTGAAATAGTGTGTTTGTTCCTGCTGGAACAGCAGACAGGTGCCACTGATATACTTGTTGTAAACACCACGCAGGTTAAATTTGAAATACTCCGGTGGTGGTCAATCACATATTGAATTTCCAAGATTTCAAGGTGCATTTAAGAAAGAAATAAAATGGGAAAAAATGAAACGAAACAAATGAAGTGGTCAAGCACGGCACCAAGGACACCCTGCACAGACCCCTCTCAGTCTGCTCCTGGAGGGTATTTGGTTGAAATGTTCAAAACCAGTGCAGATACTTTGAAATGAAAATGAATCGGACTTAAGCGTAAAGCAAAATATTGACTTTAAAACTAAATTAAAGTTTTGCTGTTTATCCCCAAGTTACCATTAGGTCAATACGGTTTTCTCTGCCACCAGAGATGGAATGCACACAGTTACACAGTTGAAATGGTCGAAGTTGAAATGCGTTAGTGTGTCCTATAGCGGAGAGGAAGGAAAGCCAGGAGGCAATAGGAAAGGACCAGGAATGAGAGTACTGTACATACTGTATCACGGTAGAGATCACTGGAGAAGACCAGATGGATCCATCTGATGAGCAGGAGATGGGCACAGCCTCCAAGAAATGGCTGTGGAAGTGTCCACTTCTAAATCCATGTGATACTAGATTATTTAAGGCCCCTGATGTCATCACCAGTGTCATCGCCTCCTTCTAGAAGTGCAGGGAAAGACTGTTAATTTACAATTAAGATGAAATGTAAAAAAAAGGTACAGGTTGTAAAGGTACAAGAATCCAAGACTTTTAAGGAAATGCAACAAACCTTTGCCTATTGTAAAGGTGCAAGCATCTAAGACTTTTAAGGGCTTTTTGAGGAGCTCTCTGCAACAAACATCAGAGAAAAGCACTCCAGAGAAAAAGACAAAACAGGTGCTCCTCCAGGGCATGGTGCCTCCATAAACACCTGGTCCTGTGCCAGGAAGCCTCCCTAACAACTGACACATCCCACCCACCACCTCGTCTTCCACAACGATATGCTATTCATACATCACTGGTATGGCCTTTCATTTCTCTACCAACTGTATTAAAGACCTCTTTTATCTGTTGTAAAGGCATTATTTATTTAACATCGGATTGTTAATTTTGCATCTTGGCGTGGGGCCTGGTTTTGGTAATGAATAACAAACTCCATAGTGTTTCCCTTCTACTTTTTTGCCTTTGATTGAAAGACTTTTAACACAGTGAGAAGGACAAAGGGATACGAGGTGGCACTAAAACAGAGAGAGAGAAGGAGAGAGAAGGAGAGAGAAAAGGAAAGATAAATGGTATGACTCCCATACCTGACTCGAACTGTTCTTTCTCCTCAGGATACAACAGCTATTCAAGTCGTCAAATTTTCCTTTGAAGTGGCCAGACTATAGTTTTCACGTTCTTTCTTTTAGACACTCACAGACAGACATACAGACAGACAGACAGACATACACATACGCACACCCAGCAATGCTCTTCTCTTCCTCGGTCACCCTGCTCATGGGCCAAACCTTTTCATCTCACTGTCCTCGGTTACTGTGATGTTTTCAACCTTATCAGCTCTCTTCACTCTTTTCAAAGGGATTTCATCACACACACAATTTCACGTGGATTTCAGAAGGGTCTGCAGGACGCCTGCACACTGAGCTGAGCTTCCCAAAAAGTGCACCTGCACACTGAAATCAGTGGTCAGAAATCCTAACATGTATTATACATTAGAGTTTGTTCGATACAAACTTTACTGATAATATCTCAGGTAGCATGACTTGAAAACATTGTCTTCTGAGGATAGTTTAAGGCCTCTATTGATATGATGAAACAAATATTATGACATGCTAATATGCGATTAATTTATTTACATGTGGGAATATCTAGCTTTGTTGACGATAGATTTCCTAACACATTCATGCTGAGAATCTGTTACGACATTCGCGTTGCGACTGTGTAAACACTGTAGCCCTGTAGGTGGGAAATTAGTGTTTGGTGTTGCACTAATGTCTGAGACAAAGGTATCTGGATGACTTAGGGGAACAGCAGGCAATTAAAAGAATTATAGAATGGGAAAGCCTTAACTACAGATCCTGACAAACAATGAGACAGTGTTTTTGTCTTCTATTCTGGTGATTTGATATGTATGCATGTCTGTACTCGCAACAGATTTGTGTATGTAGCATCTTGCGCACAGTGTGAACTCCGGGTCTGAAGCTAAGCTTGGCAGTTTGAACACACTTTTGATTTAAGAGTGAGGCACCGTGTGAAATTCCAGCCTGTGAGATTGTAAGTGTGTGCTTTGCTTTCTTTAAGAGTAACACACACCATGGCATTTCGGAGATAATATTTTAATCACACAAACAATTCACGGATTAAAAGCTTACTAGCACAAACTTTCAACTGTTTAGAGATTTATGTAAACAGGAACTTTGTGCTGACACTAAAGCGGGCAGGTGTGTTGGAACATACAGTACTTTCACTGGGGAATATGGGAGACAAGACAGAAGTAAAATAACGATAATAACAATAAACAATGCTGACATAAAAACACCCAGGGTTTGTGTTAAGAGAAGGTTAGGATTTACATGTCACGTTTATCATCAGATTACAAAAAAAAAGTACATTTTCCTTCCAAATTCTACAATAAAAGTGAAACTCCTATCTTGAGGAACACATTTATCACGTTGGATTGTCACTGAAATGTTATTATTTGTATTTATTGGCATTGTTACTCTACTCTCTAGGCCAGATGCGGTTATATTTTCCCTCACATCAATGTTTAACAGGAGACATCCTGTTCATACTAACATGCACTTAGTGCTTCTCTGTCTCTTTGCCCACCCATACAGCCCCAGGGCCTTCTCTGTCTCTCAGAAACTCTTGTTGGCCTTGCCTGTCTGAAAAGAGAGGTTTGTTGATACAGTACATCTGTGCTTATGGGCGCACAGTTTGGTTTGATGAGAGAATATAAAACATCCGGTTACACTTTACAAGAGGGTATCTGCGTAAGAGTGAGATGACACTGTCATGAAAACAAGTTTAAACAATAGTAATTGTAACAACAATTATAAACAAGTCATAAATGTTGACATAACGCTCCTGTCAATGATTTTTGCCATGACAAGTTAGAGTCAGAGTTAGGCTTAGAGTTATTTGGCATGATAGTGTCATGTGCTCATTATTTCGAGATAATACACATAAATAAAAAAAAAATAAGAATTAAAAAAAAAAATCTTCCAATTTTTTTTTCTTCAGATATTATACTATCTCGTTATTTCGAGATAACACACTTAGGTAAAAAAGAAATACTATCAGATATTATCTCGTTATTTCAAGATACTAAGTCGTTATTTTGAGATATTATCTCATTATTTCAAGACATTATCTCGTTATTTTGAGATATTATCTCTCTATTTCGAGATGTTAGTTATCTTGAAATAACGAGATATTATCTCGAAATAACGAGATAATATCTCGAAATCACGAGATAATATCTCGAAATAACGACTTAGCATCTCGAAATAATGAGATAATATCTGACAGTCATTTTTGTTTTTTTTTACGTCTGTGTGTTATCTCGAAATAACGAGATAGTATCTCCTAATTACGAGATATTATCTTGTTATTACGAGATATTATCTCGATATAACGAGATAATATCTGAAGAAGAAAAAATTGGACGATTTTTTTTTTAATTCTTATTTTTTTTATTTATGTGTCATCTCGAAATAATGAGATATTATCTTGAAATAACAGGATATGATCTCGAAATAACCAGATAAGATCTCAAAAAAAAAAATTCTTCACTTGCGGTTCAGGGCTTGTACCAATGCATCCTGAGCCATGTAAAAAGTAAACTGTCAGTCATAGAGTATAATACATTCTAGTTAGCCTGCTGAGACTAATAAATTATTATGTAAAGAGGATGGACAGAAGATGAAAACCAGACAAACATAGGGTTTCACGAATAAGGTGAATATACAAACCCATTTATACAGCAACAGCATAATTCAAACAGTAACTTGTCTTTTTTAAAGACATCACATAAGTCTTCATTCCTCCTCCATACACTTTCTCACTCCATTGTATCACTTTTAATGGCAGTTGATGGCATGCCATTCAGATCTCAGCACACCCAAGTGACGTCCTGGTACTTTAGCTATAAGCTGCCACTTAAAAAAAAAAAACACAGTACGGCAGGCCCGTGTTTCAGAATAAATTCTGAAAAAAAAGAAAAGAGCAAAAAAAGAATCTTTTGACATTTAATTACACTTGGCTTCTCTATGTGCCAAGCCTCTTCGACTTCACTTTATAATCCATCCAGACAATTCAGTATCTGTTACTGTAAGTGAGTGCTGTCCCGGAATAGGCTGTATTATGGATTAGGTGCAAGCCAAGGTGATAATGAGGAGCAATGTCATTCCAACAGTTATCCGATGAGCATCTTCAGCAGCATGTCACTCACTGCAGATGTTTATCTGTTGTTCAATTGAATCTTAAATGTTTCAATGTATCTCCGATAGCCTCTATCTCTGCCTCCTCTGTAGCATGAACCTTCTCTAGGTCAAACGGCTGTGTCTCCGACACACGTATATCTATGACTGTAAGCGTGATCTGGTGTGGGAGTGGATTTGTCTGATCTCACAAACGCAATAAGAGTTTCATCCCATCAATGTGCCATATGTTAGCTTATGTGTAGAGCCAGAATGTGAACTGTGGAGTGAACTGCCCTAATTAGGCAACTGTCCACATCAAAGGATTCCTGTCAGTTTCATTTTTTTCACTCAAATCAAAGTGTGCATGAAGGAAGACATAAACAGCCCAGCCTCACAGCAGAACTAAATTCTTTCCCTTTTTCCCCTCTGGAAATATGCCAAAAAGGTTAGCAGTTCTAAGGAAAAAAATGCCTTGCATGATGATCCATTTAGCATAAGCTATACAGTATATGATTATTATATGTTTGTATGTAAAGAACATACTAGCTACTTTGCCCTCTTGTCTCTCTCTTGTATTTCTGTTCAAGCGTGTTATGGGATGAGTAGTTCCTCGAGTCGGAAATTAAAATATGCACAGTCTTACACCTCTGCCTTTTTTAGTTCTGAAATGACATGACATGTTATGATCACGAGTCATGTCATAGCTGGTCTCTGAAATTAATTTGCGGAAACTAAACTCTCTTTGAGGAGGGGCGGGATTGTTAAGCTCTGTCATCTGATCAAAACTACACTGTGTTGCAGCAGCAAATACCTGCGTTTTGTCATGTGGATTTGTGAATGGACTCTTGACACACCAACAATTAGCACCTGTCCAATCAAGAGATTCATCTGTGCTTTATTTCTATTGCACAAGACAAGAGGCGTGATCAATGGGCATAGTTCAAATGACTCTCTACGGTTTTTGACTGTCCTTCAACCAATCAGACCAATGATCCGGATGCGCCTTTTGGATAAGCTAGTTTGTGATTGAACCCAGAAGATGTGGACAGGAAGCAGGACAGATAGATGTGCAGGTTTCCAGCCTGAGCTGCAGGGCGAAATCCAAATCGCCAGCCATCTCCCAGGTCATGACGTAATTTATTATCATCAATTTTACAGTGTAATGAGTAATGGTGAATGATTAGGTCAATCCTATTGCAAAGTGCTGCAGCGGTATACAGGTTTAAGACCGTGAGGTTACGACTTTTTACCAAATAACCACTGCACTTCGACAGTTTACTGCCCTGTAAACAAATTTGCGATCTGATATTGTTAATGGGCCATGAGATCACTGTAGGGACATAATGCCTCTTGTTCAAATGAAGGATGTATGCTTTCTGCTTATTCAGAGGGATTTTCCTCTTTTGAAGCTTACCCATTTCCAGTCACAGATAACATTTTTCACTTTCCAGAGAATTTCAGGCCTTTGAATAAAAGAAAGTTGGAGTGTTACTTTCTCTGTCTTTGTATTCCTGTCAGAACTCAGCTCCCCACCCAAACACACACACACACACACACACACACACACACACACACACACACACACACACACACACACACATGCGTGCACACATACACACACACACACAGCTCACTAGTTTGCTTACATCATCTTTGATTGACAGCAACAATTGCGGCTCTTGCCTAGCTTTGATGAAAAGAAACTAATTAATACTTATCCAGCTATTTCTCATAATTAAAATCTTTTATCTTATTCAATGTCATCAGCCATTCAGGCCTGATCACAGCGCCATGAAACACAGCTTTAGAAAACCTCAGAGAACGTTCTGAATGTGTTTATCTCTCAAAGAAAAAGATACATTCCCATCTGTAACGTTCCACAAAGAACCAATGTGGTGCTCAACTATCCACATGCACGAACACAATGTGTGTTTGTGTGTGTGTGTGTGTGTGTGTGTGTGTGTGTGTGTGTGTGTGTGTGTGTGTGTGTGTGTGTCCATGTGTGTGTGTTTGCTTTCACCAGGTCATATCAAATGTTGAAAGCTGAAGGGCTATTGACCAAAGATAATTGCCATGTATTCTCTTCTCTGGTCAGAGGAATGGCAGATTGGAAGGATGAAAAGCTTCCTCCCTCTTTGGAAACAATAACGTTTTTGAATGAATAATCACCTTTCATTAATTCTCTTTAGCAGCACAGAAGCAGTGATGAAAAGAGGATGGACACAGAACTGGATTGCCGAAAATGTTTTGTCACAATTTATGATTCTAGATGAGATCTCAGTGTTATCCCATCCATGTTTATTAATGGATTATAATGAATAGTTATAATTTATATTACATATATTGCGAAAAGAGATGGAGACAGACATCCTTCAGTGTCATAGATCCATAGTTTTGGACACAACTTATGATCCATTTTGATCTCTCTGACCGTCAAGGTCTTACTCAGAGGTTAGTTTCTAATCTTCCTTTGTTGTTGCTGAACCAATCAACCTTCACTCAAACAACAACCTGTTTGTTGTTTGAGTTTTCTAATTGTGAATAGAAAGCAGCAACGTACATGCATCAGAATTTCTCGCTTCCATTCTTCAAACACCATGGTTCCAGCCCAGCAATGTCATTGATAATGCAGTCATATATGCATAATAATTTTCTTCCTACAGACTAATCTAGACCTACAGTCTTCCTACAGGCTTTCTAATCTAAACCAAAAGTGATTAATGCAGGCATTGTTATTGCCATGTGCAATTACCTAAACCTATTCCTGATGTGGGCAAATAGAACAGTCTTATTAAAGCAACAATAGAGTTTTTTGTTAATGTTTCTGAAATCATTTCAGTGGTTCACCAACTCGTAACAGGGTGAACAGCACTTCTACATTAGCTTCACAGATATAACTGCACTATGTAAGTTTACCAGATCGGGTAGCAGATCTGTAGTTTGATGGAATGAGACTGAAATTGACTTGCTTCGATGTCACAATACACCATACTTTCAAAAAATCATGCATAATACTCTACCAAAGTAGCAGGATAAACAAATAGCATGTGTGTGACAGAGGAAAAGAGCTATATAGTGTTGCTTGAAGCCTATATTTACAACAAGTATTTTTCAGTAAAAAAAAAAAAAAGCTAGCCTGTCTTTCACCAGTGACCAGACCAAGCTCAGTCTTTTAAGATTGAACATTAGTCAGGGGAGTCTCTGTATGTTCTCCTACACAAGTGATCAACAGGCATAGTTCAAATGACTCTGTGTGAGCAAATGGATAGTCCTTCAACCAATCCGGCAGCACAAGGTGGATAAACCAGTTTGTGATTGGTCCCTGCAGATTTGGAACATGAAGCAGGATAGAAAAATGTGGAGGTTTCCAGCCTGAGCTGCAAGGTGAAATCCAATTGCTGGTAGATCAGGCTGGGTTTAGCGAGTCTATAAAAGAAAGCAGTGCATGGCCTTTAAATGAGTGTTGGTGGAGCAGTGGATAACTCGGCCTTGAGTTCTCTAACAGCTCATCATGACTTTATGGGACTGAAAGAAAAACAAAGTTTTGCTCTAAACACTGTGCTGCACCACACTGCCACTGCACTGTGTTACATCGCATCTACAGTAGTTAGGAAATTCCAATTAAAAACAATGCAATCAAACTAATTCTGTTGCTAACGCAGTGACACATTTCATGCAGTGGCCCTCAAAAGACTTTGAAAGTTATAGAGAACATAACTATATCGTGGAGTGATTTGTGCTGTTCTTGAGCCATTTTCTCATGTCTTGCCCCCAAGCAGATTGTTCAGTCACTGTCCCTCCACCACTGGGTCATGGTCCTGTCCCTATGCTTTTGGGCCCTCCATCAAAGGATGATCGCCTGCTTTTGTTGTATGGAGGTACAGGTAACACTTTATATTAGCACACACATATTCACCAGTAATTAGCTGCTTACTAACATGTATATTAGTAGCATACTAGCCATTTGTTAGTCATTATAAGTCACTAATTAATACCTTATTCAGCAAGACCTTATTCTACCCTTACTAGACCCTTAATTAAGAATTTCCCCTATGTAAGCTCCTAATTACCCCTTATTCATAGTTATTAAATAAGTTGCTGCATATGAATTATGACCTAAATATGCATGGCTCAGTATGGGGCTTGTAAGGTGGTAGTATCACAAGAACAGTTATTCGCACCGAATAGTACTTATCAAAGATGGTCTATTCAAATGGAACTAGACACTAAACCACCAGTGCTAATAGTGTACAAATAACTAATAATTAAGTCTTTGTAATGCCAAATATGTTCCCTATTCTAAAGTTGTGTCTTTGTTCACATTTAATTCACAATTCATTTGGCACTATTAACCCCCATGTGTTCCCTAAACTAAAGTTGCCTCCTATTCACACTTATTAACTGTATTACAACACATAGTAGGCTACACAAGAAGCAGACAGCTAAGTTAGCACAAATACAAAATATATAATGAATACGAGATAGCGAGAAAGGCGAACCTGGATATATTTGTATGCTAACTTTCTTGGCTCCTGAGTACTCAAAAGTCTCAAACTCAAAACTATTTTTTTAAGTGTGAAGGGTCACATAAATAAGACTTCCGGTGTGAATAAGTTGTGGGTTTGCTATTTGGTCTACTGTATGTTGTATCAAATTCTCTGTTCTTTTCCTTACGGACAGCATCTTATTCTTCCCTACTGACCTCAAACAGGAGAGCTAAGGATTGAATCACACCAGATTTCTCCTTTAGTATGAGGCAGTATACATACATGGGGGTTAATAGTGCCAAATTATTTGTGAATTAATAGTGAACAAAGATCCAACTTTAGAATAGGGAACATATTTGGCATTACAAAGACTTAATTATTAGTTGTTTGTACACTATTAGCACATGTGGTTTAGTGTCTAGTTCAGTTTGAATAGACCATCATTGATAAGTATTATTAGGGGTGAATAACTGTTCTTGTTGTACTACCACCTTACAAGCCCCATACTGAGCCATGTATATTTAAGTCATAATTCATATGCAACAACTTATTTCATAACTATGAATAAGGGGTAATTAGGAGCTTACATAGGGGAAATTCTTAATTAAGGGTCTAGTAAGGGTAGAATAAGGTCTTGCTGAATAAGGTATTAATTAGTGACTTATAATGACTAACAAATGGCTAGTATGCTACTAATATACATGTTAGTAAGCAGCTAATTACTGGTGAATATGTGTGTGCTAATATAAAGTGTTACCAAAATTATTACATTCGGAGTGGACATGACTAATTATGTCTTCCTCTCTTTGTAGATCCATGGATGCCCTGCACATTTTTTCCGTTTATCATAACAGCTTTTTTTATAACAACATGTTCTGAAACTATTTCTTCAAACCCATGACTGTATTGCAAGATGTTTTACAAAACATGGGGCAGCTGTGGCTCAGGAGGTAGAGGAGCTGGAAGGCTGACAGTTGGAGCCAGACTCATCCTAACCCCGTCAAGGTGTCCTTGACACTTGCCACTTAACCCCAAACTGCTCCAGATGTGCAGGTTGGCGCCGTGTG
The DNA here is from genome assembly GCF_963854185.1 of Sardina pilchardus. Lineage (NCBI taxonomy): Eukaryota > Metazoa > Chordata > Actinopteri > Clupeiformes > Clupeidae > Sardina > Sardina pilchardus. Next base: position 21,951,114 of record NC_084999.1, read on the forward strand.
TGTGTGTGTGTGTGTGTGTGTGTGTGTGTGTGTGTGTGTGTGTGTGTGTGTGTGTGTGTGTGTGTGTGTGTGTGTATGATTGAATGTGAGCCTGGAGTGAAATGAGTGCCTGGAGTGCTCAGAAGAGTGGAAAAGCACTATGTAAATGCAGTCCATTTACTATTGTGGCACATACTGTATATAGAGAAGAACGATGAATCCACGCACCAGAGTCTGCTCCTAAGTGTTTTTTAATGGTATATCACCATGTGTAACGTTTTGGGCCCAAGCCCTTTATCAGACATGAAACATGTCGGGAGACACACCTCCATATATAAATCCATGATATATACATACTGTACATGTATATGCCATATTGCTGTAAAGTAACTCAAAATGTAACTTAATGCCGAGTCGCCTTGGGAGTGTTCTCTGAATTCTGGATCTTCTGGCCGAACATGGGAAGAGGATGGCCATGCTTCATGGGATTCGTTCCGCGGAAGGAGCCATCCATCCTCTTCTCAGTAGTCTGTAGTGGTTGCGGCCAGGGGATTTGAAGCAGCTCACTGGCTCGGTCCAGCAGGACACCATGGAATTCCCTCTGGAGGTGTGAGTCAGGGTTCGAGGGAGTCATCCGTGCCAGAGCTGGCTGCAACTGATTTTTGGATCATCATTTTCAAATGCCGAGGCCAGGATGGACACGCCGTCTTCTCTTAGTCCAGGCATGCCGACATTGCTCTAGACGCCCGAGGCTCCAAGACAGCACACAAGCAGACCCACACAACCCATGAGGGCTGCACAGTGTCTGCAGCGGTCAGACAGGCAGAAAGCCATCTGGGTGTGATCCGCTCCAAGGCAAGTTACACACCGGCCGTGCCTGTCCTCTTCCGGGATGGGCTTAGAGCATGGTGGCGGGCATCTTTAGTTAATCCACCGCCATTGAAATATCCTTGGTTTTTTATCAGTCTTGAAAAATACTTTTATGGTGGGGCTTGATAGCCACTGAAAGGTTAGAAACCAGTGAGGCCTGGACAGGGGACTGTCAAATCCAGCGGTGGTGGGCTGTAGCTCACTTGGTTATATATTCTTAGTGCTGGTACGGAGATCTTTGAATCACTGAGGAAGCAAGAGAGGACGACTGTTGTGATGTGCATTTACAGAGTTGTTGGAGATTGGTTCAGATCGATGTGGTGGTGTAACCTGAAGATGACTTCTGTGTCAAGTTGGGGGTGGGCACGTGTTGGTGCTCTTGTATGGTACGCATATTGATTGAAATTGTATGGCATGATAAATAGAAATTAAAAATCCTTGCAAAGAGTGCCACTCATCACTTCTGAAAGCCCGAGCATCACCAAAATGTGGCTTTATCAGAGGTTCTGAAATGAGATCTAGGGGTGATTGACCAAGCAGATAGATAGATAGATAGATACTTTATTGATCCCCAAGGGGAAATTCAAGAATGAATTCAAGCATGCATAGGTTTGGCCAGAAGTATGGCTCAGTTATTGCTGTGTTTTGAGACTGCAATCTCAAAAAAGGGAAGAAGAGGGAGTGATGTACCAATATTGGAACTTGATGTATAAAGATATTTTGTTGATATGTTATTATTATTACCCTTCCTATTATTACACTTTATATTAAGACACTCATATTCACCATTAATCAGCTGCTTACTAACCTTTATATTAGTAGCCTACCAACCATTTGTTAGTCATTATAAGTCACTAATTAATACCTTATTCTGCAAGACTTTATTCTACCCTTACTAAACCCTTAATCAAGAATTCCCCATGTAAGTTTCTAATTACCCCTTATTCATAGTTGTTAAATAAGTTGTTGCATATAAATGATTACCTATATATGCATGGCTCAGTATGGGGCTTGTAAGGTGGTACACACAAACAGTTATTCACCCCTAATAATACTTATCAAAAAAGGTCTATTCGAATTGAACTAGACACTAAACCACAAGTGCTAATAGTGTACAAATAACTAACAATTAAGTCTTTGTAATGCCAAATATGTTCCCTATTCTAAAGTTGGGTCTTTGTTCACATTTAATTCACAATCATCTTGGCACTTAAAAACCAGCCTGACCAGCTTAAGGTGGTTTGCTGGTTCAGTACTCCCCCTTTTCACACCACGTGCCACTATGGCCTTGAAAATATTACAATTCCACAGAATTTCCATAGGGAATAAATTCAGTATGGGTGACTTAAAATACCTAATTTAGAAATGTGTACAATCTTACAAGATGAAATTAAGTGATTTTAGTTATCAGAGAGAAAACCATATGTATTCTTTGAAATACATTAGAAATAAATGCGTGTCACTTTTGACTTTTGCAAAATAATGGACAAATTCCCAAAGCTATGTTTATTTATAAGATGCAAAAAAACAAATAACAAAAAGTTACAACATAGTTTTGTGCTTAAAACACTACCTAATGTATTTGAAATATTATAGGGTTAGATGTAAATTTTAGAAGTTGTACTGTATGTGAGGATACCATATCCATGTTTATCCTCTTCATACAATTCATACAGAAAATATTTGACCTATCAACATTTAACTGTTGTAACTATTAGTTGGGATGGTTCCATTTTGGTATTACAAAACATATCATCTGTGATTTATCATTTAAAAAAAACATGCTCATACTTTGACAATCAGGCACACAAACACACAAACTATCTCTCTCTCTCTCTACACTAGAGGTTGTTCTAGTTAAGCAAATTATAGCAAACAATTTAAAAAGAATATCTGCAAATTAACTCTATATGCAGCTGAAAATAATCCTTATTTCTTAACACAAATCATGTCTGCAATATGAAAATCTTTTATTTCTGATTTTAAAATACTCTATATTGCTAAATATATAGGGGCAATTGCTCTGTCGCTAGTTTTGAATTTAATACGGTTTTAAACTGGAGTTGGAGTTGGGAGTTGGAGTTTAATTCCAAACTAGCGACAGAGCAACTGCCCCATATGTAAGGGATAACGGCCGACGAGGTGACCGGTTCGATGGAAATAATGGCTAGGTGGAGGTCTAGAACTCCGGCGACGTGCGAAGCACGGAGACGGAGTTACCTCCGCCGTGCCATTATTTCCATCGAACCGGTCGACCTCGAAGGCCGTTATCCCGCTTATCTCCCGTTTGTATTCATAACCTGTATATTTAGAACATAGTTTTATTCCACCGTTGCGTCCGTTAACATCGCTGAAACTGTCTTGACTGAGGGACTACTTTCCGCCACATTATCAACTTTCTACTTGAAGGACAAAACTGCCGTTACTAGTTCTAAATGGATGGTTGCTATGGCCAAAAGCCAGTCGTTAGTTCTAAATGGCTGGTTGCTACGGCCAAAAGCCAGTCGTTAGTTCTATCTCTCTCGTTGTCAAGCGGGCATTTCCCAGGATTCTGATTAACTTTAACTTTGAAAGATCGCTACTTTTATAGCCTACATGGCATCCAACTAGCTACAATCCACCTCCGTCATATGCTACAATGTTACTATGGTTCTGCACGTCTGTATTTCAGCTTGGATGCAACGTGACAGTTCATTTAAACTTCGCAACGAGTTTGGCGAATTAATATTCAAGTGTGATACGGGAACTACTTCGAAGGTAGCAGGTTATACGAAGTTAATGGCCACCCCATCAGCCAATCAGAGAAGAGAATTCCATTGTTGAGGGAGATAATGTTTCATATGATGTCGGTCCACCCTTTGCAGCGAACATCTTCAGCTCTTCTGGGAGGACATTCTACAAGGTATAGGAGTGTGTTGGGAATCCGACCATTCTTCCATCCGCGCATTTGTGAGGTCACACACTGACGCTGGATGAGGAAACTGGCTCACAGTCTCCACTCTAATTCATCCCAAAGGTGTTCCATTGGGTTGAGATCAGGGCTGAGTTCACCGAAAGTATCGTAAGCCTACGATGGTCATAAATTCACTCTTACGAACGTCTTAAGATTTGCAGACTGTTTCTCGAAACCATCGTAGTTTTAGAGCACTGTGAAAACACCCGTAGATTTACGAGTGCTCCAGAGTTCTTGTTACTGGCTAAGAGCGCCTTAACAGGCACAATTCACTGGGGTTATCATACAAGGGAATTACAACTAAGAATATAATTATCTAAATTATGCTACCATTTTTTTTTGTATTTACTTGTATTTACTTGTGATGAATCAGATATTAGTGTGCAAAATAGCATACATTTAATGAACATAATAATGTGATGTGCTGGACAAAAATAACATTTATGAAATGAGATATTGCCAGAATAGTTTGTCATTAACTTTGTGTAGCTTATGTGTAGGCTATATTTTATTAGGCCTATGAGGTTAAAGCAGAACATCAGAACAAGTGACATGATCGATGTAGGAGTAAGGCCTAAGCTATGGCCTAATATGTTCATATAGGCTATCGTCCTACAAACATAAAAACAGTGCAACAATCGAATAATAAATAATTACAATTATTTATGTCTGTGTGTGGTATATACTGTAACCTACAGTACTTGGGATGTTTACGTGCAGATGTCTAAGTGTTTCTATTTTTGTATTGATGTGAATTGATGTGCAGATCCGAAGTTTAAACCTTCAGTGAGACCCCAGTGAGAAGTGCCTGTTAAGGTGCTCTTAGCCAGTAACAAGAACTCTGGAGCACTCGTGAATCTACAAGTGTTTTCACAACGCTCTTAAGCTACGATGGTTTCGGCAAACCGTCGGCAAATCTAAAGACGTTCGTTAGAGGAACTTTGCGACCGTCTTAGGCTTACAGTACAATGCTTTTGGGGAACCCAACACACAACTCTGTGCAGGCCAGTCAAGTTCATCCACGCCAAACCCTGTCACCCATGTCTTTATGGACCTTGCTTTGTGCACTTGTGTACAGTCATGTTGGAACAGGAAGGGGCCATCCCCAAACTGTTCCCACAAAGTTGGAGAGAGCGGGAACGGAAGTGACGAACAGAGAGGAAGTAAGAAGGCAGCGTTGAGGAACTGTTAATGAAATGAATTGCAGACTGATAGATGTCTCCTGTCTGGAACTATTTACATAGTACATGAACAGTACATGTTATATGGTGTCAAAAGAATGCTGAATCCCGCTTCAGACGGTCACTTGGAATGAATTGCCCGTCAAGTTGCGGTAAAGAAAGAAATAATTGCAGTGCATGAATCGCGGTAGGTTCTAAGCAAGGCTAACGCTGGCCAGCAGTAAGAAACTCAGTGCACAAGCTAATTAGACAGATGACGAGAGAGTGTGTACCGTATTTTCCGGAGTATAAGTCGCAAGGAGTATAAGTCGCACCAGTCAAAAAATGCCTCATGAAGAGGAAAATGGCATATAAAAGTCGCACCTGACTATAAGTCGCATTTATTCAGAAATGTATTCACAAAATCCAAGACCAAGAACAGACAGGCTATAACTAGACACAGAGGCCAACATTTTAATATTAATGATGAGAAGGTGTGAATGGCCACCCATCTGTAGCTGTAGACAGCTGTAGACAGTAATGTTTACTCCTCTTTCATTTTGGAATTATTAAAAAACATGTTAAATTTCATATATAAGTCACACCTGACTATAAATCGCAGGGCCAGCCAAACTATGAAAAAAAGTGTGACTTATAGTCCGGAAAATACGGTAGGTACGGGATGTTAAGAGGCAATGCAGAGAGGCCAGCTCAACGATAAAGAGGAAGAAACAATGGGCTCGTTTCAATAAGAGAAGCCAAGAACAATCGGCAAGGGGAATCGGGAAACTGAGCACTGTCAATATGGCCCTCTGCAAGATGAGATGATAAGAGATAGGCTAGTGGTAGAGATAAGACATCCCATCCTGTCTGAAAAGATACAACTGGACAGTGAATCAACACTGGAAAAAGCAGTTACCAAAATTAGGCAACATGAAGAAAGAAAGAAACAGCAACCCATGGTGAGTGAAACAAAAACTTTAGAACAAAGAGAGGTCAATGTAGACTTTTAGACTTACGAAAAAGTCAAGCAGAGAATACCACACAAAGAAAATGTCCTACGGAAGGGGACAAAAGGATTTCCAGAATGGACAGAAAAATTGTGGGGGATGTGCAGAAGGACCACCACACTCCCTGAATAACTGTGCGGCACGGGAGGCAGAATGCAGAACATGTCAGAATAAAGGACATCACAAGTCAGAACATGCAGAACATGTCAGAATAAAGCAGCGTCCAAAGGAAGGAAACCAGAAACATGGACAAAAACACTGAGAGTGAACGGTCAAGACGTTACGTTCAAGCTGGACACAGGGGCACAACAAGGTTAAAGAGGAGCTCCAAAGAATGAACAAAAATGGACATGATTGTGCCCATGGAAGAACCTACGGATTGGTGTGCAGGCATGGTTGTGGCACCAAAGCCCAAAGGAAAGATCAGGATCTGCTCGGATATGACCCATCAGAATGAGTATACCTGCAGAGAAAGACTCATCTTGACACAGATGCTGACGGGAAGTAAGAAGACTGGAGAGGAAGGAGAGGAAGTAAGGAGGCTGTATTGAGAAACAGTAATAAAGTGAAGTGCAGGCTGATAGATGTCTCCAGTTTAGCTTGGGGATGGCCCCTTCCTGTTCCAACATGACTGCACCAATGCACAAAGCAAGGTCCATAAAGACATGGATGACAGAGTTTGGTGTGGTTGAACTTCACTGGCCTGCACTGAGTCCTGAACTCAACCTGATACAACACCTTTGGGACGAATTAGAGCGGAGAGATAGAGCCAGACATCTCATCCAACATCCGTGTGTTAGCTCACGAAATGCGCGTCAAGAAGAATGATCAAAGATTCCCATAAACACACTCCTAAACCTTGTGAAAAGCCTTCCCAGAAGAGCTGAAGCTCTTGTAACTGCAAAGGGTGGATCGACATCATAAACCCTATGGATTAAGAATGGTATGTCACTTAATTTTATATGGGAGTCAAGGCAGGTGACCCAATACTTTTAGCAAAATAGAGTATAAAATAAAATAAAATAAATTATTGGTGAAAATGTAGTGTGATATATTGGAGTTGGTTGAGTAGACTTAGTCCATTGTTCTGCTACCAAAGCAGCTGATGCAGTGAAACCAAGATCTCTGGAACCAAAGAAACACCAGGTCAGTGATGTCACACACACTCTCACATGCTCTTGTGAAATAGGCAACTCCACGGCTCTTACAGTAATAAACACAAACCTACTTAGAGTGTTTCTTTTTCATGTCTTTCTTGTCAGTGGTGCTGGTTGGCAGTGGCTGGCATGTGCTCTCCTGGACTCCTGGACCTTCAGCACACACACAGGTGGCGGCAGGGAAGGGCCGATCAGCTTCCTGAACTCTTCCTCAGAAAGTGGGCCCTTCCTCACGACTGGGTCCGCAGGGTGCTGCTCTGAAGTCACAGGAAGTGACTGTGTGACCTCAGCGAGTCCATTGCTTTCCTTTGGCACATGTGGTTTCCGTCAAGAGCCCTGTCCACTTCCCCACAACATCGTGTAGCGACATGTTGAGGAGGTTCTCCAGATCTAACTGCAGCCCCAAATGGCAGAACTGTGCAGCATGTGTATGTCCATTAGATGCTGTGGGATCGGAGGAGATGGGCAAATAAGGGAGACGGAGGTATATGTTACTGAAATGTTCTCCTGGTCTGGTAAACGTATTATCTCTGGACCAAAGCTGAGGACCAGATTAGTGAAGAAGGTTCTTACCCAAGGTTTCTGCCATTTTTGTGATGGACATCTTTCGAAGGTGGTTCGTTTTGGAAATTGCTACTACAATGGCAAGGTGCAGACACCAGTTTCGGCAGCTGTCCTCACCACACGCCTAAAAAAAAAAAAAATGCAATCTGAATCCTACACACAAGAAAGGCTGGCCATAAACACTCACAGAGGCAGCTGAAGGCATTTCTCCCAGCCGGACCTGATAGTAGTCTTCAGTAAATCACATGCATCCAGATTATTAATGAATCTGAAAACAGGAGAAATCAAAGACAACCTTACATCACCTATATTGCAAATAACACATCTACACAATATCCATGTCAGAAAAGTGGCATGTCAAAAGTCTTGTAAAGCCAGAAGAAATGTCCTTACCTGGACATTATGTGTTTAGATTGGCCATGTCTCTCTAGGTTTCTTAAAATCAACGCATGGTGCCATACACCTTGACTCCTCGCCAGGTCAATGGCTTCCTGTAAAGTCGATGCACACTATCTTACTACTTGGAAATACATGAATGTGCATGCATGTTATTTTATTGTCCTACTGAACATGAAACATATTACAAAGTAATGTGCACAATCTGCATAAAAAGTTCATTAAAACTACCTTGATTTTGCCAGCAATGAGCAGCCTATAGCGAGATTGGAGGTCCCTTTACCAACGTTATCAAAGGCACTGTCAGCCTCTGGCTCATTGGAATCCAGGCACTTTTGCAGCAGAAGGACAGCTATGTCATTATCAGTGACCATCTACAAAAAAAAATATTAATAAAATAAATAATTAATAAAATAATTTATTTAGGGACATCACCTCACTTACCCTACTGAGAATAACCAATTGTCTCATTTTTATAAACTGTTGTGCATTTTCTGGATTGTTATAGGTTATAGGCTAAATACCAATCTACATGGACCATTTCAATATTCATGGGCATTGTGTATGTTACTGAGAGTATGAACGTTCACTGGGACAGGGACCAGAACATTCTCGACAGTACTGTCACAGTTGTGAAAGGTTACTGAATAGTCATCTGTTCTATATAGCAGATGACTGCTCTCTCTCTCTCTCTATCTCTCTCTGTCTCTCTGTCTCTCTCTCTCTCTCTCTCTCTCTGTCTATCTATCTATCACGTTGTTAAAAAAATAAATCTCTGGGAAGGAACACTTACTCCATTCTTCTTGCAAAGGACAGCCAGAAGGCCCCAGCTCAGGCCAACCACCTCTCTGTGTGGCCTGTTACCAGCATGGAGGAATTGCTCACTGCAACACAGTCAGCTGATGGACCTCAAGGAGAACTCTATCACAGCCAGAGCATTGGAGATGTGGAGACATTTAAGAACGTTTCATTACTGTGGCTATATTTAGAATATAGATTTTAACCTATGGTTATTATAAACATGCTCACCCGTTAGAGAGTTTCTCATCCACGTGTGTTTGAGCAGGGACATCACCCTCGCCACCATGTGAGGCCACGAAAGGGGGACACATTTGGATTGTCTCAACCCCTCAAAGACAACCACCTGTTGCTGTGCTGGTAGGCTATCTTGTTTGTGATGGCAACCGTCTTAAATTTAGACGAGGTAAATGTTTTAACCCTGGGACTGCGGTTAAAAAGCGGCTCGGTAAAGTCTACAGTAGGCTAATCGTGGCTCTCTCTTCGGAAACAGTATCGTAAATGAACCATTTTCAGTGTGTTCCCTGCTTATGAAACGTAATAGTACAGTGCAAGGCAACCAAATGCATCGTCACAATGTCCAAACTGTTTCTCTCATAGCGACTGTTGCCACACAGACTTCACTAAACGGACCATATAAAGAGCCATATAGAAAAGAGACTCTATGAAACGGACCACATCTCACGTTCTACAATCGAACGTCCGCTTCAAGACAGTAGCCTAGGCCTAGGCCATAATCCTTGATGAAAACAATGTAGGCCTAGACTTGATGGACAATTTCAAAATACAAAGTAAAATCACGCATATTAAACATATTTGCCGGGTGCAAGATAAAAAAAACAATATGGTTCAAATATGGAATATTTTTATTGATTACAGTTTTTTCCAATCGTTTACACACAATTTTGAAAACGGGGCTCTTTTTGTCTGAACACATCACACAATTAACCCAACACAACACCTAATCAGCAGAACATAACAGATTGTTAGCAAAATGAAATATTTCTGTCAAAACAATAAACACATTGATAAAACCTTATACTGTTCTCATATCACTAACACATTCTTTGAATGATTCCACACTGTCGCTATCTTATACACACCAACACAATAAATTCAAAACACATCTGTAAAAACCCTCTTTCAATATATGGATCTTATTCAGACATATTGTTTGAGAGCATTAGGATAATTTAGATGACAAAAATATTTTGATGAACCCTCATCAAGCAATGCACAAAACTGATGCTGCAGACAATATTCATTTATTTCACTGTACCAGATGTTCAGTTACAGTGACAAGTCAATCAACAGAAAATGGCAAAATTATAGTTCTTGCTACTGTAAAGTGTAGAAAAATAAAAATCTGTACACAAACAAAAAGTACTGTACACTTACAGTCCCTGAAGAAGAACTAAAGCAACAATACAAACAAGTAACAATACTCTAATCATCTCTCTGTCTAGCTGGATCAGGCCATAAGAGTTCACCACATCACAGGCTATGGGTGCCTCTCATTTGGGTTTTTATACGTCCTCCCTCGCTCCTCTGGCCTCGATCCTCACTGATCGACATAAAGAATGATGGGGCGAAAACAATGGGATAGTCTATCCAGTGTTAGTTATAGATCAGTGGGAACGCCCCTCGAGGATCGAGCATAACACACCTGAGTGCTGCGTTTTCAATTTTGCACGTGTGCTTACACACCTGGTGGATGTGATCATTCAATTTGTTCATTAGTGTGGTCATTGGCAAGCCAGGGCTTTATAATGAGAAGGAAGTACCTAACAATCTTTATCTGTGTCTAAGGTGTGAAAATGTGTTTTACGTTTTGACATTCACTGTGTGTAATGTTTCGCAAAAAGTGTGAAGCTGAATTTGTGCTTACTGTTGTACTACTCTGCGCAGGCGTTTTGCTTCTTAAGTGTTAAGTATTGTTAACTGTCTGTTAATCTTAATTTTAGTGTGTAACCGATTGGAAAAAACTGTAAGTAGGCCTAACGTTTCGGGCTTTTGCAGACCTTCCTCAAGACTAGGGCTGCAAAAGCCCTAAACGGTACTTAATAAATAATATATATATATATATTGTTGGGAGGTCCTCGGTATTCGCATCTTTACGATGCCTTTGATGGACAATTTCAACATGTTTTTCTAAGCAGACCACCACGTGTTTGTCCGACGTGACTTACAACAATAACGAAAAACATTAGGCCTACATTAAGCTACAAAAATGAATATTGTAAACAGATAGCCTAAATTCTAAATTCTATTTGACTTTACACAAACTATTTATTTTAACATGCTGGACGACTGTTTCAGATCACCCTGGGCGGTTGGCCATATTATCGTCTACTGATTGGACCAAAGTTACAGTAGGCCTAGAGCAATCTCACAATATTGGCAAATGCGCTTACAGATTCTATTCTGGGACTATTCCGTTGATATAAAGTCCTACATAAACTGACAGTGATATTGATATTGACATTGACATATTCTTTTACCAACGGACGTTCGACAGTGCTGACAAACCCTCGAATAGGCTCTCTTGCGACGCACAGGTCGCTAGTGTGAATATGCAGGAAGGGTTCAGGACCTTGGACAGCAGTGCGCATACTGCTGTTGTAGCCGATACGTTTTTAGAGATTTCACTCTAGGCAGTCATCATCATAAACATTGAGGTGGACTTACAACTTCCAATATTAAAATATTTCATCCAGATTTTGGGGGGAAAGGCTTTACATTTTGTTAAAGACATGTCGAGGCCAGTTTTCCATACATAAATTAAGCCTAGTCCTATCCATCTCCACTGGAGCCTTCAACATTTTCATGACAAGGCTTATTAAGTGGTATAGGGGTAATTAGGAGCTTACATAGGAGAAATTCATCAAGGGTCTAGTAGCCTATAAGGGTAGAATAAGGTCTTGCAGAATAAGGTATTATAGTGACTTATAATGACTAACAAATGGCTAGTATGCTACTAATATACATGCTAGTAAGCAGCTAATTAATGGTGCATATGTGTGTCTTAATATAACGTGTTACCTATTTCATTAGTTTGTGAATTATGAACATTCCTCTCAAACTGTCCACATGCATGCTTATCCCCATTAAGGGCCTTCCTGATATGGAGGAGAAGGGTCTGGCTGCATCATATGAAGAGATAGGTGGATTGTGTTGAAATGAATAACATGATATTTCTCTTCAGCAGACTATTTGAAAAAGAACCTGTAATTTAAAGATACTTTTAACATACCTCTTCTGGCTTCTGGCTTATCCACTGGCCCAAGAGGGCAAATTAACAGACAGTGCACAAATATCTCCATATTTGAGAGGGAAAGAGGCAGAGAGAGAAAGAGAGAGAGACCCTGGCACACTAACCTGTCAGCACTGCTGGAGAATAGGGAAGTGATTTCAAGCATGTTCTAACCCCTTGAAGGACTACTTCAAGCACTGCAATTATTTACTTTGACACAATTATAGCCTTTCGAGTGGCCCATTAAATCGTTAAACTTTCATTAGATGACTTTTATTCTCTCATAAGTGATCATTTCACTGAGGATTTTTCTAAAGTCTATTTTAAATAATAAAATTTGCTTGCACAATCTTGTTGGAATCTGTAAGGAAAGTAATGGTGTTTTTATTTATAGCATTTATGGTTTTGCCTCCTCCCCATTATTTGTTGCAAATGTTATTAAACTACCTTCCTCGCCATTTTAAATTAATCCAGATTACGCAAGCAAACTGCAGAAGACCTCGGCATCCCCATCTATAATACAGGATAGAGCGAGTGCAATGATACTGAACAAGCAATGCAATTAGATGATATAACATGACTTCTTTCCCCTTCTTGTTTTTAGTTTTACTTTGACTTCTATAAAGTGACCTTGACTGAGAAAAGCAATGTAACTTCTCAATATGATATTATTATCATTAATATGACTGAGTAATTGAAAGGCCTTGGGTATAATCCACAGTATGGCATCCAAACAAACAAACAAACCCATTGTATCATAATTGTTGGTACACATGCAACAGAGATGTCCCCTGTAGCAGCCTAGACCTGTACAGGAGGCTTTGCTGTCTCACAGTCCCTCACGGCACACAGCATGCTAATTATAACTAAAGAATGTAATGCTGTATTCCAAACAGCTGGGAAGTTGGATGTATCCCACTTGGAACTCTCAAGGTCTGAACTGGTGAACAACATCGGAGACAAACAAAGAACAAGGCTGACTGTGAGGTTGACATTTGTTTTATTTTTGAAAAGGCAATTTGACTGTCAGCAGTCCAGCTTCCTTGCTTATACAAACCAATCAGAGATGAAAAAAATGTGCGGGTTAACAGACCCCACAATACTTTGAACACAATCTTCTTTTTTCCATTTCAATAACCTCTTTAAAAATGTTTAGATGCTGCTATTGCTCTGTGACGTCAGATAACTGCATCTCAATGAAGTCGGGGTACATTGATTTGCCCTGACCTAGCGAGGCAAATCGACCTCCCACTTTGACTGGAGTTCCAATGCAACTCTCCTTCTTGGAGGTCATAAATGTCGAACCTCCCAGTTGTCTGGAATGTGGCATAATTCCAAGGAACTACCAATGCATGCAAAAGCGAAAAAGGTGAAATGTCAATCAAAGAAGTAAGAGAAAGTGGGAATGAGAAAGGTGAGATTCAGTTCAATGGAGAGAGATAAAGGGAGACAGGTTCCTTTAAAATGTGCTGCACGATTACACACACAGGTGTTTTTATTAAATATCTCAAAGCTTTATTAATGTCATTTGTAACACCTACTATTTACTGTCAAAATAGCTGCTGTGAAAAAAAAACTTTTTTTTTACGATAAGCAGTTAAAGTCCAATTATACTGTAGGCTGGAAGAATAATGATCTATAAAAACATGGCCACACTCTGATATGATACAGGATTGCCACACCGATAGAAGAGAGCATTCATTTTTGGAAGTCATCTGAATACAAAATAACTGGAACTCTCCTGTTCCAAGGTAGCCATTTTCATTTAATGCTCCCTGGGAGAGTGAAATTAATGATGGTTTCCAACAGCAGCATGAGCATGATAACAATCTCTGACTGTGAGGTTACTGTGGTAGTCAACATAGCCATCCTTTTTTCGTGAGAAATTGAACTTCTCCAAAGTTACACTAAGCTGAGCGATTAAATAGAAATGCAGGACATTTATATTACTGTCATTGAGGATTGTGTTCATTCTTATCACTAAAGTTTCTCAAAAAGTAAAGAAAAGCATGCATGTTCAAAGGCTCATACTGTACATACTAGCCCAACAATGCATCCTTAAAGCCGCAGTCTGTTATCCTAATCCAATACCCTTTTCACAACATCAATAAATTCTGTCAAACTTTGAGGACAATTAAAGGAGACCCCATCCCAAACTACCACACACACTCACTCACTCACACACACACACACACACACACACACACACACACACACACACACACACACACACACACACACACACACACACACACACACACACACACACACACACACACACACACACACACACACACACACACACACGGCTTTGGTGAAAGGCGAAGTTAAGCAGACGGGCTGTGAGAGCAAATGAGACGAATGTGAAGCAGTGGGGCCATGAAGGGCAGTGCCATGCTGCCAGCTGGCACGGGCATTAACGAGGGGCGCAGGACAGCTTTATCCCATCACCTACAATCATCCGCACCTGAGTCTAATCTCGCCAATTACAGGGGAGGTCACACACACGCTTCCCCAATTCATGGCGTCTCAATTACAGACACCCCGAGTAACACCGGCTAGGGACATTTTTTTTACTTTTTTCCCCCCACAGCTGGTGGGAATTTCACGGACGCCTGGTCAAATGACTTTTTAATGTCTCCTTTTTATACTCAAGCAAAATTGTAATGATGTTCCCGGCGCAACATCACCAAAGCTGATGTTTGTCCTTTTTCAATCCCCCGTGAGTGTGCAGGGCACACAATGCAGTGAGATTGGATACAAGAATGACGAAATCAGCACAGTGATATGGCCTTTGTTGGATGATAATGGAGGATGTAATTTAGAGTGTTTCCTCGCCTAGGTATAATGTTGCTTGTGGAATGGCTGTTTTGGAACATTGAGGCCAGTGAGAATTGTGATGTGACCCCCCCACTGAGTCAGTCATTTGAAACAATGGAGCATTGGATGCACAAACGCAAACACAATATAGTTCTGTAAGATGTATACATGTGACCTCACTGCGGCATACTGACTAGTTGACTATTCTGACACATACACTATTATTTGATGGTGGTGCTTTGATCATACTGCTATATATCATGCATCTTAGTTGGCTGAAAGATGGAGAAATGTGCACATTTTGTGGACGTTTTTTCTTCTGTTCCGTTTCCATGCAACAGTTGTCTATTAACTGGGCACTTGATTAGAACAAAGCCTTTTTTAATTTTTTCCTCAGTATGCTGATATGATGGGATTATATTAGAATGTTATCCACTAAA
The DNA here is from genome assembly GCF_963854185.1 of Sardina pilchardus. Classification (NCBI taxonomy): domain Eukaryota; kingdom Metazoa; phylum Chordata; class Actinopteri; order Clupeiformes; family Clupeidae; genus Sardina; species Sardina pilchardus. The sequence goes on from NC_084999.1 coordinate 21,966,514, forward strand.
TGGTTTACTCAACTGTTTGTTTAACAAATCAAGTGAGATTAGCCTACTCCTTCCTTGTCAATGTTTGGGAATTTCATCATTTCCAGTTAATTAAAAGATACCAAAATAAAATAGGTGTCAGTTATGAAACATTATACTATGATGAGTGGTACAGGATCTCACAGAACTTTCACAAAATGTAGCTTGTGTCCAAAGAATGTTGTACTTACAGTATGTGACATGTCAAAGTTTGAGAAGGTTGACCCTTTACATTGACTTATGAAGTGCAACATTTTGCCCCATGCAAAATTCACGTTTACGCCATCAGTTAAATGTGAGCCAATTCTGATTTTGAATGTGTACCACAGCATGAATGGATTTGGCATTCAGCATTTGGATTCTGATTTTTTTTTTTTAAGTATCGGTTTCAGGCCTCATGTGGAAATATGAGACCACGGATATGTGTCAATGCGACTGCTACCTATACAGGCAGATTGTATTTTCCCTGTAATTTTGAAATTGCAATGCTTAGTCTTTTACTTCTTCGCATTTGCATTACACATAATGCTGCTTTCAAGTGTGCAACTGCCATAATGGTGAAATTAACCCATTAGTGTCCATAGTGGAAGTTTAATGGTCACAGTATGTGGCTACAACAGCAGCTTTTCTTAAACAACTATATCTAGTTGTTGGTCACATGGGTTAACGTTTTTTGAGTTTCTATGAAAAAACCTCTAGAACACTAGGTTGGGAATTTCAGATCATCAAAACATGTTTTACAATCAGGCTAGACTCTTGCAGCACATTTTCAGAGAAACATATTTTACTTGTTCTTGGTTCAGTGTAATGTTCAATGTAATGTCAGTGAGAGAGAAAGAGAGTGACAGTTTTCAACTGCCATTTATTGGATCCCAATTCATCACACCCTCGCGTCACAGAAAAAGTGTGCATGCTGGGGTCAGAAAGCTTTCCATCTCGTTGAATTGTGTGTGTGTGTGTGTGTGTGTGTGTGTGTGTGAATTGATTGAAACATCAAGGAAATGTCAAGAAAAATGCTTACTTGTACTACATTTTTGCATGCATACATGCTGGGCTTGTCAACCTGATATCTGTATATTGGGCTGATAAATCTCTGGCCAGGTTGTCTAGCCATTCTGTTATCAGCTCAGGATCAGGCAGACCATTCCCATTAGCTAAGACTAATTTATTATAAAGTGTACCTTAAAGGAGAATTCCGGTGTGATATTGACTTAAAGTGTGTTAAAACATGATACCGAGTGTGAGCGATTGTCTCAGAGCTGATCTCGACAGGTCGAGATCAGCTCTGAGACAATCGCTCACACTCGGTATCATGTTTCAACACACTTTAAGTCAATATCACACCGGAATTCTCCTTTAAGGTACACTTTGTGCCCTTTGGGTAACAATGGCATACCTAGCTCAACATGCCAGATAGTGCCATTTTTCTGACCTCATGCTGTTTGCACACCAAACTTCGGCTCTGGTTAATTACAAACATTGAAGGAGTCTATGTCGACTGGTTGATCACTTCCGTGCACAGCATGTCGAAATTTCTCTTGTTGATGTCCTGCGAGGGTCTTGGCTCTAAGGATACAAGAGAGACTAGAAATGCCTCGCACTACACATTCTGCTCAACAGCAGTGGCGACCAACACTTGTGGAAAGTGATATGTCCTCTCCCAGATGAATACAGGTTGGCCCTCCAGGGCCTCTCTGCATGCCCCAGGCCACGTGGACTGCACCTCCTTAACCACCAGAGAGAGTGTATGTGAGAGAGAGCGATACAGAGACTCCATGTACATGTGCCTGCCAACTAGAGTAATAATGGCCAAATATGGTCAAATATGTAACTGAAAATGCACCTGCATTTTGAGACAAAACATGATTCGTAAATGTTTGTGCAGCGACAGCGTGTTTTTGTACAAATGAGTCACCCTATGTGACCAAGAACTAAAAGCAGCATGTTAACATAAATGATTGTATCTCAGAAACTACAAGGAGATACATCAAGTGACTGGTACTGTTTCGGGAGAAGTTGTGTTAAGAATATGTGAGTAATTTCAGTGAAAAGCTCATATTTATGATGTAAAATGATTGTTGAACTTATTTTTGTGATTATCTGCATGTAAAAACTCTGACTTACCAATTATGGCATGATAGATATGTGTCACCATGATGTTTAGTGTTGTGTAGTGTGTAGCCACTTGTCCCAAAAGGTCTCACGCCAAATATCAAGTGAAGGCCACTTATAGAACTTAATCTGTGGGCCTATGCCTTCAGTCATTAATTGGTTGAAATGAAAACGGATATGAAAAAGCTGCAATAAGGGTTGTCCACTTTCGTTTCTGCTTCAATATAAAAATGTTAATGGCAATAGCCTATTTTGTGGACTTCTCAAGATACTTTCGGAACAAAAAGTAATTATTACCTGGGGAGGTAAGGTAAAGTAATTATTACCTGGGGGTTTTAGTCCCTTCCATGTCAGTAATTATTCTGACCTCTGTGCATGCAAAAGTGTCAACGATTCGCGGGACACTGAAAAACCGGGCTGCTTGAAACTTGGTGGGCATGTAGCCCCGCAAGGATGACACGGAACCATTGTTTTTCGTTGTCAACCCGCCACACAGGGCCCCACAAAAGGAGGGTATAAAAAGAGGAGCTTTAATCAGGTATCTTTGGCTGGCATGTGCAAAAGGAAATACATGCACATGCACGAAATTATGACTGTATAACAGTCCAGAAAAAATCCGTGGGTAACATTAATCCCATGTGAATATGAAATGTAAATCGAATTTTCTTAATGTTGTGCAAATTGGCCATTTATATCACAGAGATCCTGTGGTAAAATTACTTTAACTCACGTCTCTACATAAAACGAATCCTGTCCGAATAGGCCTTTAAAATGCAAGCTTGTGTTATGTTGTGCATTTGCAGTGGCGTCTGTATGTTTGCTTTCATTTAGGTGACCAAAATTCCTTTGCTGCACATATGCAGGTGGTCTCAAGTTTGAAGCAAATTAGTGAACCAAGTAAACACAGAAACGGGAAATCTAAACAGGCAGAACCGTGCATCAAGGCCTGCCTGTGAGAACAAACGCAGCCACGGTGTACTGAGTTAAGGTCATGTACCTCCTTGAAGCATCAAAATTTTGTAATTTATGGGGAAATAGTTGTTGAGCAGCTTTACTGCCCACAAAATACTTTTTTGACTACAGGCAAGGCAAGGAGCACTAGCACGAACAGACACCCACCCACACTGAGACAAAACCTCTTGATCCATACGCACATGCTTGTGGGCTGGGGCAACAATCACACCGTGTGGATGTATTTGCATTTGCATTCATTTGCAACATCACATTGAGTATGTTATAGTTAATAACACAGAGGGAAAATCTGAGAGAAAATTGATAACCAGCAAATGAGATCCTGAACAAATTCAAGGAACAAACAACTGTAAGGAATGTGCCATCTGTATTTGTCATCTACTTCAGAGTTTGATGAAAGGAAACATACCCTTACCTTCTCTGTGCAAGCAATAACCAAGTCTGAAAACATTAGCTGACCTTAGCACGATTCACTGTAAGTGGGCTCAGTAAACCTATAACTCCTTTAACTATAACTATAACTATAACTCCTACCTAAACCTATAACTCCTTTTCAGCTACAGACTCACCGGTCCAACCCACTGCTTTTATTGTGATATCAACATAAATAGCCAAAAGGTGTTTCTTTTATATCTCTTACTCTCTCTCTCTCTCTCTCTCTCTCTCTCTCTTTTGGGGTGCCAATAAATGTGAAGGGTGCTATATACACGTTTTTAATCTAATTAATCTAATATGTTTTTACAGCTTTGGGGGGTTATACATAAATACAGCTATGACAAGATCAGTAAGGTCCCTCTGCGCTGTCCATAAACTGGCAAAGCAGGACAGGTGCATGTTTTAAACAATGACTACACACACATAAACCTAACTAGCCTTAGATGAATTATCTATGCGGATATGAGGTCAATGTGACTCAAACCCAAAAAGTCCTCCGTATTTTGCCTTGTATCAAAATCCAGTTGTTCTTAAGTCATTAATGGACACTACAGAACAGCAACCACACATAAGATCACTGAGATTATCCTCCAGCACAAACCATTTCCAAACCCTATATAGCTGCCAAATTAATTCATTTTGATTAAAATCCCGAAATTACAGATTACACACAGGAAAATACAAGCATGGTGAGTGTTTGCCTTCTTGCGTTTCCAATAACATGCTCCATCTGCAGCTTTAAGACACACGCGTCAGATCATAAACCAGGACGCTCTTGAGCCATGCTGATTTATCACAACCACACACAAGAGACATTTGTCATGTTTGTCTCTCTTTGTACCGTCTTGTTAACTCTATATGGGCTCTCGTCCCTCTCTACAGGAGGTGTTATTTCATCATGTAAGAGAAATCATTTATACCTTGCGGTTCTTTTTTTAAACGTTGCAGACAGGCGAGTTGGCGAGTTGCGTACGAGCCGTTGCCAGGGGAGTTGTCTGCAATAAAAAGGTGCTCTTAGTCCTAATGAGAGGCTCCCCCAGAGCAGGGGGGGGGGAGCATTTGAAGAGCCTCCATGACATTTGGAATTAAACAAAAGTCCACACGTACACACGAACACGTACGCACATGCACGCACACACACACACACACACACACACACACACACACACACACACACACACAGTAAGTACCATTGTCAGTGGCAGGGAGAAGCACAGAAACTGACACTGAGATGGCAATAGCGGAAAGTGGGGACACCACTGAGAGATGAACTCCCAGCTCCAGAAACTGGAGCGAAAAACACTGTCGATGTGTCTTCTTCACAGTCTCACAGACCAGCCCAGTGGGGAAAGAGTGTGTGTTTAATAGAATCTCATAATACGCCCATTGATAACACATTCATAATGCAGGATTTAGTACACGCAACAGTGGGGTGTACCCCACCCACCCACACACCCACACCCCAACACACACACACACACACACACACACACACACACACACCCCAACACACACACACACACACACACACACACACACACACACACACACACCCCAACGCACACACATACACAGACACACACACACACACACACACACACACACACACACACACACACACACACACACACACACACACACACACCACTCCACCTCAAGACAGACTTAAGCAGGGTAGCTACAGTACCTCCATTTGGGTTCACCTCATTCTGCGTGCCAGAAATTACGCTTCCCAGAGTTTAATTAAGGTAACATTGAAATTCAAATATTCTGAGCTAGATACTCTGGGGGTGGAAGTAAGCACTGCAGTACTCAGGGTCATTGTTTTAATGTTAAATGGACTGCACTTGTAGAGCGGAAATGATACATTTAATATGAAGAGGAGAGGACACATTTTAACATCTGACTTATTTATTGCTTTAGGACTTTTTTGTTGAAAGAGTTATATAAACATGATGCAGCAGAGTTTCAGATGTTCTAGAGAATAAAATAAAAGTTCTGTAGTCGACCTAGCAGTTAATGCATTTTTTTTATAGGCTCTGCTTGACTCAATATAAAATACTAAATAAGAAACTAGAGAGAGATGACAGCACAGCACAGAAGAATGAACCGAACTGTTAAATGATTAAAGGAAATTGTTTAATTAAAATGGACAAACCAGGGGAAGCTTGGCTTTCCTCGGCTTCCGGGGAAAAAAAACGTCACTGCTTTCTTTAAATTTAATTGCTATCTTGGTGGTGTTTTTCCTTAATTGCTAAAGTGAACATTATTACTGTATTATTATTGTTATTGGTATGTAAGGATTTCCATGGTGTGATGAAACTTTCATGACATCTAAATTGGAGGAAAATACACCCAACAGAAATTCATAGGTATTGTCAACGTTTCCACCTAATGGACAATGATACCCACCTAGGTACACAGTTCATTTAGTTTATCAATTTAGAGTAAATGGCAATTTTAGATAAGCCTAGGGCCCGTTTCTTGTACTTTGATTAAACACCAAAACACAGCTGAAAGGTGCTCTCTTGAAACCCCCCAGTAAAATGCTCTTGAAGGCTGTTCTGATGGTGATGTTTGTTCTCTGGCCAATTAAGCTGCTGGCTTATTGCCCGTAGCACGGGGGCATAAGCACTCTCTAATGAAGCTTATATGTTGCGCATGGTGACTGATTTTTGGTGATTTTGCGTTTGCTGCTTTAGCTCGTTGTTGTTTTGGTGTCTGGGCAACTTAGCTATTAGCTTTACCTATAGAGCCTACAGAGTTGCTAGCAACAACACCTGCTTATTGCAGGTGAAGGCTGCTTTGTTGGTGAGTTTGTGTTTGCTGCTTAAGTTTGTTGTAGTATCCCATGTAACATTATGATGAGGCTCATAGCCTACAACAATGGGGCATAAGCAATTGTTAGTTTGCAGATGTAAGATAGCCTATGTTTGTTCTTGCTTTGGTTCTTTCTTTTGACAACGTGGCTATTATCATTGCTTAGTGCCCGCATCAATGGAGGAAAAGTGCTTGCTAGTGCCTATTGTACTTGTTGCGCTAAAAGGCTGTTGAAGTGGTAGCCCACGCCATGTTGTGTAATGTTAAGGTCTGGCTGCTGAGCGGCCACAGTGGTAAATCCCATATCGTTAATACAGTACAGGGAACTTAACACCTAGTCTTAGACTGATCAAAAAACAAACTTCAAAGTAAGTCTACACAGTTACTGACATTGGCTGCGTTTCCCAGATTCGTTAAGAAGCTTTTAAGTGCTAAGAACTTCTTAGGAGCTTTCTTAGAACGTTCTTAGAGCGCTCCTTAGAAGTTCTTAGCACTTCAGAGCTTCTTAACGAATCTGGGAAACGCGGCTACCGTATTAGCTTTTAGTCTTGCATTTGGCTTAATGTAATTCTACTCTGACTACAACATATAGTCTCGGACTAGGCTTAAACCATGTACAGGAAACTGACCTTAGCAAAATATGTAAGGAATAATGTGTAGAACACCAGTCATTGTTGGGAAAACAAGTCCCGACAGGGTCAGGGTTGCTTCGCCCTGAAGGGACTTATTTTCCAGATAATGACCAGCGTAAGCGTTCTATGCATTATCCTGCTTATTATATGGCTACTTGCCAAAACAGAAAAATAATCTCCACATGATATGTCTCAGTACAGTTGTTGGTGTAGTAGACCAGCTCAGTGTGCTTGAAGGCCTCGTCTACATAACAGACACGTGAAGGGGCGAAAACATGTCCACGTGCCAGGGCATTAAATGTGTAACAGCATCCAGTACACGGTAATTGCATGGTAAGCATGTGCATGCCTTTGAAGATGCTGCTTCCTGACGCTAAGACCAAAGCCCATCTCACCAGGAGGAGGGTTAAAGCAGCAGTAATGACAGAGATGATAGCCTGGTTGCCCCAGGGGCAAACATGGAAGCGCCATCTATACACCAGTGAGGACGAGGGGGGAGGGGACTACACCAAGCCCCCACAGATCTGTTGAATCTGAGTGAGAATGCACAGGATTTATTTAATAATGTGGATGCACCCACACATAAACTCCCACACTCATACATCGTCACACATAGCCCTGTTGATCCATTCTTGTGTTGTACCCTCATTGTCTGGGTAAGTTCACCTAATATAATGGCCAAAATACTAACGATCTTTTATGTATAGGCCGAGAGAGAGAGAGAGAGACAGAGAGATGGATTATTAGGGCCCGAGCACCGAGGTGCGGCCACTGAAAGTGGCTGCACCGTAGGTGCAAGGCCCTATTGTTTTTGCTCAGATTATTATTATTAGGGCCCGAGCACCGAGGTGCGGCCACTGAAAGTGGCTGCACCGTAGGTGCAAGGCCCTATTGTTTCTGCTCAGATTATTAGGGCCCGAGCACCGAGGTGCGGCCACTGAAAGTGGCTGCACCGTAGGTGCAAGGCCCTATTGTTTTTGTACAGATTATTAGGGCCCGAGCACCGAGGTGCGGCCACTGAAAGTGGCTGCACCGTAGGTGCAAGGCCCTATTGCTTCTGCTCAGATTATTATTATTATTATTATTATGTCTGTGGATTCCTCTTACAGGTCATGTTTGGCCTTTTTTCACCAACTTGGCATGCTCTAAAACTCTTGAAATTTGGCAGTTACATGTGGAATTGGTAACGCTACTCAGAGACAGAGCTCTGGCCAAGGGTGTGGCTCAGGGACTCTATAGCGCCACCTAGCACGGTGTCTTTTGTGGTTGACACATAAATGCACGAAAATGAACCAAATTTGGTGGGCATATGTGTTGTATTAATCTGAACAACTTTTACATTGAAACTACACAGTGAATCTTAGAAGAATTTGAGTTATGATTATGATTATGATTTTTGCACGTCATGTATTTTGAAACACTTCTCCTAGACGGTTTATCGAAATCATGTCATTTCAGCAGTAAAATGATCTTGAGGGGTTGCTTAAGAGAAATTGCGACCAGATTTTTGAATTTCAAAAGTATATTGAAATGGCGAAGGTTTGAATTATGGCGTATTATTAAAGAAACAGGAAGTTGGTGTTATAGGCAGAAAACAGTGACTAATTTGGATGTAATTTGGCAGCTACATGTGGAATTGCTACTGCTACTCAGAGACAGAGCGCTGGCCTAAGGTGTGGCTGAGGGACTCTATAGCGCCACCTAGCAGTGCATTGTCTGTTGTGGTTGACACATACATTAACGAAAATGAACCAAATTTGGTGGACTTGTGTGTTATTGCTATGGCTAGTCAGAGACAGAGCTCTGGCCAAGGGTGTGGCTTCGGGACTCTACAGCGCCACCTAGCAGCATGTTATATGTTGTGGTTGACACAAACATTCACGAAAATGAACCAAATTTGGTGGACTTGTGTGTTATTGCTTTGGCTAGTCAGAGACAGGGCTCTGGCCTAGGGTGTGGCTTAAGGACTCTATAGCGCCACCTAGCGCATTGTCTGTTGTGGTTGACACACACATTCACGAAAATGAACCAAATTTGGTGGACTTGTGCGTTATTACTATCCATAGTCAGATTTAGAGTTCTGGCCTAGGGTGTGGCTTAGGGACTCTATAGCGCCACCTAGTGTGTTGTCTGTTGTGGTTGACACATACATTCAGGAAAATTGACCAAATTTGGTGGGCATGTGTGTTATTGCTATGGCTAGTCAGAGACAGAGCTCTGGCCAAGGGTGTGGCTTCGGGACTCTACAGCGCCACCTAGCAGCATGTTATCTGTTGTGGTTGACACAAACATTCACGAAAATGAACCAAATTTGGTGGACTTGTGTGTTATTGCTTTGGCTAGTCAGAGACAGGGCTCTGGCCTAGGGTGTGGCTGAAGGACTCTATAGCGCCACCTAGCGCTTTGTCTGTTGTGGTTGACACACACATTCACGAAAATGAACCAAATTTGGTGGGCTTGTGCGTTATTGCTATCGATAGTCAGATTTAGAGTTCTGGCCTAGGGTGTGTGGCCTTAGGGACTCTTTAGCGCCACCTAGTGCGTTGTCTGTTGTGGTTGACACATACATTCAGGAAAATTGACCAAATTTGGTGGGCATGTGTGTTGCTCAAGCACATGCCCATCAACATGCACATGGTGCTTTATTAGATTCCGAAATGTCACAGGTCTCCGCACCGCAGGTGCTCGGGCCCGCCATCGCCGCTTGCGGCTATATTTATTATTAGGGCCCGAGCACCGAGGTGCGGCCGCTGTAGCAGCGGCTGCACCGTAGGTGCAAGGCCCTATTGTTTTTGCTCAGATTATTAGGGCCCGAGCACCGAGGTGCGGCCACTGAAAGTGGCTGCACCGTAGGTGCAAGGCCCTATTGTTTCTGCTCAGATTATTATTATTATTATTCTTTTTCCGTCTTACCTGTTTTTTTTTTTTCACCAACTTGGCATGCTCTAAAACTCTTGTAATTTGGCAGCCATTTGTAGAATTGCAATCGAAACTCAGAGACAGAGCTTTGGCCTAGGGCGTGGCTCAGGGACTCTATAGCGCCACCTATCACGCTGTCTGTTGTGGTTGACACATGCATTCACGAAAATGGCCCAGATTTGGTGGGCGTGTGTGTTGTATTAATCTAAACAATTTTTACATTTACACTCTATAGCAAATATTCGAAGAATTTGAGTTATGGTTATGATTATGAATTTTGCACATCATGTATTTTGAAACACTTCTCCTAGACGGTTTATCGAAATCATGTCATATAAGCACTAAAATGATCTTGAGGGGTTGCCCGAGAGGAATTGCGACCAGATTTTTGAATTTCAAAAGTATATCGAAAGGGCGAAGGTTTGAACCTAGGTGTCTTATAAAAGGAACAAAAAGTTGGTGTTATAGGCAGAAAACAGTGACTAATTTGGATGAAATTTGATGGAGTATTAGTTAGTGTGTTTGTAGTGACAGTCATATACAAAGTTTTGAATTTGGTGTTGTTTGTGATTTTTAAAAGCGCATTAATGATTGTGGTGGACACAGTTTTAGCTAAAATATTTTGAAGCGAGTTGATGAATAATGATAATCATATCAACCTATGCTGCAATTTCGACGTAAACCACATTAACAGAAAGTGAGTTATTTAGGTTTTCATATGACTATGGTCTCTCCTATCCGCTCCTTGCTGCCCGCGCGTGTTACACACAGAACTACCTAGCCGCTCCCTCACTGTGGCTCACCCACTCTCCCCTCCTTGTTTCTTTCCTTCCCCCCACAGTTATTCACACTTTCCCCTCTCTCCCAGCTGGATGTCTCTCTCTCCTCCCCCGCTCTCCACACAGAGACACAGACACAGACACAGACACAGACACACACACACACACACACACACACACACACACACACACACACACACACAGAGTCAAGAATGACAGTGTGATGCAAAGTAAAAGGTAAAAAAAAGATCATGTGTATAAAGATTTTATTCAGGTTAAGTCATTTTTGTGATTGAATTGGGGACTGACTGAGTAAGACCCAAGTTCTAATCCTCATAAAAATTTGTCTTTGCCTTGTGTGTTGCCACCTCTAGTCTGAGACAGAGCCCTGGCCTAGCGTGTGGCTTAGGGACTCCTGGTCACTCACTCACTCACTCACTCACTCACTCACACACTCACACACACACACACACAATATTATTATTCTCTCTTCGTCTTAGCCCGTTTGGCCGTTTCACCAACTTGGCATGCTCCAAAACTCTTGTAATTTGGCAGGCATATGTAGAATTGCATTTGATACTGAGAGACAGAGCCCTGGCCTAGGGTGTGGCTCAGGGGGTCTATAGCACCACCTATCGCGCTGTCTGTTGTGGTTGACATGTGCATGCATGAAAATGAACCAAATTTGGTAGGCAGATGTGTTGTATAAATCTAAACAACTTTTACATTTACACTACATAGTGAATCTTAAACAAATTTGAGTTATGATTATGATTATGATTTTTGCACATCATGTATTTTGAAACACTTATCCTAGACGGTTTATCGAAATCATGTCATATGAGCAGTAAAAGGATCTTGAGGGTTTGCCCGAGAGGAATTGTGAACAGATTTTTGAATTTTCGAAGCATATCGAAATGGCGAAGGTTTGAATTATGGCGTCTTATTACGAAACAGGAAGTTGGTGTTATAAGCAGAAAATAGGTTATAAATTGGATGTAATTTGGCAGCTACATGTGGAATTGCTTCTGCTAGTCAGGGACAGAGCTCTGGCCTAAGGTGTGGCTTCGGGACTCTATAGCGCCACCTAGTAGCACGTTATCTGTTGTGGTTGACACAAACATTCACGAAAATGAACCAAATTTGGTGGATTTATGTGTTTTTGCTATCGCTAGTCAGAGACAGAGCTCTGGCCTAAGGTGTGGCTTAGGGACTCTATAGCGCCACCTAGTAGCACGTTATCTGTTGTGGTTGACACAAACATTCACGAAAATGAACCAAATTTGGTGGACTTATGTGTTATTGCTATCACTAGTCAGAGACAGAGCTCTGGCCTAAGGTGTGGCTTCGGGACTCTATAGCGCCACCTAGTAGCACGTTATCTGTTGTGGTTGACACAAACATTCACGAAAATGAACCAAATTTGGTGGATTTATGTGTTTTTGCTATCGCTAGTCAGAGACAGAGCTCTGGCCTAAGGTGTGGCTTAGGGACTCTATAGCGCCACCTAGTAGCACGTTATCTGTTGTGGTTGACACAAACATTCACGAAAATGAACCAAATTTGGTGGACTTATGTGTTATTGCTATCGCTAGTCAGAGACAGAGCTCTGGCCTAGGGTGTGGCTTAGGGACTCTATAGCGCCACCTAGTAGTACGTTATCTGTTGTGGTTGACACAAACATTCATGAAAATGAACCAAATTTGGTGGACTTACTGTATGTGTTATTGCTATCGCTAGTCAGAGACAGAGCTTTGGCCTAGGGTGTGGCTTAGGGACTCTATAGCGCCACCTAGTGCGTTGTCTGTTGTGGTTGAAACATACATTCACGAAAATGAACCAAATTTGGTGGACACATGTGTTATTGCGATCGCTATTGAGGGTGTGGCTTAGGGACTCTATAGCGCCACCTAGCGTGTTAGCCCTTTTGGGTTGACATTTACATTCACAAAAATGAATCAAATTTCATGAGCTTGTGTGTTATTACTGCCGCTAGTGAAAAACAGCTCTGGCCTAGGGTGTGGCTTAGGGACTCTATAGCACCACCTAGCGCGTTGTCTGTTGTGGTTGACACATACATTCAAGAAAATTGACCAAATTTGGTGGCCATGTGTGTTGCTCATGCACATGCCCACCAACACGCCTCATGTTGCTTTGTTAGATTCCGAAATGTCACAGGTCTCCGCACCGCAGGTGCTCGGGCCCGCCATCGCCGCTTGCGGCTATATTTAGGGCCCGAGCACCGAGGTGCGGCCGCTGTAGCAGCGGCTGCACCGTAGGTGCAAGGCCCTATTGTTTCTGCTCAGATTATTAGGGCCCGAGCACCGAGGTGCGGCCACTGAAAGTGGCTGCACCGTAGGTGCAAGGCCCTATTGTTTTCGCTCAGATTATTATTATTAGGGCCCGAGCACCGAGGTGCGGCCGCTGTAGCAGCGGCTGCACCGTAGGTGCAAGGCCCTATTGTTTTTGCTCAGATTATTCTTCTTATTATTCTCTTTTCCTCTTAGCCCGTGCGGCCCTTTTTCACCAACTTGGCATGCTCCAAAACTCTTGTAATTTGGTAGCTACATGTGGAATTATTGTCGCTACTCAGAGACAGAGCTCTGGCCACGGGTGTGGCTCAGGGACTCTATAGCGCCACCTAGAGCGATTTCTGTTGTGTTTGACACATACATGCACGAAAATGAACCAAATTTAGTGGGCATGTGTGTTGTATTAATCCAAACAACTTTTACATTGGAACTATATAGTAAATATTAAAAGAATTTGAATTATGTGATATTTTCTGATTTTTGCACATCATGTATTTTGAAACACTTCTCCTAGACGGTTTGTCGAAATCATGTCATTTTAGCAGTAAAATGATCTTGAGGGGTTGCCCAAGAGAAATTGCGAACAGATTTTTGAATTTCAAAACTATATCGAAATGGCGAAGGTTTGAACCTAGGTGTCTTATAAAAGGAACAAAAAGTTGGTGTTATAGGCAGAAAACAGTGACTAATTTGGATGAAATTTAATAGAGTATTAGTTAGTGTGTTTGTAGTGACAGTCATATACAAAGTTTTGAATTTGGTGTTGTTTGTGTTTTTTAAAAGCGCATTAATGATTGTGGTGGACATAGTTTTAGCTAAAATATTTTGAAGCAAGTTGATGAATAATAATAATCATATTAACCTATGCTGCAATTTTGACTTTAACCACATTAACAGAAAGTGAGTTACTTAGGTTTTCATATGAGGATGGCTCTGTGTTACTATCTTTCCTCATCCGCGCCTTCATGTTGGTCCTGTTACACACACAGAACCACATGTAACCGCACACACATTACACACGCGCAAGCTTTCCAGAGAGTTACGCACACACACGGCCTCCTCCTTGACCCCTCTGCCTCCCTCCCTCTCTCTCTTTCTATCTTAGCCCCATGCCCCCCCCCCCCCTCATTTGCATACCGACCCCCCACACACTCTCTCACCCATCCCCCATGCCTCTCTGGTGGTGGTAAGAAGGCCAACAGATGATAACCCAACTTGAGGATGAGAGAAGGCACCACAATCCTGCAACTTATTTGCCATGTGTGTGTGTGACAACACCTTGGTTAATAGATCTTAAACTTTCCTTAATATTAGACAATGATTAAAGAAGGCTTAAGAACGCTCTGTCGGGTTGTCTGTTGTGGTTGACACATACATTCACAAAAATGAACCAAATTTGGTGGGTTTGTGTGTTATTGCTATCTCTAGTCAGAGACAGAGCTCTGGCCTAGGGTGTGGCTAAGGGACTCTATAGCGCCACCTAGTGCATTGCCTGTTGTGGTTGACACATACATTCACGAAAATTAACCAGATTTGATGGGCTTGTGTGTTATCCCTATTGCTAGTCAGAGACAAACTCTGGCCCAAGGTGTGGCTTAGGGACTCTATAGCGCCACCTAGAGCATTGTTTGTTGTGGTTGACACAAACATTCACAAAAATGAACCAAATTTGGTGGGCTTGTGTGTTATTGCTGCCGCTAGATAAAAACAGAGCTCTGGCCTCGGTTGTGGCTTAGGGACTCTATAGCGCCACCTAGCACATTGCCTGTTGTGGTTGACACGTACATTCACGAAAATTAACCAAATTTGATGGGCTTGTGTGTTATTCCTATTGCTAGTCAGAGACAGAGCTCTGGCCAAAGGTCTGACTTAGGGACTCTATAGCGCCACCTAGAGCATTGTTTGTTGTGGTTGACACAAACATTCACAAAAATGAACCACATTTGGTGGGCTTGAGTGTTATTGCTGCCGCTAGATCAAGACAGAGCTCTGGCCTCGGGTGTGGCTTAGGGACTCCATAGCGCCACCTAGTAGCACATTATCTGTTGTGGTTGAAACAAACATTCACGAAAATGAACCAAATTTGGTGGACTTATGTGTTATTGCTATCACTAGTCAGAGACAGAGCTCTGGCCTAGGGTGTGGCTTAGGGACTCTATAGCGCCACCTAGAAGCACGTTATCTGTTGTGGTTGACACAAACATTCACGAAAATGAACCAAATTTGGTGGACTTATGTGTTATTGCTATCGCTAGTCAGAGACAGAGCTTTGGCCTAGGTTGTGGCTTAGGGACTCTATAGCGCCACCTAGTGCGTTGTCTGTTGTGGTTAAAACATATATTCACGAAAATGAACCAAATTTGGTAGGCACATGTGTTATTGCCATCGCTATTCAGAGACAGAGCTCTGGCTGAGGGTGTGGCTTAGGGACTCTATAGCGCCACCTAGCGTGTTACCCGTTTTGGGTTGACATTTACATTCACAAAAATGAATCAAATTACACAAGCTTGTGTGTTATTACTGCCGCTAGTGAAGAACAGCTCTGGCCTAGGGTGTGGCTTAGGGACTCTATAGCGCCACTTAGCACGTTGTCTGTTGTGGTTGACACATACATTCAAGAAAATTGACCAAATTTGGTGGCCATGTGTGTTGCTCATGCACATGCCCACCAACACGCCTCATGTTGCTTTGTTAGATTCCGAAATGTCACAGGTCTCCGCACCGCAGGTGCTCGGGCCCGCCATCGCCGCTTGCGGCTATATTTATTATTATTATTATAGTTTTTTCCTCCTTACCTGTTTTTTTTTTTTCACCAACTTGGCATGCTCTAAAACTCTTGTAATTTGGCAGCCATTTGTAGAATTGCAATCGAAACTCAGACACAGAGTTTTGGTCTAGGGCGTGGCTCAGGGACTCTATAGCGCCACCTATCACGCTGTCTGTTGTGGTTGACACATGCATACACGAAAATGGCCCAGATTTGGTGGGTATGTGTGTTGCAGTAATCTGAACAATTTTTACATTTACACTCTATAGTAAATATTCGAAGAATTTGAGTTATGGTTATGATTATGAATTTTGCACATCATGTATTTTGAAACACTTCTCCTAGACGGTTTATCGAAATCATGTCCTTTCAGCAGTAAAATGATCTTAAGGGGTTGCCCAAGAGAAATTGCGACCAGATTTTTGAATTTCAAAAGTATATTGAAATGGCGAAGGTTTGAATCTAGGTGTCTTATAAAAGAAACAAAAAGTTGGTGTTATAGGCAGAAAACAGTGACTAATTTGGATGAAATTTGATGGAGTATTAGTTAGTGTGTTTGTAGTGACAGTCATATGCAAAGTTTTGAATTTGGTGTTGTTTGTGATTTTTAAAAGTGCATTAATGATTGTGGTGGATACAGTTTTAGCTAAAATATTTTGAAGCGAGTTGATGAATGATTATAATCATATCAAGCTATGCTGCAATTTTGATTTTAACCATGTTAACAGAAAGTGAGTTATTTAGATTTTCATATGACTATGGTCTCTCCTATCCGCTCCTTGCTGCCCGCGCGTGTTACACACAGAACTACCTAGCCGCTCCCTCACTGTGGCTCACCCACTCTCCCCCTCCTTGTTTCTTTCCTTCCCCCCACAGTTATTCACACTTTCCCCTCTCTCCCAGCTGGATGTCTCTCTCTCCTCCCCCGCTCTCCACACAGAGACACAGACACAGACACAGACACACACACACACACACACACACAGAGTCAAGAATGACAGTGTGATGCAAAGTAAAAGGTAAAAAAAAGATCATGTGTATAAAGATTTTATTCAGGTTAAGTCATTTTTGTGATTGAATTGGGGACTGACTGAGTAAGACCCAAGTTCTAATCCTCATAAAAATTTGTCTTTGCCTTGTGTGTTGCCACCTCTAGTCTGAGACAGAGCCCTGGCCTAGCGTGTGGCTTAGGGACTCCTGGTCACTCACTCACTCACTCACTCACTCACTCACTCACACACTCACACACACACACACACAATATTATTATTCTCTCTTCGTCTTAGCCCGTTTGGCCGTTTCACCAACTTGGCATGCTCCAAAACTCTTGTAATTTGGCAGGCATATGTAGAATTGCATTTGATACTGAGAGACAGAGCCCTGGCCTAGGGTGTGGCTCAGGGGGTCTATAGCACCACCTATCGCGCTGTCTGTTGTGGTTGACATGTGCATGCATGAAAATGAACCAAATTTGGTAGGCAGATGTGTTGTATAAATCTAAACAACTTTTACATTTACACTACATAGTGAATCTTAAACAAATTTGAGTTATGATTATGATTATGATTTTTGCACATCATGTATTTTGAAACACTTATCCTAGACGGTTTATCGAAATCATGTCATATGAGCAGTAAAAGGATCTTGAGGGTTTGCCCGAGAGGAATTGCGAACAGATTTTTGAATTTTCGAAGCATATCGAAATGGCGAAGGTTTGAATTATGGCGTCTTATTACGAAACAGGAAGTTGGTGTTATAAGCAGAAAATAGGTTATAAATTGGATGTAATTTGGCAGCTACATGTGGAATTGCTTCTGCTAGTCAGGGACAGAGCTCTGGTGTGGCTTCGGGACTCTATAGCGCCACCTAGTAGCACGTTATCTGTTGTGGTTGACACAAACATTCAAATTTGGTGGACTTATGTGTTATTGCTATCGCTAGTCAGAGACAGAGCTCTGGCCTAAGGTGTGGCTTCGGGACTCTATAGCGCCACCTAGTAGCACGTTATCTGTTGTGGTTGACACAAACATTCACGAAAATGAACCAAATTTGGTGGATTTATGTGTTTTTGCTATCGCTAGTCAGAGACAGAGCTCTGGCCTAAGGTGTGGCTTAGGGACTCTATAGCGCCACCTAGTAGCACGTTATCTGTTGTGGTTGACACAAACATTCATGAAAATGAACCAAATTTGGTGGACTTATGTGTTATTGCTATCGCTAGTCAGAGACAGAGCTTTGGCCTAGGGTGTGGCTTAGGGACTCTATAGCGCCACCTAGTGCGTTGTCTGTTGTGGTTGAAACATACATTCACGAAAATGAACCAAATTTGGTGGACACATGTGTTATTGCGATCGCTATTGAGGGTGTGGCTTAGGGACTCTATAGCGCCACCTAGCGTGCTAGCCGTTTTGGGTTGACATTTACATTCACAAAAATGAATCAAATTTCATGAGCTTGTGTGTTATTACTGCCGCTAGTGAAAAACAGCTCTGGCCTAGGGTGTGGCTTAGGGACTCTATAGCGCCACCTAGCGCGTTGTCTGTTGTGGTTGACACATACATTCAAGAAAATTTACCAAATTTGGTGGCCATGTGTGTTGCTCATGCACATGCCCACCAACACGCCTCATGTTGCTTTGTTAGATTCCGAAATGTCACAGGTCTCCGCACCGCAGGTGCTCGGGCCCGCCATCGCCGCTTGCGGCTATATTTATTATTATTATTCTTTTTCCGTCTTACCTGTTTTTTTTTTTTCACCAACTTGGCATGCTCTAAAACTCTTGTAATTTGGCAGCCATTTGTAGAATTGCAATCGAAACTCAGAGACAGAGCTTTGGCCTAGGGTGTGGCTCAGGGACTCTATAGCGCCACCTAGCGCGGTTTCTGTTGTGTTTGACACATACATGCACGAAAATGAACCAAATTTGGTGGGCATATGTGTTGTACTAATCTGAACAACTTTTACATTTAAATGATATAGTAAATCTTAGAGGAATTTGAGTTATGATTATGATTATGATTTTTGCACATCACGTATTTTGAAACACTTCTCCTAGACGGTTTATCGAAATCATGTCCTTTCAGCAGTAAAATGATCTTGAGGGGTTGCCCGAGAGGAATTGCGACCAGATTTTTGAATTTCAAAAGTATATTGAAATGGCGAAGGTTTGAATCTAGGTGTCTTATAAAAGAAACAAAAAGTTGGTGTTATAGGCAGAAAACAGTGACTAATTTGGATGAAATTTGATGGAGTATTAGTTAGTGTGTTTGTAGTGACAGTCATATACAAAGTTTTGAATTTGGTGTTGTTTGTGATTTTTAAAAGCGCATTAATGATTGTGGTGGATACAGTTTTAGCTAAAATATTTTGAAGCGAGTTGATGAATGATTATAATCATATCAAGCTATGCTGCAATTTTGATTTTAACCATGTTAACAGAAAGTGAGTTATTTTTAATTTCATATTTGCCCAATCACACAGCCCCTCCTCTCTGTCCTTCTCTGCCTCTCTCTCTGTTGCAACTAACAGACACACGCACGCACTCTGTCACCCCCCTTCTCGGGTCCTCCCTAACTAACACACACACATTGACACACGCGCGGCTTTCTAGAGACACAGAGACACAGACACACACACACACACACACACACACACACACACACACACACACACACACACACACACACACACACACACACACACACACACACACACACACACACACACACACACACACACACACACACACACACACACACACACACACACACACACACACACACACACACACACACACACACACACACACACACACACACACACACACACACACCCTTTCGGCAACCATGGCCTACTGGTTAGGGCTTGGGGCTTGTAGCTGGAGGATTGCCGGTTCGATCCCTGACCAGTCCACAGCTGAAGTGCCCTTGAGCAAGGCACCCAACCCCTGACTGCTCCCTGAGCGCCGCTGGTTGGGCAGGCAGCTCACTGCTCTGAGTATAGTATATTAAAAAGTATACAAAAGTATATTGAAATGGCGAAAGTTTGAATCTAGGTGTCTTGTAAAAGAAACAGAAAGTTGGTGTTATAGGTAGAAAACAGTGACTAATTTGGATGAAATTTGATGGAGTATTAGTTAGTGTGTTTGTAGTGACAGTCATATGCAAAGTTTTGAATTTGGTGTTGTTTGTGTTTTTTAAAAGTGCATTAATGATTGTGGTGGACACAGTTTTAGCTAAAATATTTTGAAGCGAGTTGACGAATAATTATAGTCATATCAACCTATGCTGCAATTTTGAAATTTTGACTTTAGCCATGTTCACAGTAAGTGAGTATTTAGGTTTATTTGTGTTTGCATATGTCTTATACTCCATCCATTTAGCTGAGCAGGAGTAGGTGCTCTCTCTCTCAGCTGCATGTCTCTCTCGTCCCCTGCTACTTCTCTACACAGACTCACAGACACTCTCTCACCCCTCCCCCGTCATTCTCTCTCTCTCTCACGCACGCACGCGCGCGCGCACACACACACACACACACAGACACACACAAACACACACACACACACACACACACACACACACACACACACACACACACACACACACACACACACACACACACACACACACACACACACACACACACACACACACACACACACACACACACACACACACACACACACACCCTCCCTCCCTCTCTCTTTCCTCCCTCCCTCCTTCCCTCTGGGCAGCCGTGGCCTACTGGTTAGGGCTTGGGGCTTGTAACTGGAAGGTTGTCGGTTCAATCCCCAACCAGTCCACCACTAAAGTGCCCTTGAGCAAGGCACCTAACCCCTCACTGCTCCCCCAGCACCGCTGGTTGGGCAGGCAGCTCACTGCTCTGGGTCAGTGTGTGATTCACCTCACTGTGTGTTCACTGTGTGCTGTGTGTGTTCACTAATTTGGTTAAATTGAGTTACATGCAGAGAAATAAATTTCCCTCACGGGATCAAAAAAGTGTATATTCTATTCTATTGATCCATTTGTCTCTACCCCCTCTGTCTGTGTCTGTCTAGTGTTATTGCTATCGATAGTCAGAGATAGAGCTCTGGCCTAGGGTGTGGCTTAGGGACTCTATAGCGCTACCTAGCATATTGTCTGTTGTGGCTGACACATACATTCAGGAAAATTGACCAAATTTGGTGGGCATGTGTGTTGCTCATGCACATGCCCACCAACACGCACATGTTGCTTTGTTAGATTCCGAAATGTCACATGTCTCCGCACCGCAGGTGCTCGGGCCCGCCATCGCCGCTTGCGGCTATATTTAGGGCCCGAGCACCGAGGTGCGGCCACTGAAAGTGGCTGCACCGTAGGTGCAAGGCCCTATTGTTTTTGCTCAGATTATTCTTATTATTATTATTATAGTATAATTATCTTACCAGTAACATTTTTCACCAACTTGGCATGCTCTAAAACTCTTGCAATTTAGCTGGCATATGTAGAATTGCATTTGATACTCAGACACAGAGCTGTGGCCTAGGGTGTGGCTCAGGGACTCTACAGCGCCACCTAGCGCGCCGTCTACTGTGGTTGACACATACATTCACGGAAATGAACCAAATTTGGTGGACATGTGTGTTGTATTATTCTGAACAAGTTTTACATTCAAACTATATAGTGAATCGTAGAAGAATTTGAATTATGTGAGATTTTCTGATTTTTGCACATCATGTATTTTGAAATACTTCTCCTAGACGGTTTATCGAAATCATGTCATTTAAGCACTAAAATGATCTTGAGGGGTTGCCCGAGAGGAATTGCGACCAGATTTTTGAATTTCAAAAGTATATTGAAATGGCGAAGGTTTGAAACTAGGTGTCTTATAAAAGAAACAAAAAGTTGGTGTTATAGGCAGAAAACAGTGACTAATTTGGATGAAATTTGATGGCGTATTAGTTAGTGTGTTTGTAGTGACAGTCATATACAAAGTTTTGAATTTGGTGTTGTTTGTGATTTTTAAAAGTGCATTAATGATTGTGGTGGACACAGTTTTAGCTAAAATATTTTGAAGCGAGTTGATGAATAATTATAATCATATCAACCTATGCTGCCATTTTGATTTCAACCATGTTAACAGAAAGTGAGATATTTAGGTTTATTAGGTTTTTATAGGTCTGTGTGCCTAGCCGCGCACGGTCTGGCTCCCTCACTGTTTCCCTCCCCCCACAGTTCTTTCCACCCCTCCCCTCTCTCCCAGCTGGATGTCTCTCTAACCTCCCCCGCTTTCCACATAGAGACTCAGACACAGACACAGACACACACACACAGACACACACACACACACACACACACACACACACACACACACACACACACACACACACACACACACAGACACACACACACACACACACAGGTTTGAACCTAGGTGTCTTATAAAAGGAACAATAAGTTGGTGTTATAGGCAGAAAGCAGTGACTAATTTGGATGAAATTTAATGGAGTATTAGATAGTGTGGTTGTAGTGACAGTCACATTCAAGTTTTGATGTTGTTTGGTGTGGTTGTGATTTTGTCACTTATAATAGCATATTAATGATTGTGGTTGACACATAGTTTTACCTAAAGTATTATGAGATGAGTTTACAAATACTATTAGTCATATTAACCTATGCTGCAATTTTGACTTTAAACACATTAACAGAAAGTGAGTTATTTAGGGTTATTTGTTTGATGCCCTAGGGAATGAAACTCAATTGTCTGTAAAAGTCTCTCACTCATTTGACATTCTGTGGTCGAGAGCACTGTCCCCGCCCACTACACCATGTGATTTGTTAGTCAGTGCAGACCCAGGCGACCCCATAGAAGTCTCAGTCAATGTAGCTCTATACTGAGTGTTTTCGTGGATTTATATCGTGGAAACAGTGCAATCATTTTGACTTTTTGTCTACGGAGTTATTCTTGAAAGTAAGGTAACCGTTTTGTTGAAACGCAACTTTGCAAGCTATTTGATGCGGTTCAATAAGTTGGCTAAAGCGCTCGTTTCCTCCATCTAGCTAACTCCAAGTGATGCATGTTAGTGATATGGTGTTTACTAGCTAGTTTATCTCAGCTTACAAATAGAGCCTTAATAGCCTAGGTGACAGCCTAACTAGGCCTACTGAAACATAATCCAAACTTTTGACAGTTGTAAAATGTAACGTGAAGTTCAAATGTGTCACTGTTTGGGAGTAGCCTGCCGTTTGGGAGCTAACGTTATAGCAAGGCAGGTTTTTGTCACGTTCGGTAATTAACAAGTCCCAGTGCGATAACGGACGTCAAATAGCCTACTGTAGTTGGTCTTGTTTGAAAAGGTCTAGCGGAAAACACAACAGGCACCTAGGGCCAGCCGTAGTAAATTCGACCTGGTTTTAAATCTTGGCCTAAGCTAGCTAGCTAAGCTAGCACGCTAACTCCAATTGATGCACGTTAGCGATATGGTGTTTACTAGTTTATTTTAGCTTACAAATAGAGCATTGATAGCCTAGGTGTCAGTTTAACTCCTGAAACATAATCCAAACTTTTGACAGATGTAAAACGTAATGAGAAGTTCAAATGTGTCACATTTTGGGAGTAGCCTACCGTTTGTGAGTGGAAGCTAGCTAATGCCTTTATTAGTGGAGGACGTAAGTTTGAAACCACAACGAACTTACTCTGCCTAACTGAAGGAGGACGTTTCTCCATGGACATCTAGAAAGCAGGAGAGAAGATGACAGAACTAGAACTGGCCGTCTGCTTAGCTTTCAATCAAGGTAAGAACATTTCCCTGCAGTGCAAGGCAGGTTAATGTTATTCAGTTGTGGTGATTAATTGCCTTTAAATTGAGTGAACCATCTATCTATTCAAAATAATCTAAACGTTTCCCCTATCTGGAAATACGTTAGTTTGGTGCCACCGATTCATATGAGCAGTCGTGCAATGTGTGTGTGATCCAAGTGAAACCATACGAGGCTAGAAACAACCATATTTTTCAAACGATTGATTCCTGCAACTAATACATGCAAACAGCATAGGCAGACTGCCTAATCCTAGTTTTTGAAACGATTGAAGATGGTATGAACATAGTTTATCCCTTTGCATGCGTTTGCAAACATGCTCTGGGTAGACTTCAAAACGTTTTTTTTATTATTTGATCTGCCATCACTAAGCCTAGTTAAATTAGGCTATAGGCCTATGCATTAATAACCTTGCCTATGATGGACTGAGAAATTTGCTGTCGACGTTAGGCATGAAACGGTAGGCTCAAATTATTTATTTAAAAGACGTAATTTATGAAGTTGTTGTTGGCTTTGCCACGCGTTCGCATCCAGTTTGACGTGTCCGGATTTTCCGATAATGACAGCAATCTCGTGATGGCAATACTGACTTTTAATTTCTGCGCGTGTAAACTAGTCTAGGCTACAGTGCCTGAAGTTAGCTGTGACAGACTAGCCTACTGGTTTTCATAGTTTTAGCCACAAAGCCTGTCTACCCTAGGTCAACTGAATTGTTTAGTTATCACCTTGGCATTTCGCGTTTTTCCAGCCTTATCTCCGTGCGCCCCATGTCATTCAAGACGTCATTCAAAACATATTTCGGGATAGCCATCTCACTATGAGAAAACGTATGACGACAGTGCTAAGAGATTAACACATTGGCATGCTTGGTAAACTTGTCTTGCACATAATATTGAGCTGATTTTTTTAGTGAAAATGGCCTGTAGCATTGTGCTGATAGATGAAAAAAGTCGCCTATTTAAAGGCACAGTTTGAATTTTAATCCTAGCTCTCCATTTAGTGTGTGCACTTGAACAAATGATGTAACTTATAACAGTAGGGCCAGACATTTGTTTTTAGGAGGAAAGGTGATGGACATATTACTTTGGAAGGATAGGGAGTGGTGCAATTTGATTTTCTTTGGAACTTAAATATCATCAAGCAACCTCTTCAAACAGCATCAATATATCAATAGGCCTATTCACTATTATATTGTACAGGACTAGAGCTAGAGGACTAAGGGGGTAGGCTATATGTTATCAAGTAGGTCTATATTAAAACATGTAGTCAACATTATAACTTTATGTTGGTTTAAGTGAAAACAAAGCATGTCATGAACTAGGAAAATCCATGGTTCTACATCATTGTTGGCAAAATGATCATGATAGCTGCCCTACATATTTCAGCCATATCTGGTTTAGTCTTGAGTAGGCCTAGGCTACTTTGCTATAAATTAGTCGTAGACTTATTACAATATAGTCTATGTATATCTATATATATCGAGGGCTGAGAACCACAGGGGCGTAAGTGACATTTCACCAACTTTACAATAGAGCCAAAACAAATCTAACTGCTTATGTTCACAGTTAAAGACCTTTGGTTTTTGTTTTAGTCAATCATTTAATATTTATAAATATTTTACTTCTATAATTGTGTCAGCTAAAAAGAGCTCATCAAGAGCTTTCAGAGAATGTATATAACTCAATTTTGACCAAAATGTCACTTACGCAACTGCCCCTTTGGTTCTCAGCCCTCGATATATGTTATAATGTTTATATGTATCACAGTTTATAAACAGTTCTCATAAAAGTCATCTGATGTTATCATTTAAGGGGTCTTTTTTGAAAACTTTCTCCTGAGGGTGCTGGGTATATTTTCCTCTTTTTTGTCCTTTGCCAATCACACCCCTGAAATATGGTGTGAATCAATCTCATCGAGTGCTGTCATTAAGAAAAAGAACAAGGAAACTTGATATGACAGGGCAGCAAACACTCATTTTCTATGCCCCATTCAGTTAACCTAATGATAGTTGCTGGTTCAGTATTCGGCTAAGGTTGTATCAAATTTCCTGGTTCTTTATCCTACAGTGACCTCAAACAACAGGGCTTTGAATTTGTTCACACACAATTTCAATACTGGAAAACTGGTCTTGAAAGTCCTTAAAAAGTGCTTGAATTTGGCCATGACAATGGTGTACAAAACCTGTGCATGTAAATTTAACGGTCTATCGTAGCAATAACAGCAACATTTTCTTTTATTTGGACTTCGAAAAGACTTTTTATGAGGAACATTTAAAACCCTTGAACTAATAAAGTAAATTAAGTGAGAGGAAGTGTGCGGACCTTTTACTCTTTTTTTGAACATTTAAAACCCTACAATTTATCTTCGTGGCAGAATGCGTACTTTAGAAATTTCACAGACAAAATTGTTTTTGCTACCCCTAGTCAGAGACAAAGCTCTGGTCTAGGGTGTGGCTTAGGGACTCTATAGTGCCACCTAGCAGATTGTGTTGTGGTTGACGTGTACATTCACGAAAATGAAGCAAATTTGGTGGTTTTACGTGTTATTGGTGTCGCTACTGAAAGATAGAGCTCTGGCCTAGGGTGTGGCTTAAGGACTAAGCGCCACCTAGTTTGTTGTCTGTTGTGGTTGACGTGTACATTCATGAAAATGAACCAAATTTATTGGACTTCTTTCGTATTGCTATCGCTAGTCAGAAAAGGAGCTCAGGCCTAGGGTGTGGCTTAGGGACTCTATAGCGCCACCTAGCGTGTTGTCTGTTGTGGTTGACACATATATTCACGAAAATTAGTCACATTTGGTGGGCATGTGTGTTATTGCTACAGCTAGTCAGGGACAGAGCTCTGGCCTAGGGTTTGGCATAGGGACTCTATAGTGCCACCTAGCACGTTGTCTTTTATGGTTGACACATACATTGACACAATTAGGTAGGCTTGTGTGTTATTGCTACCGCTAGTCAGGGACAGAGCTCTGGCCTAGGGTGTCGCTTAGGTACTCTACAGTGCCACCTTGCATGTTGTCTTTTGTGGTTGACACATATATTCACAAAAATGAACCAAATTTAGTGGGCATGTATGTTGCTCATGCACAGGCACACCAACCCACACATGTTGCTTTGTTAGATTCCGAAATGTCACAGGTCTCCGCACCGCAGGTGCTCGGGCCCGCCATCGCCGCTTGCGGCTATATTTAGGGCCCGAGCACCGAGGTGCGGCCACTGAAAGTGGCTGCACCGTAGGTGCAAGGCCCTATTGCTTCTGCTCAGATTATTATTATTATTATTATTATTATTATTATTATGTCTGTGGATTCCTCTTACAGGTCATGTTTGGCCTTTTTTCACCAACTTGGCATGCTCTAAAACTCTTGAAATTTGGCAGTTAGATGTGGAATTGGTAACGCTACTCAGAGACAGAGCTCTGGCCAAGGGTGTGGCTCAGGGACTCTATAGCGCCACCTAGCACGGTGTCTTTTGTGGTTGACACATAAATGCACGAAAATGAACCAAATTTGGTGGGCATATGTGTTGTATTAATCTGAACAACTTTTACATTGAAACTACACAGTGAATCTTAGAAGAATTTGAGTTATGATTATGATTATGATTTTTCCACGTCATGTATTTTGAAACACTTCTCCTAGACGGTTTATCGAAATCATGTCATTTCAGCAGTAAAATGATCTTGAGGGGTTGCTTAAGAGAAATTGCGACCAGATTTTTGAATTTCAAAAGTATATTGAAATGGCGAAGGTTTGAATTATGGCGTATTATTAAAGAAACAGGAAGTTGGTGTTATAGGCAGAAAACAGTGACTAATTTGGATGTAATTTGGCAGCTACATGTGGAATTGCTACTGCTACTCAGAGACAGAGCGCTGGCCTAAGGTGTGGCTTAGGGACTCTATAGCGCCACCTAGCAGTGCATTGTCTGTTGTGGTTGACACATACATTAACGAAAATGAACCAAATTTGGTGGACTTGTGTGTTATTGCTATGGCTAGTCAGAGACAGAGCTCTGGCCAAGGGTGTGGCTTCGGGACTCTACAGCGCCACCTAGCAGCATGTTATATGTTGTGGTTGACACAAACATTCACGAAAATGAACCAAATTTGGTGGACTTGTGTATTATTGCTTTGGCTAGTCAGAGACAGGGCTCTGGCCTAGGGTGTGGCTTAAGGACTCTATAGCGCCACCTAGCGCATTGTCTGTTGTGGTTGACACACACATTCACGAAAATGAACCAAATTTGGTGGGCTTGTGCGTTATTACTATCCATAGTCAGATTTAGAGTTCTGGCCTAGGGTGTGGCTTAGGGACTCTATAGCGCCACCTAGTGTGTTGTCTGTTGTGGTTGACACATACATTCAGGAAAATTGACCAAATTTGGTGGGCATATGTGTTATTGCTATGGCTAGTCAGAGACAGAGCTCTGGCCAAGGGTGTGGCTTCGGGACTCTACAGCGCCACCTAGCAGCATGTTATCTGTTGTGGTTGACACAAACATTCACGAAAATGAACCAAATTTGGTGGACTTGTGTGTTATTGCTATGGCTAGTCAGAGACAGAGCTTTGGCCTAGGGTGTGGCGTAGGGACTCTACAGCGCCACCTAGCAGCATGTTATCTGTTGTGGTTGACACAAACATTCACGAAAATGAACCAAATTTGGTGGACTTGTGTGTTATTGCTTTGGCTAGTCAGAGACAGGGCTCTGGCTTAGGGTGTGGCTTAAGGACTCTATAGCGCCACCTAGCGCTTTGTCTGTTGTGGTTGACACACACATTCACGAAAATGAACCAAATTTGGTGGGCTTGTGCGTTATTGCTATCGATAGTCAGATTTACAGTTCTGGCCTAGGGTGTGTGGCCTTAGGGACTCTATAGCGCCACCTAGTGCGTTGTCTGTTGTGGTTGACACATACATTCAGGAAAATTGACCAAATTTGGTGGGCATGTGTGTTGCTCAAGCACATGCCCATCAACATGCACATGGTGCTTTATTAGATTCCGAAATGTCACAGGTCTCCGCACCGCAGGTGCTCGGGCCCGCCATCGCCGCTTGCGGCTATATTTCTTATTATTCTCTCTTCGTCTTAGCCTGTGCGGCCCTTTTTCACCAACTTGGCATGCTCCAAAACTCTTGTAATTTGGTGGCTACATGTGGAATTACCGTCGCTACTCAAAGACAGACCTCTGGCCACGGATGTGGCTCAGGGACTCTATAGCGCCACCTAGAGCGATTTCTGTTGTGTTTGACACACACATGCACGAAAATGAACCAAATTTGGTGGGCATGTGTGTTGTATTAATCCGAACAACTTTTACATTGAAACTATATAGTAAATATTAAAAGAATTTGAATTATGTGAGATTTTCTGATTTTTGCACATCATGTATTTTGAAACACTTCTCCTAGACGGTTTGTCGAAATCATGTCATTTTAGCAGTAAAATGATCTTGAGGGGTTGCCCAAGAGAAATTGCGAACAGATTTTTGAATTTCAAAAGTATATCGAAATGGCGAAGGTTTGAACCTAGGTGTCTTATAAAACGAACAAAAAGTTGGTGTTATAGGCAGAAAACAGTGACTAATTTGGATGAAATTTGATGGAGTATTAGTTAGTGTGTTTGTAGTGAAAGTCATATACAAAGTTTTGAATTTGGTGTTGTTTGTGATTTTTAAAAGCGCATTAATGATTGTGGTGGACACAGTTTTAGCTAAAATATTTTGAAGCGAGTTGATGAATAATGATAATCATATCAACCTATGCTGCAATTTCGACGTAAACCACATTAACAGAAAGTGAGTTATTTAGGTTTTCATATGACTATGGTCTCTCCTATCCGCTCCTTGCTGCCCGCGCGTGTTACACACAGAACTACCTAGCCGCTCCCTCACTGTGGCTCACCCACTCTCCCCCTCCTTGTTTCTTTCCTTCCCCCCACAGTTATTCACACTTTCCCCTCTCTCCCAGCTGGATGTCTCTCTCTCCTCCCCCGCTCTCCACACAGAGACACAGACACAGACACAGACACACACACACACACACACACACACACACACACACACACACACACACACAGAGTCAAGAATGACAGTGTGATGCAAAGTAAAAGGTAAAAAGAAGATCATGTGTATAAAGATTTTATTCAGGTTAAGTCATTTTTGTGATTGAATTGGGGACTGACTGAGTAAGACCCAAGCTCTAATCCTCATAAAAATGTGTCTTTGCCTTGTGTGTTGCCACCTCTAGTCTGAGACAGAGCCCTGGCCTAGCGAGTGGCTTAGGGACTCCTGGTCACTCACTCACTCACTCACTCACTCACTCACACACTCACACACACACACACACAATATTATTATTCTCTCTTCGTCTTAGCCCGTTTGGCCGTTTCACCAACATGGCATGCTCCAAAACTCTTGTAATTTGCAGGCATATGTAGAATTGCATTTGATACTGAGAGACAGAGCCCTGGCCTAGGGTGTGGCTCAGGGGGTCTATAGCACCACCTATCGCGCTGTCTGTTGTGGTTGACATGTGCATGCATGAAAATGAACCAAATTTGGTAGGCAGATGTGTTGTATAAATCTAAACAACTTTTACATTTACACTACATAGTGAATCTTAAACAAATTTGAGTTATGATTATGATTATGATTTTTGCACATCATGTATTTTGAAACACTTATCCTAGACGGTTTATCGAAATCATGTCATATGAGCAGTAAAAGGATCTTGAGGGTTTGCCCGAGAGGAATTGCGAACAGATTTTTGAATTTTCGAAGCATATCGAAATGGCGAAGGTTTGAATTATGGCGTCTTATTACGAAACAGGAAGTTGGTGTTATAAGCAGAAAATAGGTTATAAATTGGATGTAATTTGGCAGCTACATGTGGAATTGCTTCTGCTAGTCAGGGACAGAGCTCTGGCCTAAGGTGTGGCTTCGGGACTCTATAGCGCCACCTAGTAGCACGTTATCTGTTGTGGTTGACACAAACATTCACGAAAATGAACCAAATTTGGTGGATTTATGTGTTTTTGCTATCGCTAGTCAGAGACAGAGCTTTGGCCTAGGGTGTGGCTTCGGGACTCTATAGCGCCACCTAGTAGCACGTTATCTGTTGTGGTTGACACAAACATTCACGAAAATGAACCAAATTTGGTGGATTTATGTGTTTTTGCTATCGCTAGTCAGAGACAGAGCTCTGGCCTAAGGTGTGGCTTAGGGACTCTATAGCGCCACCTAGTAGCACATTATCTGTTGTGGTTGACACAAACATTCACGAAAATGAACCAAATTTGGTGGACTTATGTGTTATTGCTATCGCTAGTCAGAGACAGAGCTCTGGCCTAGGGTGTGGCTTAGGGACTCTATAGCGCCACCTAGTAGTACGTTATCTGTTGTGGTTAACACAAACATTCATGAAAATGAACCAAATTTGGTAGACTTATGTGTTATTGCTATCGCTAGTCAGAGACAGAGCTTTGGCCTAGGGTGTGGCTTAGGGACTCTATAGCGCCACCTAGTGCGTTGTCTGTTGTGGTTGAAACATACATTCACGAAAATGAGCCAAATTTGGTGGACACATGTGTTATTGCGATCGCTATTGAGGGTGTGGCTTAGGGACTCTATAGCGCCACCTAGCGTGTTAGCCGTTTTGGGTTGACATTTACATTCACAAAAATGAATCAAATTTCATGAGCTTGTGTGTTATTACTGCCGCTAGTGAAAAACAGCTCTGGCCTAGGGTATGGCTTAGGGACTCTATAGCGCCACCTAGCGCGTTGTCTGTTTTGGTTGACACATATATTCAAGAAAATTGACCAAATTTGGTGGCCATGTGTGTTGCTCATGCACATGCCCACCAACACGCCTCATGTTGCTTTGTTAGATTCCGAAATGTCACAGGTCTCCGCACCGCAGGTGCTCGGGCCCGCCATCGCCGCTTGCGGCTATATTTAGGGCCCGAGCACCGAGGTGCGGCCACTGAAAGTGGCTGCACCGTAGGTGCAAGGCCCTATTGTTTTTGCTCAGATTATTATTATTATTATTATTATACTTCTATTCCTCTTACCCTTAACTTTTTTGCCCTTTTTCACCAACTTGGCATGCTCTAAAACTCTTGAAATTTGGCAGCTACCTGTAGAATTGATGCCTCTACTGAGAGACAGACCTCTGGCCTAGGGTGTGGCTCAGGGACTCTATAGCGCCACCTACCGCACTGTCTGTTGTGGTTGACACATACATTCACGGAAATGAACCAAATTTGGTGGACATGTGTGTTGTATTATTCTGAACAAGTTTTACATTTAAACTATATAGTGAATCTTAGAAGAATTTGAGTTATGATTATGATTATGATTTTTGCACATCACTTATTTTGAAATACTTCTCCTAGAGGGTTTATCGAAATCATGTCATATAAGCACTAAAATGATCTTGAGGGGTTGCCCGAGAGGATTTGCGACCAGATTTTTGAATTTCAAAAGTATATTGAAATGGCGAAGGTTTGAATCTAGGTGTCTTATAAAAGAAACAAAAAGTTGGTGTTATAGGCAGAAAACAGTGACTAATTTGGATGAAATTTGATGGAGTATTAGTTAGTGTGTTTGTAGTGACAGTCATATACAAAGTTTTGAATTTGGTGTTGTTTGTGTTTTTTAAAAGCACATTAATGATTGTGGTGGACACAGTTTTAGCTAAAATATTTTGAAGCGAGTTGATGAATAATTATAATCATATCAACCTATGCTGCAATTTTGATTTCAACCATGTGAACAGAAAGTGAGATATTTAGGTTTATTAGGTTTTTATAGGTCTGTTTCCCTAGCCGCGCATGGTCTTGCTCCCTCACTGTGGCTCACCCACTCTACCCCTCCTTTTCTGTTTCCCTCCCCCCACAGTTCTTCCCACCCCTCCCCTCTCTCCCAGCTGGATGTCTCTCTAACCTCCCCCGCTTTCCACACAGAGACTCAGACACAGACACAGACACACACACACAGACACACACACACACACACACACACACACAGACACACACACACACACACACACACAAACACACACACACACACACACACACACAGAGTCAAGAATGACAGTGTGATGCAAAGTAAAAGGTAAAGAAAAGATCATGTGTATAAAGATTTTACTCAGGTTAAGTCATTTTTGTGATAGAATTGGGGACTGACTAAGTCAGACCCAAGTTCTAATCCTCATAAAACTGCTTGGTTGGAATGGCATGTAATAACCAGAATACAGTAAAGTCATGTATTTTGAAACACTTGTCCTAGACGGTTTATCGAATCAAACCAAGGGTTTATCAAATCATATCATATCAGCAGTAAAATGATCTTGAGGGGTTGCCCAAGAGGAATTGTGAAGTATATTGAAATGGTGAATGTTTGAATTGGGGTGTCTTTTAAGACAGAAAAAGGCCGCAAGGGGCATTGATGGGCCCAAGCACCTGTAGTCTGTGACCCAAATTTGCTACCTCTAGACTGAGACAGAGCCCTGGCCTAGGGTGTGGCTTAGGGACTCCTGGTCACTCACTCACTCACTCACTCACTCACTCACTCACTCACACACACACACACACTCTCACTCTCACTCACACACACACACACACACACTCTCCTCACTCACTCACTCACTCAATCACACACACACACACACACACACACACACACACACACACACACACACACACACACACACACACACACACACACACACACACACACACACACACACACACACACACACACACATACACACACACACACACACACAACCCCCCCCCCCCCCCCCCCCTTGAGGCAGCCGTGGCCTACTGGTTAGGGCTTGGGGCTTGAAACAGGAGGGTTGCCGGTTCAATCCCCAACCAGTCCACCACTAAAGTGGTTCTTATCCTCACAAAAATGCTTGGTTGGAATAGCATGTAATAACCAGAATACAGAGACGTCAAACAATCATGACTTAGTTACGTTTTGTTTACATCAAGACACACACACATTAAAAACAGCAACAGGTTTTATGAATTCAATGATCTGAAGCAAAGATATTGATGTAAGCCTTACAGATGCATGATTTACAGTACACCATATCAACACACTGGTTATCATCTCAAATTTGGACTACAAATATGGATACAGAGATAGAGCTCTGGCCTATGGTGTGGCTTAGGGGCTCTATAGCGCCACGTAGCGCGTTGTGTACTGTGGTTGACTCATATATTCATGAAAATGAACCAAATTTAGTGGGCTTGTGTGTTATTGCTACCACTAGTCAGAGACAGAGCTCTGGCTTAGAGTGTGGCTTAGGGACTCTAGAGCGCCACCTAGTGCATTGTCTGTTGTGGTTGACACACACATTCACGAAAATGAACCAAATTTGGTGGGCTTGTGCGTTATTGCTATCGATAGTCAGAGATAGAGCTCTGGCCTGGGGTGTGGCTTAGGGACTCTATAGCGCCACCTAACGTGTTGTCTGTTGTGGTTGACACATACATTCAGGAAAATTGACCAAATTTGGTGGGCATGTGTGTTGCTCATGCACATGCCCACCAACACGTACATGTTGCTTTGTTAGATTCCGAAATGTCACAGGTCTCCGCACCGCAGGTGCTCGGGCCCGCCATCGCCGCTTGCGGCTATATTTAGGGCCCGAGCACCGAGGTGCGGCCACTGAAAGTGGCTGCACCGTAGGTGCAAGGCCCTATTGTTTTTGCTCAGATTATTCTTATTATTATTATAGTATAATTATCTTACCAGTAACATTTTTCACCAACTTGGCATGCTCTAAAACTCTTGCAATTTAGCTGGCATATGTAGAATTGCATTTAATACTCAGACACAGAGCTGTGGCCTAGGGTGTGGCTCAGGGACTCTACAGCGCCACCTAGCGCGCCGTCTACTGTGGTTGACACATACATTCACGGAAATGAACCAAATTTGGTGGACATGTGTGTTGTATTATTCTGAACAAGTTTTCCATTCAAACTATATAGTGAATCTTAGAAGAATTTGAATTATGTGAGATTTTCTGATTTTTGCACATCATGTATTTTGAAATACTTCTCCTAGACGGTTTATCGAAATCATGTCATTTAAGCACTAAAATGATCTTGAGGGGTTGCCCGAGAGGAATTGCGACCAGATTTTTGAATTTCAAAAGTATATTGAAATGGCGAAGGTTTGAAACTAGGTGTCTTATAAAAGAAACAAAAAGTTGGTGTTATAGGCAGAAAACAGTGACTAATTTGGATGAAATTTGATGGCGTATTAGTTAGTGTGTTTGTAGTGACAGTCATATACAAAGTTTTGAATTTGGTGTTGTTTGTGATTTTTAAAAGTGCATTAATGATTGTGGTGGACACAGTTTTAGCTAAAATATTTTGAAGCGAGTTGATGAATGATTATAATCATATCAAGCTATGCAGCATTTTTGATTTTAACCATGTTAACAGAAAGTGAGTTATTTTTAATTTCATATTTGCCCAATCACACAGCCCCTCCTCTTTGTCCTTCTCTGCCTCTCTCTCTGTTGCAACTAACAGACACACGCACGCACTCTGTCACCCCCCTTCTCGGGTCCTCCCTAACTAACACACACACATTGACACACGCGCGGCTTTCTAGAGACACAGAGAGAGAGAGAGACACACACACACACACACACACACACACACACACACACACACACACACACACACACACACACACACACACACACACACACACACACACACACACACACACACACACACACACACACACACACACACACACACACACACACACACACACACACCCCTTTGGGCAACCGTGGCCTACTGGTTAGGGCTTGGGGCTTGTAGCCGGAGGATTGCCGGTTCGATCCCTGACCAGTCCACAGCTGAAGTGCCCTTGAGCAAGGCACCTAACCCCTGACTGCTCCCTGAGCGCCGCTGGTTGGGCAGGCAGCTCACTGCTCTGAGTATAGTATATTAAAAAGTATACAAAAGTATACTGAAATGGCGAAGGTTTGAATCTAGGTGTCTTGTAAAAGAAACAAAAAGTTGGTGTTATAGGTAGAAAACAGTGACTAATTTGGATGAAATTTGATGGAGTATTAGTTAGTGTGTTTGTAGTGACAGTCATATGCAAAGTTTTGAATTTGGTGTTGTTTGTGTTTTTTAAAAGTGCATTAATGATTGTGGTGGACACAGTTTTAGCTAAAATATTTTGAAGCGAGTTGACGAATAATTATAATCATATCAACCTATGCTGCAATTTTGACATTTTGACTTTAGCCATGTTCACAGTAAGTGAGTATTTAGGTTTATTTGTGTTTGCATGTGTCATATACTCCATCCATTTAGCTGAGCAGGAGTAGGTGCTCTCTCTCTCAGCTGCATGTCTCTCTCGTCCCCTGCTAATTCTCTACACAGACTCACAGACACTCTCTCACCCCTCCCCCGTCATTCTCTCTCTCTCTCACGCACGCACGCGCGCGCACACACACACACACACACAAACACACACAAACGCACACACACACACACACACACACACACACACACACACACACACACACACACACCCACCCTCCCTCCCTCCCTCTTTCCTCCCTCCCTCCTTCCCTCTGGGCAGCCGTGGCCTACTGGTTAGGGCTTGGGGCTTGTAACTGGAAGGTTGCCGGTTCAATCCCCAACCAGTCCACCACTAAAGTGCCCTTGAGCAAGGCACCTAACCCCTCACTGCTCCCCCAGCACCGCTGGTTAGGCAGGCAGCTCACTGCTCTGGGTCAGTGTGTGATTCACCTCACTGTGTGTTCACTGTGTGCTGTGTGTGTTCACTAATTTGGTTAAATTGGGTTACATGCAGAGAAATAAATTTCCCTCACGGGATCAAAAAAGTGTATATTCTATTCTATTGATCCATTTGTCTCTACCCCCTCTGTCTGTGTCTGTCTAGCGTTATTGCTATCGATAGTCAGAGATAGAGCTCTGGCCTAGGGTGTGGCTTAGGGACTCTATAGCGCTACCTAGCATATTGTCTGTTGTGGCTGACACATACATTCGGGAAAATTGACCAAATTTGGTGGGCATGTGTGTTGCTCATGCACATGCCCACCAACACGCACATGTTGCTTTGTTAGATTCCAAAATCTCACAGGTCTCCGCACCGCTGGTGCTCGGGCCCGCCATCGCCGCTTGCGGCTATATTTAGGGCCCGAGCACCGAGGTGCGGCCGCTGTAGCAGCGGCTGCACCGTAGGTGCAAGGCCCTATTGTTTCTGCTCAGATTATTATTATTATTATTCTTTTTCCGTCTTACCTGTTTTTTTTTTTTCACCAACTTGGCATGCTCTAAAACTCTTGTAATTTGGCAGCCATTTGTAGAATTGCAATCGAAACTCAGAGACAGAGCTTTGGCCTAGGGTGTGGCTCAGGGACTCTATAGCGCCACCTAGCGCGGTTTCTGTTGTGTTTGACAAATACATGCACGAAAATGAACCAAATTTGGTGGGCATATGTGTTGTACTAATCTGAACAACTTTTACATTTAAATGATATAGTAAATCTTAGAGGAATTTGAGTTATGATTATGATTATGATTTTTGCACATCACGTATTTTGAAACACTTCTCCTAGACGGTTTATCGAAATCATGTCCTTTCAGCAGTAAAATGATCTTGAGGGGTTGCCCGAGAGGAATTGCGACCAGATTTTTGAATTTCAAAAGTATATTGAAATGGCGAAGGTTTGAATCTAGGTGTCTTATAAAAGAAACAAAAAGTTGGTGTTATAGGCAGAAAACAGTGACTAATTTGGATGAAATTTGATGGAGTATTAGTTAGTGTGTTTGTAGTGACAGTCATATACAAAGTTTTGAATTTGGTGTTGTTTGTGATTTTTAAAAGCGCATTAATGATTGTGGTGGATACAGTTTTAGCTAAAATATTTTGAAGCGAGTTGATGAATGATTATAATCATATCAAGCTATGCTGCAATTTTGATTTTAACCATGTTAACAGAAAGTGAGTTATTTTTAATTTCATATTTGCCCAATCACACAGCCCCTCCTCTCTGTCCTTCTCTGCCTCTCTCTCTGTTGCAACTAACAGACACACGCACGCACTCTGTCACCCCCCTTCTCGGGTCCTCCCTAACTAACACACACACATTGACACACGCGCGGCTTTCTAGAGACACAGACACACACACACACACACACACACACACACACACACACACACACACACACACACACACACACACACACACACACACACACACACACACACACACACACACACACACACACACACACACACACACACACACACACACACACACACACACACACACACACACACCCTTTCGGCAACCATGGCCTACTGGTTAGGGCTTGGGGCTTGTAGCTGGAGGATTGCCGGTTCGATCCCTGACCAGTCCACAGCTGAAGTGCCCTTGAGCAAGGCACCCAACCCCTGACTGCTCCCTGAGCGCCGCTGGTTGGGCAGGCAGCTCACTGCTCTGAGTATAGTATATTAAAAAGTATACAAAAGTATATTGAAATGGCGAAAGTTTGAATCTAGGTGTCTTGTAAAAGAAACAGAAAGTTGGTGTTATAGGTAGAAAACAGTGACTAATTTGGATGAAATTTGATGGAGT
This sequence comes from Sardina pilchardus, assembly GCF_963854185.1. Classification (NCBI taxonomy): domain Eukaryota; kingdom Metazoa; phylum Chordata; class Actinopteri; order Clupeiformes; family Clupeidae; genus Sardina; species Sardina pilchardus. The sequence continues at coordinate 22,004,734 of NC_084999.1, forward strand.
ATTAGTTAGTGTGTTTGTAGTGACAGTCATATGCAAAGTTTTGAATTTGGTGTTGTTTGTGTTTTTTAAAAGTGCATTAATGATTGTGGTGGACACAGTTTTAGCTAAAATATTTTGAAGCGAGTTGACGAATAATTATAGTCATATCAACCTATGCTGCAATTTTGAAATTTTGACTTTAGCCATGTTCACAGTAAGTGAGTATTTAGGTTTATTTGTGTTTGCATATGTCTTATACTCCATCCATTTAGCTGAGCAGGAGTAGGTGCTCTCTCTCTCAGCTGCATGTCTCTCTCGTCCCCTGCTACTTCTCTACACAGACTCACAGACACTCTCTCACCCCTCCCCCGTCATTCTCTCTCTCTCTCACGCACGCACGCGCGCGCGCACACACACACACACACACAGACACACACAAACACACACACACACACACACACACACACACACACACACACACACACACACACACACACACACACACACACACACACACACACACACACACACACACACACACACACACACACACACACACACACACACACACACACACACACACACACACACACCCTCCCTCCCTCCCTCTCTCTTTCCTCCCTCCCTCCTTCCCTCTGGGCAGCCGTGGCCTACTGGTTAGGGCTTGGGGCTTGTAAATGGAAGGTTGTCGGTTCAATCCCCAACCAGTCCACCACTAAAGTGCCCTTGAGCAAGGCACCTAACCCCTCACTGCTCCCCCAGCACCGCTGGTTGGGCAGGCAGCTCACTGCTCTGGGTCAGTGTGTGATTCACCTCACTGTGTGTTCACTGTGTGCTGTGTGTGTTCACTAATTTGGTTAAATTGAGTTACATGCAGAGAAATAAATTTCCCTCACGGGATCAAAAAAGTGTATATTCTATTCTATTGATCCATTTGTCTCTACCCCCTCTGTCTGTGTCTGTCTAGTGTTATTGCTATCGATAGTCAGAGATAGAGCTCTGGCCTAGGGTGTGGCTTAGGGACTCTATAGCGCTACCTAGCATATTGTCTGTTGTGGCTGACACATACATTCAGGAAAATTGACCAAATTTGGTGGGCATGTGTGTTGCTCATGCACATGCCCACCAACACGCACATGTTGCTTTGTTAGATTCCGAAATGTCACATGTCTCCGCACCGCAGGTGCTCGGGCCCGCCATCGCCGCTTGCGGCTATATTTATTATTATTATAGTATAATTATCTTACCAGTAACATTTTTCACCAACTTCGCATGCTCTAAAACTCTTGCAATTTAGCTGGCATATGTAGAATTGCATTTGATACTCAGAGACAGAGCTGTGGCCTAGGGTGTGGCTCAGGGACTCTACAGCGCCACCTAGCGCGCCGTCTACTGTGGTTGACACATACATTCACGGAAATGAACCAAATTTGGTGGACATGTGTGTTGTATTATTCTGAACAAGTTTTACATTTAAACTATATAGTTAATCTTAGAAGAATTTGAGTTATGATGATGATTATGATTTTTGCACATCACGTATTTTGAAATACTTCTCCTAGACGGTTTATCGAAATCATGTCATATCAGCACTAAAATGATCTTGAGGGGTTGCCCAAGAGGAATTGCGACCAGATTTTTGAATTTTTGAAGTATATTGAAATGGCGAAGGTTTGAATTATGGCGTTTTATTAAGAAACAGGAAGTTGGTGTTATAGGCAGAAAAAAGGTTAGGAATTGGATGTAATTTGGCAGCTACATGTGGAATTGCTTCTGCTAGTCAGAGACAGAGCTCTGGCCTAAGGTGTGGCTTTGGGACTCTATAGCGCCACCTAGCAGCATGTTATCTGTTGTGGTTGACACAGACATTCACGAAAATGAACCAAATTTGGTGGACTTGTGTGTTATTGCTACTACTAGTCAGAGACAGAGCTTTGGCCTAGGGTTTGGCTTAGGATCTCTATAGCGCCACCTAGCACATAGTCTGTTGTGGTTGACACATACATTGATGAAAATGAACCAAATTTGGTGTGCTTGTGTGTTATTGCTATCGCTAGTCAGAGACAGAGCTCTGGCCTAAGGTGTGGCTTCCGGACTCTATAGCGCCACCTAGCAGCATGTTATCTGTTGTGGTTGACACAAACATTCACGAAAATGAACCAAATTTGGTGGACTTGTGTCTTATTGCTATGGCTAGTCAGAGACAGAGCTTTGGCCTAAGGTGTGGCTTTGGGACTCTATAGCGCCACCTAGCAGCATGTTATCTGTTGTGGTTGACACAAACATTCACGAAAATGAACCAAATTTGGTGGACCTGTGTGTTATTGCTACTACTAGTCAGAGACAGAGCTTTGGCCTAGGGTGTGGCTTAGGAACTCTATAGCGCCACCTAGCACATAGTCTGTTGTGGTTGACACATACATTGATGAAAATGAACCAAATTTGGTGTGCTTGTGTGTTATTGCTATCGCTAGTCAGAGACAGAGCTCTGGCCTAAGGTGTGGCTTCGGGACTCTATAGCGCCACCTAGTGCGTTGTCTGTTGTGGTTGACGTAAACATTCACGAAAATTAGCCAAATTTGCTGGGCTTGTGTGTTATTGCTATCGGTAGTCAGAGACAGAGCTCTGGCCTAGAGTGTGGCTTAGGGACTCTAGAGCGCCACCTAATGCATTGACTGTTGTGGTTGACACGTACATTCACCAAAATGAACCAAATTTGATGGACTTGTGTGTTATTGCTATGGCAAGTCAGAGACAGAGCTTTGGCAGAGGGTGTGGCGTAGGGACTCTATAGTGCCACCAACTGCGTTGTCTGTTGTGGTTGACACAAACATTCACGAAAATTAGCCAAATTTGCTGGGCTTGTGTGTTATTGCTATCGGTAGTCAGAGACAGAGCTCTGGCCTAGAGTGTGGCTTAGGGACTCTAGAGCGCCACCTAATGCATTGTCTGTTGTCGTTGACACGTACATTCACCAAAATGAACCAAATTTTGTGGGCTTGTGTGTTATTGCTATAGTTATTCAGAGACAGAGCTCTGGCCTTGGGTGTGGCTTAGGGACTCTATAGCGCCACCTAGTGCATTGTCTGTTGTGGTTGACACATACATTCACAAAAATGAACCAAATTTGGTTAGCATATGTGTTATTGCTATAGCTATTCAGAGACAGCGCTCTTGTCAAGAGTGTCTTAGGGACTTTATAGCGCCACCTAGCGCATTGTGTGTCGTGGTTAGCACACACATTCACGAAAATGAACCAAATTTGGTGGGCTTGTGCGTTATTGCTATCGATAGTCAGAGATAGAGCTCTGGCCTAGGGTGTGGCTTAGGGACTCTATAGCGCCACCTAGCGTGTTGTCTGTTGTGGTTGACACATACATTCAGGAAAATTGACCAAATTTGGTGGGCATGTGTGTTGCTCATGCACATGCCCACCAACACGCACATGCTGCTTTGTTAGATTCCGAAATGTCACATGTCTCCGCACCGCAGGTGCTCGGGCCCGCCATCGCCGCTTGCGGCTATATTTATTATTATTATTATACTTCTATTCCTCTTACCCTTAACTTTTTCGCCCTTTTTCACCAACTTGACATGCACTAAAACTCTTGTAATTTGGCATCTAGATGTGGAATTGTTAACTGTACTTAGAGACAAAGGTTTGGCCTAGGGTGTGGCTCAGGGACTGTATAGCGCCACCTAGCGTGCTGTCTACTGTGGTTGACGCATACATTCACGGAAATGAACCAAATTTGGTGGACATGTGTGTTGTATTATTCTGAACAAGTTTTACATTTAAACTATATAGTGAATCTTAGAAGAATTTGAATTATGTGAGATTTTCTGATTTTTGCACATCATGTATTTTGAAATACTTCTCCTAGACGGTTTATCGAAATCATGTCATTTAAACACTAAAATGATCTTGAGGGGTGGCCTGAGAGGAATTGCGACCAGATTTTTGAATTTCAAAAGTATATTGAAATGGCGAAGGTTTGAATCTAGGTGTCTTATAAAAGAAACAAAAAGTTGGTGTTATAGGCAGAAAACAGTGACTAATTTGGATGAAATTTGATGGAGTATTAGTTAGTGTGTTTGTAGTGACAGTCATATACAAAGTTTTGAATTTGGTGTTGTTTGTGATTTTTAAAAGCGCATTAATGATTGTGGTGGATACAGTTTTAGCTAAAATATTTTGAAGCGAGTTGATGAATGATTATAATCATATCAAGCTATGCTGCAATTTTGATTTTAACCATGTTAACAGAAAGTGAGTTATTTTTAATTTCATATTTGCCCAATCACACAGCCCCTCCTCTCTGTCCTTCTCTGCCTCTCTCTCTGTTGCAACTAACAGACACACGCACGCACTCTGTCACCCCCCTTCTCGGGTCCTCCCTAACTAACACACACACATTGACACACGCGCGGCTTTCTAGAGACACAGACACACACACACACACACACACACACACACACACACACACACACACACACACACACACACACACACACACACACACACACACACACACACACACACACACACACACACACACACACACACACCCTTTCGGCAACCATGGCCTACTGGTTAGGGCTTGGGGCTTGTAGCTGGAGGATTGCCGGTTCGATCCCTGACCAGTCCACAGCTGAAGTGCCCTTGAGCAAGGCACCCAACCCCTGACTGCTCCCTGAGCGCCGCTGGTTGGGCAGGCAGCTCACTGCTCTGAGTATAGTATATTAAAAAGTATACAAAAGTATATTGAAATGGCGAAAGTTTGAATCTAGGTGTCTTGTAAAAGAAACAGAAAGTTGGTGTTATAGGTAGAAAACAGTGACTAATTTGGATGAAATTTGATGGAGTATTAGTTAGTGTGTTTGTAGTGACAGTCATATGCAAAGTTTTGAATTTGGTGTTGTTTGTGTTTTTTAAAAGTGCATTAATGATTGTGGTGGACACAGTTTTAGCTAAAATATTTTGAAGCGAGTTGACGAATAATTATAGTCATATCAACCTATGCTGCAATTTTGAAATTTTGACTTTAGCCATGTTCACAGTAAGTGAGTATTTAGGTTTATTTGTGTTTGCATATGTCTTATACTCCATCCATTTAGCTGAGCAGGAGTAGGTGCTCTCTCTCTCAGCTGCATGTCTCTCTCGTCCCCTGCTACTTCTCTACACAGACTCACAGACACTCTCTCACCCCTCCCCCGTCATTCTCTCTCTCTCTCACGCACGCACGCGCGCGCGCACACACACACACACACACAGACACACACAAACACACACACACACACACACACACACACACACACACACACACACACACACACACACACACACACACACACACACACACACACACACACACACACACACACACACACACACACACACACACACACACACACACACACCCTCCCTCCCTCTCTCTTTCCTCCCTCCCTCCTTCCCTCTGGGCAGCCGTGGCCTACTGGTTAGGGCTTGGGGCTTGTAACTGGAAGGTTGTCGGTTCAATCCCCAACCAGTCCACCACTAAAGTGCCCTTGAGCAAGGCACCTAACCCCTCACTGCTCCCCCAGCACCGCTGGTTGGGCAGGCAGCTCACTGCTCTGGGTCAGTGTGTGATTCACCTCACTGTGTGTTCACTGTGTGCTGTGTGTGTTCACTAATTTGGTTAAATTGAGTTAGCAACAGTACCTTGTACTTAGCCTCGCAGCAAGCTAGTACTCACTCTCTTTCCCCACAATGCAGAATGAAGCCCTCTTAAATAGGGCAAGGCATTAAACTAAATTGGCCCATTCAGGGATAATTGGAATGTACCAACCATCAGGGTTTGTCAATATTATATGGTCATGAAAATAATAACAAAAATAGAAAATAAACATTATATGAAAAACTAAATATTATTATAATCCTATTGTTACTATATTATACCATATGTACACATTCTATTGTCACCACACGTATACATAGAAACATTACCGCAGACAGACACCCCTGTGCACAATCACCTGCACCCTCTGCCCCGGGACAGGGAGAAATACTGCCCCTACAACGGCGCGCGCAGCCGCGCAGACACAGTCAACCAGACCGGGAAGCAGGAAGTGTGTGAGTAGGAATATGTATGCGTTAACTGGGATTTTAGACAGAAACAGCGAGTAAATGGGACATGAAATAGTGGGTACCGCACTACATGTCATGGAGGTGGTAAAGTATGAAGTTATGGGAAGTGACAAATGAGTTTTGAGTGTTATGAGTGAAATCGCGGACTGACCGCGCTACAAACAAACTAACGCAGATGCGTTAGTGGCGCATAGCTCTTTGCTACGTTCCCCTTCCCTGTAAACACAAGCCCCCGTGTTCACAAACAGTACATACATTGCCATATCATGCATATATATCAAGTCCTTTTATAAAGCAGCGTGTGGGTGTATGTATGCGTGTGTGTAACTGTCCAAAGTCTCTCTCCCGCTCTCGCGGGTAACGCCATTCAAAGTCAATGCGGCGGTAACGCCATTCAAAGTCAATGCGGGGGTGCGGAACAGTGAGAAGTGTAGTTCACTTTCTCACATTTCCCTCCCCCTCAGGAGTCTCGGCAACTGGGTGGCGAGACAGAAAGTCTGCAACCGTGTTCAGCTTTCCCGCTCTGTACTGCACCGTGAACCTGTACGGCTGCAGTGCCAAAAACCAGCGGGTGACTCTAGCATTAGAGTCCTTCATGCGCCCTAGCCACTGCAAGGCGCGGTGGTCAGTCTCTAGGGTGAAGTCTCTACCAAGCAGGTAGTATTTTAAAGTGTCAAGCGCCCACTTAACAGCCAGACACTCCAGTTCAATGGCCGCATAGCGGGTCTCCCTCGGGAACAGTTTCCGGCTAATATAAGCCACAGGTTTCTTGTCGTCCCCCTCTCCTTGGAGCAGCACTGCCCCAAGACCAACACCAGATGCGTCAGTCTGGACAGTGAAGTGCTCTCCAAAGTCCGGGCTCTGGAGAACTGGATCTTGGCAGAGGGTCTCTTTTAAATCCAAAAAGGCCTTGTCTTGCTCCTCCCCCCATTGAAGCTGGGTGGAGCCTGACTTCCGAGTCAAGTCGGACAAGGGAGCTGCTCGCCGGGCAAAGTCCGGCACAAACCGGCGATACCAGCCCACCAGACCCAGAAACGACCTGACGTCCTTCTTTGTCTGGGGCCTTGGGCAGTCTCGCACTGCCTCAACTTTGTCCTTTTGGGGCCGAATCACCCCACGACCCAGAACATGGCCTAGGTATTTCACCTCCTCCTGTGCTATAGCACATTTTCTTGGGTGGATGGTCAGGCCCGCTCGCTGTATGCGCTGCAATACCTCACCCAGATGACGTTGGTGTTCCGCCCAGGTGGCGCTGTAAATCACTATATCATCCAGGTATGCAGCAGCAAAGGAGTCTGTACCTGCCAACACAAAATCCATCAGCCTTTGAAAAGTCGCTGGCGCCCCCTGCAGGCCAAAAGGCATAACTACAAACTGGAACAGACCCTGTGGGGTCCGGAAGGCAGTATATGGCCGGTCAGACCTGGCCAAAGGCACCTGCCAGTATCCTTTGCATAGATCCAAGGTGGTGATGAAGGATGCTTTGCCAAGGCGCTCGATCAAGTCCTCGAGCCTAGGCATGGGGTACGCGTCAAAGTGGGACTGGGCATTCACCCGTCGAAAGTCAATACAAAACCGCATAGTGCCATCCTTTTTGGGCACCAGCACAACCGGATTACTCCACTCGCTGGACGAGCGCTCGATCACTCCTAAATCCAGCATCTCCTCCACCTCAGCCTTGAGAGACGGCAGAAGACGCTCAGGAACCCGGTACATCCTCTGGCGAATTGGGGTAGTGTCCTTGAGTGGAATGGAGTGTTCCACCACGGACGTGAAACCTGGCCTTTCCCGAAACAGGTCAGGAGGGATGATCCCCTCTAACTCCCTCTGCTGGCGGGAGGTCAGGTGGGCTAGATCCAGGGTAGATGCTGGCTGACCGGTGGGGAAGAACTGCTCTGGACTCTCCTCCTCCTCCGCCACAGCCTGCACTCGGAGCTGTAGTCCTGGTTGTACAGCCCTTTCATGCCATTCCTTCAAGAGGTTGACATGAAATGTCTGTCTGGGTTTCCTTCTCCCAGGAAGGTCGATCTCATAGGTGGCCGGACCCATTTTCCGCACCACCTCATACGGTCCTTGCCACCGGGCAAGCAGTTTGTTTTCTGTGGTGGGCAGAAGAAGCAAAACTTTCTGCCCTGGGTTGAGGTTCCTTTGCCTGGCAGCCTTGTCATACCAGGCCTTCTGGTGCGTTTGGGCCTGCTCCAGGTTAGCCCGCACCAGCTCGGTCATATCCTCCATCTTGTCCCTCATTTTGAGGACATGTGTGAGGACGCTGTGAGTCTTGGGGGTCTGAGGTCCCTCCCAGGCCTCTCTCAGGACATCCAAAGGCCCCCTCACCTGTCTCCCGTACAGAAGTTCAAAAGGTGAGAAGCCGGTGGAGGCCTGGGGGACTTCTCGGTAGGCAAAGAGCAAGTAAGGCAACCAACGGTCCCAGTCCTTACCATTGGCCGCCACAAACTTCCTCAACATGCCCTTTAAAGTCTGGTTGTAGCGTTCAACCAACCCGTCTGTCTGAGGATGGTACGGCGTGGTTCGAATGCCCTTGATGCCTAACAAGCTATACACCTGTTTCAAGGTCTTTGACAGGAAGGCTGTGCCCTGATCAGTGAGGACTTCCTGGGGAATGCCTACTCTGGAAAATAGCTGCAACAGGGCTTGGGCAATTGGACCAGCCGTAACCTTGCGCAAAGGAAACGCCTCAGGGTAACGGGTGGCATAGTCACAAATGACTAAAATGTACTTGAACCCGGTTTGAGTTCTCTCCAGGGGCCCTACAATGTCCATGGCTATACGAGTGAAGGGAACCTCAATGATTGGCAGTGGCTGAAGGGGATAAGGGCTAGTTTTCCTCTTGCTGGTGATCTGGCACTCGGGACAGGATTTGCAGTATTGCTGCACCTCACTATAAAGCCCTGGCCAATAAAACCTGGCTGCAATACGCTCATAGCTTTTGGTGTTGCTCAAGTGACCCGCCCAAGGGATGGCATGCCCCATGGCTAAAACCTTTTCCCTGAACTGCTTGGGAACCACCAGCTGCTCAGCCCTGCCCTCTCCTGGCTCATGATACAGCAGTCCCTCCTTCACTGTGTAGCCTTCTCCGGACAGTGAAGTAGGCCTTTCAGTGGATGTACTCTCCACGTGTGTGACCCTGTCATAAGCTTTCTGCAAAGTGGGGTCATCTCTCTGCAGCTGCTCAAAATCACTGGGGATCTCACCCAAATTGTCCTCTGGCTGGGGAGGTTGCCACTCTATATTTCGCTCCATGGCGCCCACTAGCCTAGCCTGCCTCCGCTGTCTTCTGGTCTTCCTGCACCTTGTCCTAGGTGGAGGGATGTTCTCCCCCTCTGGAAAAGGCAACTCTGACAGACTATTTGGCTCAGTGGACCCATCTGCTTGGTCTTCCCCAGAGTCCTGGGCTTGGCGCTGGGAACGAGTCACTACCACATTCACAGGCTTGCTGGACTGCACTAACTCTGGTAGTACAATGATGTCCTGGCCTATTACCACCGGGTGACTCAGCCTCTCTACCACACCAACCAACATCTGGTATGTCTGGCCTCTGACATGTAGATAGATCTCGGCTGTGGGATACTCGTGCTCATCCCCATTCACACACAGGATCCGCAGCTTCCTTCCCTGTACAAAGTCCCTCTTCTCCACTAGGTGGGGCTGCACTAGGGTTTTGGTGCTTCCTGTGTCCAACAGAGCAGTAGTGTCTTTCTCACTAACCCGCACCGGTATAGTCTGTAGCCGTCCCAGAAAAGCTATGCCTCCCTCTTCTGGACGTGGAATACAGCTATGGCTGGAGTGCTTGGGTTTCCTGTTTGGACACTCAGGCTTAATATGCCCTTCCTGATGACAGAAATAGCATACCACCGGACCTCCGGTTCTTGGCTCTACGCTATCTCTGGGCTTGGTTGGGACAAAGTTTCGGGCAGGCATGCGACTGGGCTCACTAGTCTTTGACCCACTCCCCTGACTGAAACCCTCAGACCTACCGCGGGCTGCTGATCTGGGGTGTGACTCCAGCCGGAAGTGCTTGTGGCCCCGTCGAGCCGCCATGAAGTTCTCCACGAGCTCCGCCGCCCTCTGCCCAGTCTGGGGCTTCTGCTCCTTCACCCAGATCTGAATCTCTGGAGACAGAGTGCGGAGGTATTGCTCCAAGATGAGCATCTCGGCGACTTCTTCGACCGACTTATTTGCCGGCCTAATCCACTTTTGGAATAAATCCTTGAGGCGGGTGTACAGCTCACGTGGGGTCTCTCCTGACCTGACGTCCGGTTCACGGAACCTCCTTCGGTACACCTCCTCGTTGATGTCGTATCTGTGAAGGATGGCCTCCTTCACGCTGTCGTACACGGTAGACCGATCCATGTCCATGGCCACATAGGCGCTGCGGGCTTTCCCGGTGAGGTAGGGCACCAGGAACACGGCCCAGTCCTCTCTGGGCCAGCGATAAGCTGTGGCCAGCCGCTCGAACGTGGTGAGGTACTGTTCGATGTCGTCCCCCTCCACGAACTTTGGGATCGCCGATCTGGTCCAGGCGGTTGGTGCTGCAGGTCCTGCTGGGGCCCTTGGCGCCGCTGGAGCTGGAGCTGCTGGAACCGCTGGAGCTGGAGCTGCCGGAACCGCTGGAGCTGGAACTGCCGGAACAGCTGGAGCTGGAACGGCCGGTGCTGGGCCCGCCGGCGCCGCTGGTACTGGTGCTGCTGGGGCCGCTGGTGCTGGTGCTGCCAGCCGAACTGGCCCTCCCAGTTGAAGACCTGGTGGAGCTGTAGGCGGCTGCCTCCTCTCTGCGTCCACGTCATCCCTCAGCTGGTTCAGTTGTATCTGCACACTCCTCCAGCGCTGCTCCTGCTTATACGCCTCCCTCTCATTGGTCTTCAGACTCTTCTCGAGGAGCTGACGCAAAGTAGCTAGGTCAGTCCCCTCTGTCTGGTCTCCGCCCAATGCTTGGGCCTCATCATCGCCCTCTGGTGCATCATCGGTCTCTGGCTCAACCTCCTCCAGGTTACCTTTCGCTAGTTTGCGGTAGGCCATTTTTCTCCGGGACAGGCCCCGTTTTCCTCCTCTGCCAGCCAGTGTCGGTCAGCGTAACATCCCACCGCTGCCACCAAATGTGAGGGACCGAGCGTCACCCCTAGTATTGGGATGTGTAAGGCTCACTGGCTTGGAGATGGTGGAGGTGGAAAACACGGCAACCGGAGTATAGAGTTTGTATCAAAAATATAATTATATTTATTTATCTTTAACTCAGAATTCAAAGAAAACAAAATAATCAAAAGTAAATCAAAATAGCACAATGTTCAAAGCTTCAATTCAATAGCAATAGCAACAGTACCTTGTACTTAGCCTCGCAGCAAGCTAGTACTCACTCTCTTTCCCCACAATGCAGAATGAAGCCCTCTTAAATAGGGCAAGGCATTAAACTAAATTGGCCCATTCAGGGATAATTGGAATGTACCAACCATCAGGGTTTGTCAATATTATATGGTCATGAAAATAATAACAAAAATAGAAAATAAACATTATATGAAAAACTAAATATTATTATAATCCTATTGTTACTATATTATACCATATGTACACACTCTATTGTCACCACACGTATACATAGAAACATTACCGCAGACAGACACCCCTGTGCACAATCACCTGCACCCTCTGCCCCGGGACAGGGAGAAATACTGCCCCTACAACGGCGCGCGCAGCCGCGCAGACACAGTCAACCAGACCGGGAAGCAGGAAGTGTGTGAGTAGGAATATGTATGCGTTAACTGGGATTTTAGACAGAAACAGCGAGTAAATGGGACATGAAATAGTGGGTACCGCACTACATGTCATGGAGGTGGTAAAGTATGAAGTTATGGGAAGTGACAAATGAGTTTTGAGTGTTATGAGTGAAATCGCGGACTGACCGCGCTACAAACAAACTAACGCAGATGCGTTAGTGGCGCATAGCTCTTTGCTACGTTCCCCTTCCCTGTAAACACAAGCCCCCGTGTTCACAAACAGTACATACATTGCCATATCATGCATATATATCAAGTCCTTTTATAAAGCAGCGTGTGGGTGTATGTATGCGTGTGTGTAACTGTCCAAAGTCTCTCTCCCGCTCTCGCGGGTAACGCCATTCAAAGTCAATGCGGCGGTAACGCCATTCAAAGTCAATGCGGGGGTGCGGAACAGTGAGAAGTGTAGTTCACTTTCTCACAGGCCTATTCACTATTATATTGAACAGGACTAGAGCTAGAGGACTAAGGGGGTAGGCTATGTTATCAAGTAGGTCTATATTAAAACATGTAGTCAACATTATAACTTTATGTTGGTTTAAGTGAAAACAAAGCATGTCATGAACTAGGAAAATCCATGGTTCTACATCATTGTTGGCAAAATGATCATGATAGCTGCCCTACATATTTCAGCCATATCTGGTTTAGTCTTGAGTAGGCCTAGGCTACTTTGCTATAAATTAGTCGTAGACTTATTACAATATAGTCTATGTATATATATCGAGGGCTGAGAACCACAGGGGCGTAAGTGACATTTCACCAACTTTACAATAGAGCCAAAACAAATCTAACTGCTTATGTTCACAGTTAAAGACCTTTGGTTTTTGTTTTTGTCAATCATTTAATATTTATAAATATTTTACTTCTATAATTGTGTCAGCTAAAAAGAGCTCATCAAGAGCTTTCAGGTGATATATATAACTCAATTTTGACCAAAATGTCACTTACGCAACTGCCCCTTTGGTTCTCAGCCCTCGATATATGTTATAATGTTTATATGTATCACAGTTTATAAACAGTTCTCATAAAAGTCATCTGATGTTATCATTTAAGGGGTCATTTTTGAAAACTTTCTCCTGAGGGTGCTGGGTATATTTTCCTCTTTTTTGTCCTTTGCCAATCACACCCCTGAAATATGGTGTGAATCAATCTCATCGAGTGCTGTCATTAAGAAAAAGAACAAGGAAACTTGATATGACAGAGCAGGAAAGACTCATTTTCTATGCCCCATTCAGTTAACCTAATGATAGTTGCTGGTTCAGTATTCGGCTAAGGTTGTATCAAATTTCCTGGTTCTTTATCCTACAGTGACCTCAAACAACAGGGCTTTGAATTTGTTCACACACAATTTCAATACTGGAAAACTGGTCTTGAAAGTCCTTAAAAAGTGCTTGAATTTGGCCATGACAATGGTGTACAAAACCTGTGCATGTAAATTTAACGGTCTATCGTAGCAATAACAGCAACATTTTCTTTTATTTGGACTTCGAAAATACTTTTTATGAGGAACATTTAAAACCCTTGAACTAATAAAGTAAATTAAGTGAGAGGAAGTGTGCGGACCTTTTACTCTTTTTTTGAACATTTAAAACCCTACAATTTATCTTCGTGGCAGAAGGCGTACTTTAGAAATTTCACAGACAAAATTGTTTTTGCTACCCCTAGTCAGAGACAGAGCTCTGGTCTAGGGTGTGGCTTAGGGACTCTATAGTGCCACCTAGCAGATTGTGTTGTGGTTGACGTGTACATTCACGAAAATGAAGCAAATTTGGTGGTTTTACGTGTTATTGGTGTCGCTACTGAAAGATAGAGCTCTGGCCTAGGGTGTGGCTTAAGGACTAAGCGCCACCTAGTTTGTTGTCTGTTGTGGTTGACGTGTATATTCATGAAAATGAACCAAATTTATTGGACTTCTTTCGTATTGCTATCGCTAGTCAGAAAAGGAGCTCAGGCCTAGGGTGTGGCTTAGGGACTCTATAGCGCCACCTAGCGTGTTGTCTGTTGTGGTTGACACATATATTCACGAAAATTAGTCACATTTGGTGGGCATGTGTGTTATTGCTACAGCTAGTCAGGGACAGAGCTCTGGCCTAGGGTTTGGCATAGGGACTCTATAGTGCCACTTAGCACGTTGTCTTTTATGGTTGACACATACATTGACACAATTAGGTAGGCTTGTGTGTTATTGCTACCGCTAGTCAGGGACAGAGCTCTGGCCTAGGGTGTCGCTTAGGTACTCTATAGTGCCACCTAGCATGTTGTCTTTTGTGGTTGACACATATATTCACAAAAATGAACCAAATTTAGTGGGCATGTATGTTGCTCATGCACAGGCACACCAACCCACACATGTTGCTTTGTTAGATTCCGAAATGTCACAGGTCTCCGCACCGCAGGTGCTCGGGCCCGCCATCGCCGCTTGCGGCTATATTTAGGGCCCGAGCACCGAGGTGCGGCCGCTGTAGCAGCGGCTGCACCGTAGGTGCAAGGCCCTATTGTTTTTGCTCAGATTATTCTTCTTATTATTCTCTTTTCCTCTTAGCCCGTGCGGCCCTTTTTCACCAACTTGGCATGCTCCAAAACTCTTGTAATTTGGTAGCTACATGTGGAATTATTGTCGCTACTCAGAGACAGAGCTCTGGCCACGGGTGTGGCTCAGGGACTCTATAGCGCCACCTAGAGCGATTTCTGTTGTGTTTGACACATACATGCACGAAAATGAACCAAATTTAGTGGGCATGTGTGTTGTATTAATCCAAACAACTTTTACATTGGAACTATATAGTAAATATTAAAAGAATTTGAATTATGTGATATTTTCTGATTTTTGCACATCATGTATTTTGAAACACTTCTCCTAGACGGTTTGTCGAAATCATGTCATTTTAGCAGTAAAATGATCTTGAGGGGTTGCCCAAGAGAAATTGCGAACAGATTTTTGAATTTCAAAACTATATCGAAATGGCGAAGGTTTGAACCTAGGTGTCTTATAAAAGGAACAAAAAGTTGGTGTTATAGGCAGAAAACAGTGACTAATTTGGATGAAATTTAATAGAGTATTAGTTAGTGTGTTTGTAGTGACAGTCATATACAAAGTTTTGAATTTGGTGTTGTTTGTGTTTTTTAAAAGCGCATTAATGATTGTGGTGGACATAGTTTTAGCTAAAATATTTTGAAGCAAGTTGATGAATAATAATAATCATATTAACCTATGCTGCAATTTTGACTTTAACCACATTAACAGAAAGTGAGTTACTTAGGTTTTCATATGAGGATGGCTCTGTGTTACTATCTTTCCTCATCCGCGCCTTCATGTTGGTCCTGTTACACACACAGAACCACATGTAACCGCACACACATTACACACGCGCAAGCTTTCCAGAGAGTTACGCACACACACGGCCTCCTCCTTGACCCCTCTGCCTCCCTCCCTCTCTCTCTTTCTATCTTAGCCCCATGCCCCCCCCCCCCCTCATTTGCATACCGACCCCCCACACACTCTCTCACCCATCCCCCATGCCTCTCTGGTGGTGGTAAGAAGGCCAACAGATGATAACCCAACTTGAGGATGAGAGAAGGCACCACAATCCTGCAACTTATTTGCCATGTGTGTGTGTGACAACACCTTGGTTAATAGATCTTAAACTTTCCTTAATATTAGACAATGATTAAAGAAGGCTTAAGAACGCTCTGTCGGGTTGTCTGTTGTGGTTGACACATACATTCACAAAAATGAACCAAATTTGGTGGGTTTGTGTGTTATTGCTATCTCTAGTCAGAGACAGAGCTCTGGCCTAGGGTGTGGCTAAGGGACTCTATAGCGCCACCTAGTGCATTGCCTGTTGTGGTTGACACATACATTCACGAAAATTAACCAGATTTGATGGGCTTGTGTGTTATCCCTATTGCTAGTCAGAGACAAACTCTGGCCCAAGGTGTGGCTTAGGGACTCTATAGCGCCACCTAGAGCATTGTTTGTTGTGGTTGACACAAACATTCACAAAAATGAACCAAATTTGGTGGGCTTGTGTGTTATTGCTGCCGCTAGATAAAAACAGAGCTCTGGCCTCGGTTGTGGCTTAGGGACTCTATAGCGCCACCTAGCACATTGCCTGTTGTGGTTGACACGTACATTCACGAAAATTAACCAAATTTGATGGGCTTGTGTGTTATTCCTATTGCTAGTCAGAGACAGAGCTCTGGCCAAAGGTCTGACTTAGGGACTCTATAGCGCCACCTAGAGCATTGTTTGTTGTGGTTGACACAAACATTCACAAAAATGAACCACATTTGGTGGGCTTGAGTGTTATTGCTGCCGCTAGATCAAGACAGAGCTCTGGCCTCGGGTGTGGCTTAGGGACTCCATAGCGCCACCTAGTAGCACATTATCTGTTGTGGTTGAAACAAACATTCACGAAAATGAACCAAATTTGGTGGACTTATGTGTTATTGCTATCACTAGTCAGAGACAGAGCTCTGGCCTAGGGTGTGGCTTAGGGACTCTATAGCGCCACCTAGAAGCACGTTATCTGTTGTGGTTGACACAAACATTCACGAAAATGAACCAAATTTGGTGGACTTATGTGTTATTGCTATCGCTAGTCAGAGACAGAGCTTTGGCCTAGGTTGTGGCTTAGGGACTCTATAGCGCCACCTAGTGCGTTGTCTGTTGTGGTTAAAACATATATTCACGAAAATGAACCAAATTTGGTAGGCACATGTGTTATTGCCATCGCTATTCAGAGACAGAGCTCTGGCTGAGGGTGTGGCTTAGGGACTCTATAGCGCCACCTAGCGTGTTACCCGTTTTGGGTTGACATTTACATTCACAAAAATGAATCAAATTACACAAGCTTGTGTGTTATTACTGCCGCTAGTGAAGAACAGCTCTGGCCTAGGGTGTGGCTTAGGGACTCTATAGCGCCACTTAGCACGTTGTCTGTTGTGGTTGACACATACATTCAAGAAAATTGACCAAATTTGGTGGCCATGTGTGTTGCTCATGCACATGCCCACCAACACGCCTCATGTTGCTTTGTTAGATTCCGAAATGTCACAGGTCTCCGCACCGCAGGTGCTCGGGCCCGCCATCGCCGCTTGCGGCTATATTTATTATTATTATAGTATAATTATCTTACCAGTAACATTTTTCACCAACTTGGCATGCTCTAAAACTCTTGCAATTTAGCTGGCATATGTAGAATTGCATTTGATACTCAGACACAGAGCTGTGGCCTAGGGTGTGGCTCAGGGACTCTATAGCGCCACCTAGCGCGCCGTCTACTGTGGTTGACACATACATTCACGGAAATGAACCAAATTTGGTGGACATGTGTGTTGTATTATTCTGAACAAGTTTTACATTCAAACTATATAGTGAATCTTAGAAGAATTTGAGTTATGATTATGATTATGATTTTTGCACATCACGTATTTTGAAATACTTCTCCTAGACGGTTTATCGAAATCATGTCATATAAGCACTAAAATGATCTTGAGGGGTTGCCCGAGATGAATTGCGACCAGATTTTTGAATTTTTGAAGTATATTGAAATGGCGAAGGTTTGAATTATGGCGTTTTATTAAGAAACAGGAAGTTGGTGTTATAGGCAGAAAAAAGGTTAGGAATTGTATGTAATTTGGCAGCTACATGTGGAATTGCTTCTGCTAGTCAGAGACAGGGCTCTGGCCTAAGGTGTGGCTTTGGGACTCTATAGCGCCACCTAGCAGCACGTTATCTGTTGTGGTTGACACAAACATTCACGAAAATGAACCAAATTTGGTGGACTTGTGTGTTATTGCTGTGGCTAGTCAGAGACAGAGCTTTGGCCTAGGGTGTGGCATAGCGACTCTATAGCGCCACCTAGCAGCACGTAATCTGTTGTGGTTGACACAAACATTCACGAAAATGAACCAAATTTGGTGGGCATGTGTGTTATTGCTATTGCTAGTCAGAGACAGAGCTCTAGCCAAGGGTGTGGCTTAGGGGATCTATAGCGCCACCTAGCAGCATGTTATCTGTTGTGGTTGACACAAACATTCACGAAAATGAACCAAATTTGGTGGGCTTGTGTGTTATTGCTATTGCTAGTCAGAGACAGAGCTCTAGCCAAGGGTGTGGCTTAGGGACTCTATAGCGCCACCTAGCATATAGGCTGTTGTAGTTGTCACATACATTCACGAAAATTAATCAAATGTGGTGGGCTTGTGTGTTATTGCTACCACTAGTCAGAGACAGAGCTCTGGCCTAGAATGTGGCTTAGGGACTCTAGAGCGCCACCTAGCGCATTGTCTGTTGTGGTTGACACATACATTCACGAAAATGAACCAAATTTGGTGGGCATGTGTGTTATTGCTATTGCTAGTCAGAGACAGAGCTCTAGCCAAGGGTGTGGCTTAGGGACTCTATAGCGCCACCTAGCATATAGGCTGTTGTAGTTGTCACATACATTCACGAAAATTAATCAAATGTGGTGGGCTTGTGTGTTATTGCTACCACTAGTCAGAGACAGAGCTCTGGCCTAGAGTGTGGCTTAGGGACTCTAGAGCGCCACCTAGCGCATTGTCTGTTGTGGTTGACACATACATTCACGAAAATGAACCAAATTTGGTGGGCATGTGTGTTTTTCCTATAGCTATTCAGAGACAGCGCTCTGGCCAAGGTTGTCTTAGGGACTGTATAGCGCCACCTAGTGCATTGTCTGTTGTGGTTGACACACGCATTCACGAAAATGAACCAAATTTGGTGGGCTTGTGCGTTATTGCTATCGATAGTCAGAGATAGAGCTCTGGCCTAGGGTGTGGCTTAGGGACTCTATAGCGCTACCTAGCATGTTGTCTGTTGTGGCTGACACATACATTCAGGAAACTTGACCGAATTTGGTGGGCATGTGTGTTGCTCATGCACATGCCCACCAACACGCACATGTTGCTTTGTTAGATTCCGAAATCTCACAGGTCTCCGCACCGCAGGTGCTCGGGCCCGCCATCGCCGCTTGCGGCTATATTTGTAATGTGTTTTTCTCTATAAAATCCACTTTTGAGTTTTTGTCCATGCAAGCTCAGAAACATCAGTTTACCCCTATTTATGAGAGGACATTCATTATGCTTTGTGCTTTTCAAAATGTTAAACCCCTTGAGTGTTCACTATTCATCACAAATAATATTTTTGAAGGCTCTGTATTTTTTTTGACCACCTTTGTTCTCTCTCATGGCCTGAAAATGACTTTTTTCTTTCTTTCTTTCTTTCTTTGTTCTTTTGAGCTCTTCACTATCCTATACTCAAGGAGCAGCACTTGGGTGCGACTTTCCACAGACCATTTTAATATACATGTTTACCAATTTCCGGAGGCAGAGAGAGGACAGCTTTGGCTTCAAAATATCAGAATGCCTTTTTAAATAAACCATAGTCACCCACATTTGTTTCCCTGGCTGAAGACATTGACAAGGAGAGAGCCTCCATTTATTGAAGACAGCAGCAGGCGAGAGACTTGAGTGTAATTAAATGGCAGAATGGGAGCGTCAAAACCTACCGTCTACCCTACACACTAGAGCCAGCAGAAACTCCTCATAACAAGGGCACTGAACACACCCTGGTCGCAGACTGCAAATGCACAGGGATCATTTCACACACTGCAAAATACCATAACTTTGAAAGTAAACCTACACCCACAGTATATGCATTAAAAGTCTACTCTAAACTGACTACTCTAAGCTGACAAATACACACACACACACACGCACACACACACACACACACACACGCACACAGGAGGCCACACACAGTAATCAGAGGATTACGGTTCAGCCCCCGACAATCTCCTCTTCCCTGCAGCACGCTGCTGGGTAATTGAGATGTGGATCTCCACGTTCACTTTTTCATTTAGCCGCTGCTCCTTCCTCATCCGGCCAGAGATTTCACATCCCTCCTTGTAATCCCCCCCTGAAAGCTCTGCTGATTAGCTTGATAATTAACTCTTTGAGGCTCGCTCCGCTGCCAAGATAGTGCTAAAAAACAAAACAAAAAAACACACACACACACACACACACACAAAATAAAAAATAATGGGCAAGGCGCTTCATCTCAGGTAAGGTAGACAGCTGTGGATCAAGCCTCCAAGAGAGGGTCAGGTTCGCTCCCTCATCTTCGTCATAGATTTTGTGGATGCTGGTCGGGTTCTGTTTCTGCGTTTGTTCCTGCTAGCGTGTTCCCATGACAACAACAAAAAGCCAAGGCGATTAATCTCTTAATCCAGAAATGACTCTGTGTTCCTGAGGAGCTAATTAGGATTTAATGTTGAGGCCGACACTGGGCCGGAAGGCACTGCCTCAGAGTTCAAGCAAAATACTCCAGAGGTGTGTGTGCGTGTGTGTGCGTGCGTGTGCGCGCGCGTGATTGTTTGCTGTTCCCTTCCAGCTAAGCCCCAAAGGAAGTGATATCCCTGCTACATGTTTGTGTTTGTGTTTGTCTTTGTCTGTGTGTGTGTGTGTGTGTGTGTATGTGTGTTTATGTGTGTCTTATTAATCCATGATATGCATGCATGTCCACTACCCTGTCTAGACATCACAAGTGTCTTGTAAAAAGTCCCATGCCGGAACAGGCCGAGTCATTAAATAATCCTCCTGAAAACAATCATCGACACACACAGGCTTTTGGGCATTAGCAAAATGAACACCATAATCATACCGGTCACCCTTTCACTTTGCAGTTGGGAGGGAGTGGGGGCGAGGGAGAGAGAGAATAGAATAGAATATTACACGACACCATTTCAGGTCAGCAAGTAAACAGGCGTTTGTGACTTTCACACATGCCTTTACGTATCCCTTTTTTTCTGCTGTTGCGTTTATTTTTTTTATTTCCAATTTGAGATTAACGGCTTATGTGATTACGCATGCAATATATTATCACAATATTTGTTGATTTTTCTCAGGATTTCATGACAAAAGTTAGTGTCTGCTTTTCTGCACTTCTGGTTAGATGCAAGCTGTATTTTGTTGTCTTTGTAGGCCTACTTGTTCTCTAGCCTGTAAGTCCCGACCCAAATCTAGAAAGATTTAGGAACTGGCTAAATGACTCGATGTGTGGCACCAAGCATGCATTTAAAAATATCACTGCAAACAAAATAACAGTACGACCAATCTTTACTAACTGATTCCGGTCTTCAACATAGCAGCAATGTCGTCGTCTGTTTAGGTCGCCTCTGGCCTGCCAATACGTGATTGGTGCAGCTCGACTCCAAACGCATGGGTAATGAGCATCATTATGAATTGCCAGAGTGCCTCGCTGAGCAAATTCAAATTGTGCTCTCACAAGAATTCTGCATTCTGCACAATGATGGTCTTCGTGCCACATCGGATCTTCGGAAATGTAGACCTCCTAGAGAGGAAAAATGACTTGAACGCAAAGTCGGGTCGGATTTTTTGCTCAGAGACTCATGCGGAAGTCTTGAGCCAGGGAAAAAAAGAATACATAAAATAAAATAAAATACATTTAAAAAAATCTGGAAGAAGAAAAAAACCCTGACTAAACCTGTATGACTACCGCTTCGCTAGCACGGTGATTATGATAACTCGGAGTCCTATCGTAAGACGATTCCTGCGCTCGTTTCTATGCTTGGTCGATAAATGAGGACCACTCCCTTCTCTCTCTCTTCTCCCTCCCTCTGTCTCTCGTTCTACTCTTGTTTGAGTGCACAGCTCCCACGTCACTACTCTTTCCCCTTTATTCCCCTACTTCTCTTTTCTTTTCTTTTCTTTAAAAACCCATGCTTTCGTTACCTCTGCTTGGGCTGGCATGTGCTGCTCGCGCGCTACCACCTGCTGCCATCTGTGCCCACCCACTCAATCCTCAATTTACAAGCTCCTGTTGGGCCTTTCTCTCTCTCCCTGTGCTGTTCTCGCTCCCTCTCTCCTGAGGTCCATCCCTCTGGTCGCTCACCTCAAAATGACTCTCTCTTTCTCTGCCCAGCAACTGTACCCTTTAATTTCTTACTCTTTCTCACTTCACTATTTTGCCCCCCCCCCCCTCTTCTTTCTGTATTTCACAACTCTATTCACTGGAGACCCCCCGCCCCCCCTTCTCTCTCCGTGTTTCTCTGTCTCCCTCTCTTTCACTTCAAAGAGTGCTTCTCTCCGTCGCAGCTGCACGCTCTCCACTCTCTCCACTCTCCAGGCTTCGTTCCCTCTTGCCGCTCCTTCTCCACCTCCTCACCCAGTGAGGCTCTCCCTGACCGAGAGGCTGCGGACGACTCCTGTTGAGGACACCGCGCCGCGTCTGTCTGCTTCTCTGTGAAAGGCTCCGCACACCCACTGTCGATTCATATCCACTCCTTCTCCCCTTATGCTTTATGTGTCTTTATTTGACATTAAGACTTTAATAAACATACAATATGCTCATACGTTTACATGTACTGTATGTTCTCATGCTGAAGTTGACTAAAAAGATAAATAAAAAATCATCTTTTGGAAATTGATCTTCATGCCTCAATTTTGAGGACACCAATTTTCTTTGTGAATGAAAAATGTATTGCTCCACTACCATTCCTTCACTTTCTCTCTTCACTCCCTCACTCTCTTCCCTCTCCTTCTGTACTCTTTCTCTCTCTCACTTCACTCACTCTCTCTTTCTCTCTCTCTCTTCAGCTCTTCACTCTCTCCACCCAGGGAGACTTTTGTTGCCTGAAGGACGCTAAAGAGACCCTTGTTGAACACGTAGGGACACTTGCACAATATCCCACTTTTCTGATAAAGAGTTCACACACTTGAAGTCCACTCTGACGTGTTTTTTCCTCTGCTAAAAGTGCATGAACGGCACAATAATGAGCTGTCAATCTTCCCACTGGGGCTATACTGGCCCAGGTGCTGGTAATGACTTGAATAGCAATGCTCTACCCTACACTTCCTGACAATAGGCTACTGGCTCTGCTACATTCACATAGGTATCGGTAATCAACTACAGAGTGCCAGACTTTCTAATTAAAAAAGTTGCAGAGTCAATCAGAGTCCGCTGGTTAATTATTCATGTGCATTATTTTCGGCAGGTGAGATTTGCATAGCAAGGTTGTCAGACTCAGGCTGGAAGAGCACAATGTTTTAGCTAGAGGACCACGAGTTCAACAGCTCCAAGTTATTTGTATTACTGAAGCTTGGTTTGCCAACCTGTGTGGAGTGTTCAAAGAGCAGAGGTCATTCATGATACAGACAGAGATATTCACAGTCATTGAGGGGGAAAAACGGCGATTCTTGGCGAGGCTTTTGTTATTTTCTCCGTAACCAAAAATGGAAAGTTTAAAGGGTCCCCAGGAAATGGATTAAAGATTTCAAAAGCATCTCTCATCACAAAAAATGTGTGTGTGTGTGTGTGTGTTGGGGTGAGAGCCAGAGATGAGAGGGTATCACACAAAGTGGTCGTCTCGCGGGGTCCCCATTGATTTCACGGCCACTTAGGGCAGCATTACACGATTAAAGTATTGAATGAGTCCTCCCTCCTCACGGCCCTGTCCGCTTTTTTAAACAATCACGCCGTAATTATATTCCTCGGGGAGCCGTCGCCGCTCCCCTATTAATTATGCAGTCTAAACGGGGGCCGTGGGGGCCCCAGCGATCCGGCCCATGCATTATTCAGACCTGTGATTTCACAGAAAACATTTCCTGTGTATGTATGTGTGTGTGTGTGTGTGTGTGTGTGTGTGTTTGAGTTGAGGATGAAGGCAAGAGTGTTTACCACGTCGGTTGGATCTAGAGGCTTAGGATGATATAAACAAAAAAAAACATAGTTGCACTCGTTTCCCCTCACCTCTCATCCTCTCCTGCAGTCGCTTCTTTGTTACCTCTCTCTATGCATCTGCACCTTTAATCTACTGGGTTTTTCTTTTCACACCTGTCTTCTCTATCCCTCTTTCCCTCTCTCTCTCTCCCTCTCCCTCTCTCTCTCTCTTGCTCTGTATGGTTCATTAGCTAATGGCAGCTTTCTAGCCATCCAGGCCAAGGGTTCTTTGAAACAGCAGAGCACTCAAAAGCAAAGTTCAAAAGCGCTGTCGAGCCTCACAGTTTCACACTAAAAGCATACAGTATAGTCGAGGCGAGAGAAGCTGCACACACCCTGAGAGGTTTTTCACTGTCTTAAACAACATATTTTTCTGTCTTTGAGGAAACATCTAAATATCTATCTCCAAAAAATATTCAAATGTCCTTAATTTGCATCTTCTATGAAGTTGCTACTAATCTCTTGTCCAGATTTGACATGTAATGATAACGTTTGATAACGTAACTGCACAAGTCTAATGTTTATTATCCATATGCTGTATTACACATTTCAATTAAGCATATATGAAATTAAATATAAGGATAACTATACACATTTCTGAAATGCTTATACAGTATGTAGTAGATCATCACAGCATCTGTTTGAATATTGGAGGTCATTATTTAAAACTATGGGGGTAGTCTGCATCTCCGTTTGATGAACCACCCGTATTGTCTATAAATTACTGCGGTACTAATAATGCTTTGAGGATGTCCATAGCTTCATCCAAACTGGTCCTGATGTGTCTTGCCAGCTGTGTGCCATGCAGTATTTTGGCTTACACCGAGGCTGGGCCTGACATCACACTGGAAGCAGTGCTCATTTTGTACATCCAGTGCTTAGAACCAGAGCATGAACAGTACTGCACCATAGACATTAACATGACTCTAGGATGGAGAGGTGCTCATTTTGTACATCCAGTGCTTAGAACCAGAGCATGAACAGTACTGCACCATAGACATTAACATGACTCTAGGATGGAGAGGTGCTCATTTTGTACATCCAGTGCTTAGAACCAGAGCATGAACAGTACTGCACCATAGACATTAACATGACTCTAGGATGGAGAGATGCTCATTTTGTACATCCAGTGCTTAGAACCAGAGCATGAACAGTACTGCACCATAGACATTAACATGACTCTAGGATGGAGAGGTGCTCATGCCGAACATCCACTGAGCATGCCCCGATAAACTACTTTAACACAGGGGGCCTGGAGCAGCAGCAGGGTTTGGCCATGTCAAATGACTGAACCCAAGGAGGGATCGGAGCAAACAACTTTTGGAGCCTTTAACAGTTGCAAATGACTAACGCTTCCATGCACAGCCTCCGAGTCAAAGCATTAACTAGGATGGCGAGATGTTCATGTTTGACATCCCATGAGTACGCCATGAATAACTACTATAAACCCAGGGCCCTGAGGTGCTAGGGGATGTTAGGAACTGCTTACACCCTACTTCTGTTTCCAGAGTGTTTAGACCCTAAGAACCGAACCCACAGCTGCAGGAGAGAAATTGTCTCGTATCTCTGAGGACAGGCAATTTCTGGAGGTGTGTGTTAATTGTGTGAATCAGACATTTTCTCACGATCGGCTGTCAGGTGGAAGAGCTTGGGGAACTTGATGCCTCCGCCATCTGGGCTTCTCATCAGTACCGTGATAGAGGTGGAGGAGCTGGCGAGAGTGTTCAGTGCAGGGAGGTTTGTGTAAGAGATCCACAGAGAGGGAGAAGAAGAGGACATCTCTCGGTGGATGACCCTTCGAGAAACACATGGTCTGACCCGTCCTCTTCACTCACTGGCAACAAAAGGACAACACCGACAACAACAAAAATGGTTACTTTAAAAGCTAGGTTAGGATGTACAAAAATAGCCTTTAACATTTCTCAGAGCCACTGTTAAATAAAAGTTGTTCAGAACAGTCCAGAAGATGTGCAATTGCTGCCCAGGGGGCATTCATGAATCACATGGTCTCCCGACCATGAGATAGTAATGATAGTCTTGAGTGCCTCCGCTCCTGAGAAGAATTGCTTCAGGATTCAGTTTTTTTAAGGTTTCAAAAGTTGGTTTCATATTGATCTGAGATTTATGAAAAGGCCCTTCTAAAGATTGTGCTGAATCTAGACCCTCATTAGTTAAGGGGCTGGTTTGTAAAAATAGATAACTTCAGAGAGGCTAAAATCGTATGATCTACTATTACACTGCAAACCAACAGTGTTACAAATTCATGTCAGCCTTTGGACTTCACATCGCTCAATATATGAGTGCAAATGGACCAGAGAAGCTAAACCACTTACTCGCCTGGAAATCAGAGGGCCGGATGATCTCTGCAGGTTCAACGGCTTCCTGTGTATGGAACCAGCTGGAGGTGTTCCGTGTGGACCTGTGGACTCGCCTGAGCCCGTCAGATGCATCCTGTTTCATCCAGTTCCACTCCAGCATGTCCTTCCTCCTGGGTCTGTCTTCGCCATCGTCCACTCCTTCCCCATCCCCCTGTCCTTCTGACCACAGGCTTCCTGCGTCGAAATGACAGCCGCCGTTGAGCAACACCAGCCCCCTCACCTTCTCCAGCAGCCTGGCGACTTGACCGCTGGCGGCGGTGCTGGCGGCGGCGGCGCTGGCGGCTTTACTGCAGAGCGCGTGGTACCGGTTCCCGCACATGTCCAGAAGCTCCCGCAGCGGCTCGCCTTCGCTCTCCACGTGCTGCTCGACGGCGGCGTCCCCTCCCAGCCAGTCGGCGCAAGTGAAGAGGACCAGCGTGTGTGACCAGATCCGCTCTCCGCCGTCGCCGCCAACGCCGGCGAGAAGCTCCAGGTGCTCCCGCACCGCCCGCCCCTCGTCCTCGCCGAAGGATGCGTCGGCGCGCACCACCAGCAGAAAGACGTGAGGCCCCGGCGGGCAGAGGGACGCCGCGCGCGTCATTTCCTGTCTGGTCGGCGCCGGGGTGCCAGCAGCCGGCGCGCTCTTGTGCCAACCGGGTGTGTCTATCACGGTGTACTGTTGCCCGGCCACTTCTCCGTGCCGCCGTTCACAGGCGGTGGTGTGTCTCATGTCGAAGGCCTCCCTGCCCAGGATGGCGTTCCCGGCGGAAGTTTTCCCCGACTGATTGTAACCCAACAGTATAATCCTCAGAGTAGAGAGCTGGACAGCGTTTACTGTCAGATACAAAAAACAATCACAGACAAGGCATTAGTAAAACACACAGTGGAGCAGTAAAATCTTCTCTAAACATAACTGTGTAAATAAAATGCTTGTGTCTTTGTGGTCTTATACAACAACAACATTAATTGTAGTTTGATTGCATGGTGGGCCAATATAACTGGCAAGATTAATGCTGGCAATGAACTCATGTAAACTCCTCAAAGGCTACTTTTCTTATGCTGGTCATGATAACAAACGGCAGGGTTTCCTTCGGTCAAGTTATTAAAGCCTGCTGGCGGATCTCCAGAAGCCAATTTCCCCTCAAGAAAAAAATAATCATCATAACACATGCAAGAGACATGAAAGTGAATATGTGAACCACTGAGGTGTTGATTTAAAAGTTAGTATAACCTTTGCCTTTAAAATAACAATGATTCAACTCTGCAAGAGCAAAATAATGACCATAAAGAGGCAGCTGTGCTTGCACACAGGAGCACTTGTGTCTCGTAATCTTTTTCCGCCTTCTATGGTTCTTTGTGTCGGATGTATGTAGCCTATATTTTATGTAATCTACATCTGTAGATCAAAGCTAGAGGCATGCAAATGAATGCAAATAAATACAGAAACAGCATTTCTGTCGCGCTTCCAGAATGAAATGCCTTCAGAGTGAAAACAAAAGAGTTCAGATGCAAAACCCTCTAAATCCTTCTGACCATCCGTCTTGTTTTAAAGACTTTTTTTTTTTATCCGCATCCTATAGGTTATGGCACACATACGGTATTTCAAAACCAGGAAGAAAGTGGTTTTTAGTCGAGTTTGAAGCAAGATTATTTGATCAACGTATACTATGTGTGGAGAGCCTTCACTCACCATCATTATCTAATATTTGACAGCAGTGACCTTTAGAGGGTTTTTCCCACCTGAACTCTTCAAAATCCACTCTACTTAAAATCACCTTTGAAGAATTTGGTCCTCCCAGTCTGCCTCTGCTGCTTGGCCCTCCTGGCTGCCCTTTTCAGCGCCGCTAGCTTCCCCTTCTGCAGGCTCCTCATTCTCGCTCTGTCCAGCGCGTAATGGCCGCCCGTCGCCCCAACGATCCCCTCCACTTTCTCCAGCAGCTCCTCGACCTGTGACCTGTCCGCACGGCTGAAGCTGTTGTCCAGGACGTGGTACCTGCCCCTGCATTTTTCGACGAGTCGCCGGAGCGCCTCGCCCTCGGCCTGTATGTACCGTTTGGCGCTCGACCCGTCTCCGAGCCGGTCGCCGTGGGTGAAGAGCACCAGGGCGTGAGCCCAGGCCCCCGTGCCCAGGAGAAGCTCCACGTGCTCCTCCCAGGCCTTCAGCTCGCCGTCCCCGAAGGAGAAGTCCGCGCGGTGGACCAGGAGGAGCGCGTGCGGCCCCGGGGGACACAGCGAGGCGCCGAGAGCCACCTCGCGCTTGGTCAGCTCTGGGGTGTCCGCCGCCGAGACGCCCCTCCACCACCCGGGGGTGTCCACCACGGTGACCCGCCTCTGCGCAGCCTCTCCCTGGCTCCGCGCGCACTGGGTGGTCCTGCCGGGTCCGGCCCAGTGCCGGCCCAGGATGGTGTTACACGCCGAGCTCTTCCCAGCTCGTCTGCTGCCCAAGAGTAAAAGCCTCATTTTGGAAAGATGAACCCTTTGTCCTGCGGGAGGGGGGAAAAAAGAGGCATATTTTTCATCATCTGTCCGTTAGCTCCCTGCAAGCCCTTTCAATTTCACCAAAGTCAAAAACCATTAACAATTAACCATGAACATTTGTCTCTATTTGCCATTTGAGGGTAAGATTTAAAATGCTCGCTGACACTCAAAAGTAACCTTTTATGATTAAAAACTCCAGCCAAACCCTCGGTGACTCACCAGGCCCTACTTCCTCCTGTGGCTCCTCCTGCCCTGCTGCCATCCTTTCTTCTGCTCTGACAGCTTTTATAGACCTCCTCTCCACCCGCTCCCGCCATCGCCGTCGCTCTCCCTCCTCGTAACACAGGCCATTGTTTCCCGCCACCACTTCGTCAATTTTCTCCAGCAGCCCCGCGACCTGAGGACCGTCGGCCCTTTTATCGACGTTGAGGACGTGATAGCGTCTCTGACACCTCTCGACGAGGCACCGATGCTGGGCCTCCCTGTCGGTTCCTGCGCCCCGCTCGATAAGGTCGTCGTCTAAGCGGTCGTTATAGGTGAAGAGCACTATGGTGTGATGCCAGGCGTCGTCGCCGAGGAGTGCCACGTGCTCTTCCACCACTCGCCGGTGCTTTTCCGTGAAAGGAGCGTCCAGTCGCACGACCAGCAGAAAGGCGTGGGGCCCCGGCGGGCACAGAGCGGAGCTGGACCGGACCTCTCGGCGGGTCAGCTCGGCGGTGTCGCGGACGGAGTAGTTCTTCCACCAGCCGGGCACCTCCACCAGGGTCACGGGCCGGCCCGCCGCCTCCCCCTCCCTGCGGACGCAGCGTCCGGCAGTCCACCCCTGCTCGGTGGCGCCGGTGCCGTCCGTCCCCAGGATGGAGCTGCACACGGAGGTCTTCCCACAGCCTCTGTGCCCCAGCAGCACAATCCTGTAGTCGGGCAGAGGTTGCTGGACACCTGCTGGGCAAGTGAATTTTTCAGACATGCCAATGCAACATTCATCAGCTTGTACAGTACATCCCTCACTAGATTATGAGTAAGTATTTCGATTCTATACCCTTTCAAAGTTAATTTAAAAGTCATCCATGAACAATAAGCATATGAAATTACAGTTACAAGTTTGTTGTGTTTCTGTTTAAGCTGACACAATTCATTCATCTAGCAGTTAATTCTCACAGTCTTTCTCTGGAGCAAGGATCTAGTGTCCGACTACACAAACAACCATAGAGTTGACTGGACACTGATGCCTTCAAATGAGCATTTCTCTAAGTCTGTGGAATTTGTAAAGGAGAGAAACACACACACACACATGGATACAGACAAGGACTGATAGGAGAACATGTTCACACATTGACACTGACGCACTTGGTTAACTTCAAGAAAGCGCCAGTCTAAATCCTCCAATCTCTCTCTGGCTGTAAATTCCTTCCTGATATGACCAGTGTCATCTGACTGGACAGGACTTACCGGCCTGTGACCTCATTACTCCAGTTGCCATCTCAACACCAGAATCCTTAAATGTTTCCCAGTCAGAGAGGTACAGTCCATATGGTGGATACATCCAACGAGTGCAGCCCAGGGTTAGTTTAGCGTTTGCAGCCTGGCATATTCATCTTTCCCTCATCTGTGTGTGTGTGTATGTTTATGTGAGAGAGGCGGGTGAGGGAGAAAACACAGGTGTTTACACACATCACCTGTGCGCTCAGGGAACAGGCTGAACTGGTTCTTCATTCGGCTAGAGGGAAAGGGAAATATCCTTTTTCCATCTGCCTCAATATGCTCTCTGTGTGTGTGTGTGTGTGTGTGTGTGTGTGTGTCTGTGTGTGTGTGTGTGTGTGCGTGCGTGCATGCACATTTTCTTATGGGTGTTTTTTGGGGAGAGCATCTCCATCTACGTGTGGCATGTGTGCATACTATGTGTGTGTGTGTGTGTGTGTGTGTGCGTGCGTTTTCTTTTATGGGTGTTTTTTTTGGGAGAGCATCTCCATCTACGTGTGGCATGTGTGCATACTGTGTGTGTGTGAATATGTGCATCTGCTGTGTGTGTTAATGACGCTTTGCTTAAACCATGACATGCAGGTTGCCTCTTCAGCAGAAACAGTGGTGTGTTTGCTGACTCTTTACCTTGAGGTGGCACACAGGTTAAACATTTGACCCTTAACAAGCCTTATGTGGACACAAGCAAATTTGACCACCATTGCATTATGGTTATAAATAATGGTAAACTTAAATGGTTTCTCACCTTTCAAGCCACTGTCACATGAGTTACGACATGCATTATACACAAATGACCTTATTCACTAAACCACTACATCATCACCACATCAAAAACCACCCTGCACATACATTCAATCTAAACCCTGTACACACATTAAAACTAAAGCAGAAATGTGCTCAAACATCAAATAGGTCAACTGAGTATGGGTCAGAAACTGGCTTAAAAAAGAGATAAAAAAAGGGGCATAATAAACCCAGTTAATAGGGTCAATGAATAATACAATACGTACTGTAATACAACTTCATAGATACCACAGATATTTGGAATTACTTAGCACCTTGATGGCGAGTTCTTGTATCGATTCAGCCCACAGCTTGGCATCCTGAACTGACTGCCTGAGGGTAGCATTTCGAATTCTGAGTTCATGATGTTGGGTCATTTAGAATCTTACATGCCTCCCCTGCTCGACTGTTCTGTCCAAAAGACTGGAGATAATAATGATCTTGAAACCATTCAATCTCCATGGCTGTTTGAATAAGACGTGGAAGCTTGGATTTCAACTATGGGCTATTTCACTAACAAGTTTCCATGAGGTTTGGATACCATATCAGATCACATTCCCTCGAATCATCAAAAAAAATAAAGGCAAGAGTTGACTGTAAACACCATAGAGTCTACTGTAAGTCCTCTTTAAAAGCCTAGTTGAAAGATTTTCAACATGGGTATGTCAAGATAATGAGCTATCTACAGATATTTGCAACCTGATACAGATATATTGTGAAGAAGCAGCGGGCTAACATCACCGATTGATCTTGGATTAAACATCATCTCGGTTTCCTTCAGGTGGTAAGGTGGTGGTGAGCATCACACCACTCCACTTCATTACAGAACAGTAAAAGGCAGCGACTTGATCCTTGTGCCAAGCCAAGAGTGTCATCAGAAAATGTCACAATTAATTTAGTGGGGTTTTTCTCTCACACTTATTTGAATAGTGTG
The DNA here is from genome assembly GCF_963854185.1 of Sardina pilchardus. Taxonomy (NCBI): domain Eukaryota; kingdom Metazoa; phylum Chordata; class Actinopteri; order Clupeiformes; family Clupeidae; genus Sardina; species Sardina pilchardus. Next base: position 22,036,427 of record NC_084999.1, read on the forward strand.
AAAAGAACAGGGCAGCTCACACCTCTGGGTTGCCCTGTGCTATGGGTTAAGGCTCTGAAGGTTCTTTTTTGACCTTTAAGTAGGGAAAAAAACTATATAATAAATAAATAGAATGAATATAATAGACTGATAATGAAGAATGTGCATTAAGTTGTTTCAGTGCATTATATGATCTATAATTACTTTGTGAGTAGGCCTACATATCAAAGTCATATATTAATTCATTCGAACATTCATGATTTGAAATAAAGACTAGAAAGACCTTAGACCATGTAAGGATGACACAAGACGCTCCTGAGGATGAGAATTGCATTGGCAGTAAAGGTTTAAATGTGTCTTGAACGTTAGAGCAGAATGATGAAGCAGTGGTTAATGTTACGATAAACTGAGATGAATCTGACTCCTCAAAATGAAGAACTTTATCTCAAATAGTTACCAAGTAGTTTATCAACTAAAGTAGAGTAGTGGGATAACAATATATCAATGGTCAGTGAAAGAACAATTTACTACCAGTAAACCATAAGGGTAGATATCACTTAAAATGTAATGTAAGGTAAAACAAAAGAACAAAGTAAGATTCACCAAATAAGAAACTTAAACGTAACAAGTTAGGATATCAAATAAATCATCAACCAGGCATCAGTGACGATTAGCCTATCATTTCTCCTTAGATAAACACAGTGAAGGGCTCAGGTGTTTTCCTGTGGTCCAGGAGAGGCCCAAGGCTAGCTGATAGCTGAAAACAGTGACTTTCCAGTTCAACGTATGCATAAACAGCAGTACTGTGATTGCAAAGGCTTTTGTCAATTTGGAAAACTTTCCACTGATTTCGGTATGCAGAAAGGCTGGCCTTACAGCTTGCTGAAGAAAGGTGTCAGGCACAAAACATCCATGTGCCGCTGATTCAAAACTTTAAAATGTTTAAATGATTTAAAAAGTCAATTTGAAATGTTGTCCCATTTGTTCTTTTTCAATACTCACTATGTAGAGAAATCCTCAAGAAAGAAAAAAAAAGCTGAAGAATTATAGAGTGTTAAGTGCAGTGTACATTTTTGTGATGAATAAAGAAGTGTGTGGTTGTTCATGGTGGCATCCAGCCCATAATGGATTTGAAGCAGATGGAAAATAAAGCCTCAATACAGTACAATAGGAAGGCTTCCACATGCCTTCCCCTGCATGTGTTCTATTAAGCCAAAAGCGAGAACTATCTTGCCGCCAGGCCAGCTCCCATGTGCGCTGATATTGTAGGCTGGGTGAACCCTACTGATAATGTTCAACAGATGGCAATCACAAAACACTGTGTTTAAATGTTACTTTCAGAATGCATCACTTTAGCCTCTATTCAGTTAGGGTGTTCAAATGTACCAAAAGAGAGTTCCATTCATTTCAACTTGTTATTTTATAATTGCCTCAGTGTTTGGGGTTCCGGTACATACTGTGCTGACACTGGTCTTACACAGAATCGGAAGGTCACTCAGTAAAAGCAAATGACTTGACAGTGAGATCTGTTCTCAGGAGACTACCAGGCTGTAGGCTGAATGAATGCTCAGATTGGTTGCATAGCAACAGCCCTCACCATTAGCACCTGGGTAGCAGTTTAACGCAACATCTGCTCCGGCTGTATCTGTCACCAAGGTGATGCACACGTTACACAGAGGGCTCAGGGCCTGCTCCCAAATCAGTTTACAGAGTTCAGACAAAAAAAGGCACACAGACTTCCAAAGCAGAATATGAATGACAAACTTTTTTTGATGATTGGGGTCTCTGGCTTCCTCCCAAGTTAATGGCATGTCCCCGACTGGACACGACCACATTCCTCTGTTTAATCTGATCTCTCACACTTGATATTGATAATGACACATCCAAGTCCTGAAACCAATTACTGTAACACTTGGACAGAAGATTTAATTTGGATTGTATATGGACATATGGATTTTATATGGACTGTATATGAAGTCCATATTTTACAGATTTAAGAATCTGTGTCGAGATCCCACAGATCCCAGCGGTCTACTGACTGATATAAAAGCAAGTCTTTCATGTATTTATATGTACTATTATTATCTAATTATGCAGACAGAGCCAGGCTTTGTATTTAAGCAAGGCATTTTTGAATGATCTGGGTACTGGCAGCATATAACTATAAATGTTTGCTTAATTGAAGGAAGGCAATTCATTAATACTCATGGGAAATTAATTAATGGCAAATGCAAGAGAAATCAAAGAGGTCCCTCCAGATTTTACTGAGACAACTTTGCATTCTTTTTACACACACACACACACACACACACACACACACACACACACACACTTAAAGTACCTGTAGATTTGTATAAACACTCTCCGTGGCTTTGGGGTGCAGACAGTAACACTGGGTGAGATGAGAGCCCAGTGATTTTCTCACAGTGGACCGCACGCCGGACCAAGAGCGTAAAACTTGATTTTCTCAGAAGTGATTTGGGCTGCTGAGCCAAACGCGGCAGGAGATAACAACTCCCCAAACGATGCATGTCATGCTTCTTCCTCTCCGCAGTGGCGTGATAAAAACTACTAACAGGAAACAACAGGGACGCCACGAGACGGATTGCAGCGATGGTGGTTGTGGTGGTGGTGGTGGGGAGGGGTTGTTGGGGGGTGCAGTCGTGAGACAGAAAGAAAGACAGACTGAGAAAAGAGAGAGATGCAGGGAAAGATAGAAGGAGAAAAAAAGAAGGGGAGAAAGGGGGATAATGAAGTGGAGGGAGATAGGCGGGATGAGGAAGTGTCTCGGGTCGACATAAAAAATCCGCCGCCTCAACGGGGCAGTGAGGAAATGAGACGATGCTATCGGGCGCTCCACCGAGAGACAGAGCTACTGCTCACAAAACGCACGACCTTCACTGGCAGAGAGACGAAAAGACACAGGGAAGAGCTATAGCTCCAAACACAGCACCCCCAGGAGGGAAGGGCACAAGAATGAGAAAAAGAGAGAGGGAGAGAGAAGGGGAGAGTAAGAGAGTTTGTTTTATGGCTGACAGGTGCAGAGGAGGCAAAGATTTCAAAACATCCAGAAGTTTCTCAGAAGTTATGGTTGCCATGAAAGCAGACGGCCTGGTCTGCTAAGTGGAGTGTGAGAGTATGTGTGTGTGTGTGTGTGTTCGTGTGGACTTTAGCACTGATATTTTTACCCTGCATGTTAACACTCTCTACATGCTGTTATAATAGCCCTTTCCATCAGATGACACTTAGGCCTAAGTGATTTTCATTAGTCATCCTGTCGTGAAAGAGTGATGAGCACATCATCTTTTCAATCACATATTCTATATATTACCAGCATATTAGAAGCCACAATACATTCACACAACATGAGCACACAACAGAGCACTAATACCCGTGTTAATGCATGTCTTTGATTGTCGGAAGCACTGAGAATATTAGCAATCTCAATCACACCAATGGAGAAGCACAATGGAAAACCACTACAAAAATGGACCAACCTGTAAGCATTTGAAAAAGACATGTTCACTCTTGGTCTTAACACTGCTTAGAAGTGGTTATTATTATTATCTGCCTAGCAACAGATTTAATTGGATGTTTCAATTCAATGCCATCCATGCATTCTCTGAAGGGTTGAAGCGCTAACATGCTTTGCCTTACACCACACCTTTGCACTGCACTGGAGCAGTGCTCCAGGCCTGCTCAGTAATTTATCTGGTGTTTGAGTGTCTGTCTCATTACATAGATTTGAACACTTAGAATCCTTAAAAGCATTTTCACATGGTCAGCATAAACGCATGGACGTGCCCCAAGTCCCAGAACACATCATTGCACAAACAGCTTTGTGTACACTTTATATGAAATAAAAAACTACATAGATGGGTACTCTTATATACAAGGGCACTAACAAAACCCACAAATGCATCATGTCAAGATTTAAAAAAAAAAAAAAAAGAAACATGGCAGCTAAGTGTAAGTGTATGTTGAGCAATGTGAGAAAACAATGGAAATAGACACGACTACAGGTATGTCAGATGCAAAACCTTCTAAATCTGTCTGACCACTTTTCTTTTTTTTTTTTTTTTTATCAAGCTCCTATAGCTTTTTGCCTACGTATCAATATTTCTGACCAGGAAGGGAGTGGTATTTAGTAGGTTTTGAAGCGAAATTATTTGATTAACGTGCTGTATGTGTGGAGAGCACTCAACTCAACATCGTTATCTCATATTTGACGGAGATGTCGTTCAGTCCCTTGTTTCACACATTCTGTTTTACTGTTTTTCTGTTTTTCGCAAGGACTCAGGGGCATACAGTATCCCCCACCCCCCTCCGCCTTCCCAACATGTTCGGCCTATATGCGTCTGCGTGACTCTGGTGGCTTTGTCCCTTCTTTCTCTCTCTCTCTCTCTCTCTCTCTCTGCTGTGTTTGTGCTCAGTAACTCTGACAGCTCGGACCGTTGCCCTACGCGTCGCAGTCAGAGGCACTCCATCAGACGGCGGCTCCATCGACGGAGCTGGCACCTGACCAAGGCCGGGCAATATCAATTTCAGCTCCGGGCCAGGACTACACAGGTGCTGACAGACTGCAGTCTCACTGATGTCTGCAGGCCAAGCAGAGGAGAGGAGGGAGGGGGAGCAGAAAGAAAAAGGCTGCGTGTGTGTACTGTTGTACAGGTGTGTGTGTGTGTTCTGTTATGTTTGTGATGGACAGGGCTCTGGGGTTGTGGGTGTGGGTGGGGGTGTGGTGGCCTCTATCTCCCAATGAATTAACAAACAGTTTCTCAAGGATCAATATGACATGAACACAAACAGTGGGTTGAAATGGGAGTTCATGTTTCAGTCAGGGGCCTGACAACAGTGAGGATGAAGACTACGTAACACCACGGGAGCATTTTCTATCATCAGCCTTAAAGGCTCCACAGGCAAACTTTCCAGAGAGCCTTCATTATTTTAGGGCAAATTGGGGTTAATGTCCTGAAGTCGATGCCACGGTATGCTCCTTCCTGTGCAAAATGCGTGCAAAATGTTGAACACAGATCCTTGTCTGGTCTCTCGCTCATCTGTTTTTTTTTTTTTGTCACTATCTCCCCATGTATCTATCAAGTCTGGTCTTTTCTTGTTTCAAGCGAGGAGGGCATAATCCTCCGAGCAGTGCACATGGTGTGATAACACAGGTTTGTCTGTGTGTGTGTGTGTGTGCATGTACGTGTGACGGTGAGTGAATTGGGAGGGGGGAGGAGGGGGCTATAAATAAAGCCGAGGGTTCTATCTGCGTCAATCAGTGAATCACAAAAACACAACTTCCGTGAGTCAAGCCACCCTTCGCTTCAAAACAATCTCGCTAACGGCGTTCTTATCACAGCCGCCATCGCCGCGCTGAGAGAGGGAGATGATGAGAGATAACGCGCCTTCCAGTGGGGGAGAGTGAGGAAGCGAGGCAAAATACAGTCCCCCTCCCCTGCAACCCCGATGATTCCAACATGTTATTTCACAGTTCTCTGAACTTGTCATCGGTGTGTCTTCATCGCGGCGTAAGTGTTGGTGTGTGCAGACCCTGAATTGAAATGTCAAAAAATGTGCTGTTTTCAAAAAGCAGACACACAAAGGAACATTTTTAGCAAAGCCAAAAATAAAAAAAATATTAAATAAAACATTTTTTTTAAAAAATGGTGACAATAAAGCCATTAATCTGAAAAAGATTTGAATTTACAGAGCTGTACGCCTCCATTCAAGTTGATTATGACCCTGCTCAACACTTGACTTTCACTTCTGTGGTCCTGGCACCAAACCCACAACTTATTATGTTTCAGGAGCAAAAGCAAACAAAAGCACTTGGGGTAAACGTCAAAGCAGAATTCACAATTAATTCATATGAATAAAATGACAAATAAATAATAATAAAAAAAGTGAGAAGCAATTACCATATTCAACTTGAAACAAAACAAAGGACTCTGATTTTCAAAAGAACGGCCATTTACTCCCAATAAACACGGCACAAAAAGCAGTAAGCAGAGGAGAATGATTCTCGCTTGAACAGCTAATTAGCGGGGGCTTCATCGCAGCTCCTCTCTCGTTAGCAGCACTTGTGTCCTGAGGTAAAGTGGAGAGGCAGAGAGAGAACGAGAAAGAGAAGTTCTGCTCTGTTTTTGGCTAAAGATGAGATATTTCATAATTAAAACTCCTGACAGGTCTCTCACCCGCAAAAAAAAATGCACGTCTCACTTCTGAGAGCAGTTGGCAAGTCCCCTAAGGTAAAAAATATTTATGCCTATACATATGCCTATACACACACACACACACAAACAAACATGAACATGCACACTGTTATATAAGGTAAATATAGCCGCACACGTTGATTACCAGGGTCTAAGCAAAACTGCAGCAATCACAACAAAATGGTGGCATTAGAAATGGTATACTCAACACCTGACAGCATCATTCACCTTCACGAATATCAGCAAAACCAATAATAACATGACAATAATTTGTTTACTCATGGATACGTTAGTATATATGAGTATTTCTCATCAGTAAAAAGCTTGTGTAACTGATGCATAAAAAATCACTTGTAGAACCTGATAATATATCCCCAATAATGTAATACAAATTTGCACTTGAGTCCATCGAAAATTGTAGAACCTGATAATGTAATAAATCCCTGACAATGTAATAACCCCGATATCGGAGATTTATTACATTATCAGGTTCTACACCACTACCCTTGATCACTACCCTTGATCTAAACCTGCGGATGTTCATGTCATCGAAGCCTTTACCTTGAACTGCAGCACAGTCGTCAGTCTGATGGTTGCACACTTCCTGTCTCCCGAGCCTCCCGCTTGACTGAAGGGCCCATATACAAGTGATGCCACTGGATGAAGAACTAGTTCTACTCGTTCAGGCCCAATAACACACTGAAGTTTCAAACTCTCAGACATCAGAAACACAACGAGACACCGCTTCGCTGCTTGGACCTCTATATAGGCAAAAAGATACAAATTTGTTGAAGGCATTCTATTAATGTAGTCACCCTGACAAAATATGAAGTATTCACTCCACCCACACATAAACACCCACACACGGGTATTGAGGTTGTAAGGTTACAAAAACACTGTTAATTCAGGCACACATGGAGTTGCAAAGCGTAATTCATTTCACTTACTACAAAAATAATATGCCTTATTTGAAGTCATTGACCTCACGGAAAAACTTAGGCACAGAAAAGGAAGGGAAAAAAGACAAAACTCCTTCAAAGAATTTGTCTGAAAGCATTTTAATCCTTATCTTGCTCTCATTTTTGATAACATGCATACATTACAGACACACATACAAAAAAAGTAATATAATTTTTCATTTCCTTTACAGATACATAAAAAAACTAAATGATACAAAACACCCTTCTCTAAACACGACAAAATGCCTAAAAGGGTGCAGTGTTAGATAGTCCAGGCACAGAAACCGACTTTTTTTCACTGATTGACAGACATTTAGATGAGCTACGGATGGCCAATGGTCTGATTTTGTACTTTCAGGTGCCACCGCTTTTCCTTCTCAAAAAAGGCATGTCTTGCACCTACACCCAACACAGTGACACATGGTGAATATGCTTAAACAAAAAACAAAACAAAAAAAAAACTGTAAGAAAAGTCTTTTCGTATTCACAATTTTTTTTTGCCTTGCACCACCGACGTCTGACTTTAACACATTCACGCCTTCGCAGTAGACGTAATGTTGGGTGGCATTTTTTTATTTTTTTTCACACCGCGACTGCCGGTCTGATTGCAGCCTAGCACTCTGCTGAGACGCCGGCGGTCACCGATCTGCAGTCACCCCGGGTGTTGATGGAATCCGGTATGAGGCGCGTGCGTTGTCCGCGTTTGGTATTCTCTCATATCCTTGGCACCTATGCTGGCTGTTCACCTGCTATGTGATTGGCCCCTCAGCAGCAGTCACAGCAGTTGCAGTCACACACACACACACACACACACACACACACACACACGCACGCACGCACGCACGCCACACACACGCCACACACACAGAGAAGAAGAAACGGGCGGAGGGGGGAGATAGAGCGAGAGAGAGAGAGAATGTGAATCTGAATAACAGATGCATTGACTGCAGAGAGGACTTGACAGAACGCCATCAGTGCTCCATGGCGTTCTCCTCTTCCTCATCACTGCTGTGAATGAAGTCATCAGCTACATCATCTATGGGAGGACCGTCTTCATCATCATCATCATCATCCTCAGCAGCACCCTCGGGCCTCAGCTCCGACAGCAGCTGTTCCACGTGCTCCAGCATGGGGGGGTCGTCACAGCGCAGCTTCGCGTACAACTGAACACACACAGGCAAACGGGAACCCATAAACAGCTATCCGAAAGGGTCAAGGAAAACGTTCATAGATCTGAGAACAAGTCACTTTGTAAAGCTTTTAAAATCCACATTCAAATCGACAAATAGAGAATGTGTTGAAAGGAGCCTTACAACTTGTACAAAGCTTATTCAGCTGTTTTGGATGGAGATGAGCGATGTGAATACATGCTACTACTAATATCAAACATGGGTAGCTCTTAGCCATGTTCATTTTGTCAAAGTAGTTCTCCGAAAATAAAGGTTGGAGACCCCTGATTTAAATCTACATAATATTCCCAGTGTAATAAAACTAAGAAATAAACCTTATAAGCAAATAATATTACAACCAGCCAATAACGTAATAACATATTTGATCATACAGTATGTGATAATGTGATGGTTCATAAATTGTATTATGTTATTGGCGATTTATCACATTATGGTTTTTATTACATTACAATTACTAAATTTTTGGCAGTTATGATGTTATTGGCAGCTACACACATTGATTGGAATAAAACTGTATTTAACCAAAAAATCATACATGTATAACTTCAATACTGAACTTTATACAACAGTCCGGTCGAGCAATTTATTATTTCTTCATTGGACGAGAGCCATTCTATGAGTCATAATGAGTGGGGATCTGCCAGCACAACACCACTCAAGACTTCCAACTGCTACTAATCACTCCGCCAATGATACATTGTAACTGTTAAAGCTACACCAACAGTCCATTCATTCATAAAAAAGCATCAGCGAGAGAAATTAATTAACTCACAAATTAAGCAATATGGCATTTTCAACATAACATTTGATTTGATTTATGAGTCCGATAATGAGGAAAGGGAGACAGAGAAGAGACAGGACAGTCCATCTGGGCCTATCTCCAAGGGTGTCTCTTTAAGTCCCGATGATCTGAACGGTATTGAGAAAAGCAGGTATGAACTAAATACTACAAGGTGGACTTCGAGGACTTCGAGGACCGCTAACTGTTTTTGTGTCTGGCTCAGAGAACAAAAGCTAAATATCGATGTGCAAATCAACATCTACAAGTAGCCTAGCCACTCTCCACTACAACTGGAATGTTGCCTGACAACTCAATGCAGCTCTAGCTGGAACTGTTTTTGTGGCAGAGATGGTCTGAAAAATAATTAAAATAAACACGCTAAAAAAAGCATTTTCTGTAAACTAAATGAGTTGCCATTAATGGTTGTATAAATACAAATGTGACACTGGTGGTCACTTGTGGTCGTGATGTTAATAAAGGATATCGGCACTGCTGTGACTGCCTTCGGCACTTGGCTTTTGGCCTTTGGTACCTATGGCCGAATTACAGCCGCGGCGACATCCTTCACTAACACCACAACCACAAGTGTCATATTGCTTAAATAAAAACTGGACTTGAAATGAAACTACTGAAAATAAAAATAAACAAAACTAAATTATTGAGAAAATTATAAAATAGCAAAAAGTGGTCAGTTGCAGCCTTACTTCACTTGAAATGTACTGTAGTTGCTGTAAAAAGTAGTGTGTGTGAGGTCAGTTAAGAATCAGAGTATTATCCTGGGTCACTTTTATGTGTGACAGATGGCTATGTGAGTACATACACACATACACACACACACACACACACACACACACACACAGTCTCTGAGGTCATGATATTTTGTGCAATGCCTATGATCAACATTCATTATCCTTAAGGTGCTTCAATAAATATAGACTCATTAAAATGCCATGAATGAACAACCACAACCACACACACACACACACACACACACACACACACACACACACACACACACACACACACAGCTGTCCTACTTCAAAGCCCTGTGTGGCTACACTCAAATGTTTTATATCTAATGATGTGTGATGATTAGTGAGAATAATTAAAAGCAGAGCCCATACATAATGCCTCCTTTGCCCAAAAACACACTCACGTAGTGTGTGTGTGGGTGTGTGTGTGCATGTGTGCGTGCGTGCGTGCATATATATGTGTGTGTTTGCACACACGCATCCTTGTCTACAAAAAGTTTGTGCCTGTAGCAGCCCTCGCGTCAACCTTTGTGAAGCACATCAATACTTCACTACTGCCAATCCAAAGCTGTAGCAGACCAATCTGACTGGTGGAGTGCTAGCCTTTGACTAAACATTATCTTGCATTAGTATTAGCTAGCCTGGGTGCCAGCCGAACTTATGCCCACCCACAACATTTGAGGTCGGGAAGTTCGGTCTGGCATTGCTCCATTGTGGCAGCCTGACTGACTCCGCCTGTCTACGTACGTACTTCGGCTAAATTTCTTTTCCCTACAGTACTCCGTCTGGAATAGCTTGATCCGCCCTCGTTTACTCCAGCAAGAGCACCTCCGTCTAACCAGTGAACAGAGGGCATTCCTGAGAGTGATTACATTTAAATAGCAAGCCTAACATTATCGTTGTGTCCCCCGTGGTTAACATTAGTCATTGCCAAATGTTAGTGATTGAACTCCAATGATTTCAGACAAGCGTCCACCAACCAGGAAATACACGTTTGCCAATGGATCTAGGTCAGACTCTCTGCAAAGTTAGAGAGTCATGGTTTCCAGGCTACCGTTGCGGCGCAACTACTGTATGCTTGAACCAGAGCTTTTCAGACCAATCAAATTGTCAGGGCGGGCTTTATATGATGATGTACCGATCAACAGTAACAAAATCAACCACGTCACCAAAGAGCGCTTGGGTTGAATTCGTTTACAAAAAAGATGCTGCTCTGATTGGTTGTAGGTCTATCCAATTGAGTGAAGAGGCATTTCTTTCCTGGTTTGGTTGAAACAAGGAAATATGGAGCAGTATCAGACTCAAATTCTGACTTCAGCGATGTACGTTATAAACTCACCCTGATAAACTATCCTAACATATTTTTGCTAGAACTAATAGACTACCGTAAAGTTGCTGGACGTATGTCATTTCAGGTTTCCCATTCACTTTTTGCTTACTGTGTTAACGTTAGCTAGCTAGCTAGCTAGCTCGGTTGGTTAAACGGGCGAAAACAAGTAATTTATTCCGTGTCACTGTTTCATTGGCATCACACACAAGGAATGACAATAAAATAGTGCACAATATATATTTATGTCTATATTGTCTAAAACTAGTGCCATTTTGTTCTATTGATGAATCCTTTTATGATTAATCTTAGTAACTAGACAATCTTTTAGGCTCTGAAGTCTGAATCTCTTAACGTCTTCCTCACACGCAGATGGTACCCTGCGTCTGCGTTGTTTCAGTTATGTTACGAGGCACTTTTTAGACGGGACGGGAGCCAACTGATCAGTCCCACTACTTTTCTGCTGATGGTCGGCCGTCAGCTTGGTGTGTCCTGGCTTTAAGCATGTGTGCATGTACACGTGTACCATTACAGAGTGTGCATGTCCATGCCTGAGAGAGCGTCCCTTCAATTGACCTTGGATCTGGCCTACTTAACTGTGCTCCTAATCAAACTGAAGCACACTAATTCGGACCACTTAAAAAAAAGAGCTGAATCCCTAATGAAGCACACTAATCCCGAACACTAAATGGAGGCAGTTAAGTGAATCTGCTGCAGAAGTGCACTACTTTTAGCTGCCTTTCCCTCCCCAGAGGCTCTCTTTAATAAAGCATTAGGGCTCCATCAGATCAGTGCGCCGCGTCTAGCAGTCTCCTCCTCTGTGTCTCTCTCCTCCTCAACTTCTCTTCTCCTCCTCTTCCCCCATCCCCATCCCTAATCCATTCCTCCGCTTAGGATATTCCTCCCTCTGTTCCTCTGTCCCTTTACACACACTCTCTCTCTCTCTCTCTGCTCTGTTGTTTTTCATTTCATCTATGACTCATGATGGACCAAAAAAGAAAAACAGAGAAAATGAAAAAAGGAGAGAGGGTTTTTCCACACAGGGGCCGGGAAGGGAAAACCGAGAGAAAGGGAGAAGATATGAAAGTCTTGGGGATGTCGAGGGAGAGAGAGAGAGAGAGAGTAAGAGTGGTGAAAGACAAAAACAGAGAAGCAGGAGAGAAAAAGGGGTAAAAGAAAGCGCTAGAGGTGGTTTTACAAAAAGGCGACATTTATCAGGAACCCAAACACAGCAGAACAAACTCCTTGAAGCCGGACCCCTATCCGAACCAGAGGGAAATCAAAGACAATTGTCATTGGCTGCTGATGTGTTTGCAACAACGTTGTTTGTGCTGGCAGGGTCACAGCAATGCGGCAACAACATCATTCATTAAATGATGGCGTTGTTATGATTCCGCAACAGAATCAAAATCAAAACAACATTCCAACTGCGCAGCCATTATTACACTGTGTGATGTTTGGGCCATGATACTTTTTTCCAGCTGGGTATTTGAAATATTTAACAAATGGAACAATTGCCTACAAAGTCATATTTGGAGGTTGTTTTACGGTGTAATATTGTGGTGACAGACATGTTATAGATGAAGGAATGAATGTGTCTAAATTATAAAAAATAACTATTTCAGTCAGAGTCAGAGTCATCTCTTTCAAATCATTAGATCTCAGAACTAACATTAGCAACACAGGACTCATTTTGTCGTAACAAGCCCTAAATAATGTCGACATGGTGTGTGACCACCCCTACTTCTGAAAACTTCCATCTCTTTAATATGACAAATAAATATAAGCAGGATGCCTGTCTGGCACAAATGGGCATAAATAAATTAAAGTCGATGTAGTGCATTTCTTTTCAAAGGGGGCTACAAGCTTCATGCAGCTTGCTAAACACATTGAAACACTGTGTCTCAATACATCTCTGTTTCTCCACCACTGACACAATCACTGAACAGGATAAAAGTTAACTTCAGTTTTAATATTCTATCTTCTCTCTCTCTCTCTGTGTGTGTGTGTGTATGTATGTGCGTGTGTGTGTGTGTGTGTGTACACACTGTATGTATGTGTGTATGTATGTGCGTGTGTGTGTGTG